>NC_090174.1:37040052-37640052 GCF_024679245.1 Pseudorasbora parva
CCTTCTCTTGCCCTGTCTCTTCCCCTTTTAAAGCGGAGCTGTTTAGTTTAGCTACTTGAATCTCGCACCGTTTACCATCTCGCGCTGCCAAATGTGAATTTGCACTCAGCAGCTTCTGTGAACATAAAACCCGCCTACTTTAATTTGATTGGTTACAACTGCAAAAATGCTCTTCTTACTTAGTATTTGTTTCTAGTCTAAATATCTAACAATTCTTACATCAATATAAGTTAAACAACATTTTTCTTGTTTTGTTGAAAATCAAATCAAAATGAAGTCAGTTTTGGCTTAAAATAGGCAAAAGTATCTGCTAATGGGGTGAGAAAAAATAATCTTGTTTCTTGTTTCTGTCCCAAACAGAAATATGAATATTTTTTTCACCCCATGGCAGAGAATTTAGTTTGTTTTAACAATTCATTTTGATATTTTTGCACAGAAAACAAGTAAAAATATCATGTCATTTTACGCATCTAGTAAATGCATCTTAATTTAAGAATATTTAGATATTTGAACAAGAAAAATAAATAAAAAATAAGCATTTTTTGCAGTTCATCTCAAATATTTCGACAATGATGACAGTGACAGACCACAGGCAGGGCAGCTTAGATAAGGTCCTTGCAGCTCTAAATTAGTGTTAATATTTTATTAGTCAATTATTTCACAACATTTATTATGTAGGCTACACCTCGAAAAAATACCGAGGTCTGGACCTCGTGACCTCATACTACGGCAATGATTTCAGTCGTGTAGGCCGCCTATACTTTTTTAGCCTACCTCAACACTTCACTTTGGTCGGAGCTATTCAGTCTGGTTCAGCTAGTTTCACCACAGAGCCTTTACTGATCACATGATGTAGCGCTTGTATTAAACAGAGCTCCCTCTGCATGTGTAACTGCAACTGTACGTCGACACAGACAAGAACGCAGAACAGAAGTATAAATGAAAATCGACGTGTAGGCCACGGCGTAGAGGCGCAGGTCCAACGCAGAAGTAAATCAGCCTTAACGCCATTTCATTACCTGGCTTTTGGTGTTTGTTCCCAATGCACTCGCAGCACTCCGGTAAATAACAGCGCTTAATATGTTTGGGTGTGGTGATGTTTTGGCGATCAGCCCATTGGGAAAAGTTTAGGTGCTCCCGATTGACGGACGGTCAGTCATTTCCTCGGCCAATCACAGGCCCCCTGCCCCCTCCCACACCTAGCCCTTATGCAAATACAGCTGAGTGCAGGCACGGTATGTAGAATGATTGGGCTTTTGCCCCTTTACGATATGACTGACATAAACAGTGTGAGTATAGAAGAGTAGGCTAATACACTATCTGTTGTTTTGAGAATTCAACCATAAAGTGAGCAAAAATTCTAGATTGTATACTTATCTTTAATTATGATTATGTGTACAAATTTAAATAAAAATTTATATACACTCAAAAAATGAACTTATGATGCTGTTCACTTTATTTAAGCAATTCATCTTGATTTAACACCATTATATCAGGTTTCTGGTTCAAATGTAATTGATTTGTTAAACTGACTTAAAACCGTTACTCTTTGACATAACTTGATGTTTTTATTTTGAAATATGTTTCAATCAAGTAACCCAAACAGGACATTCACTTCCTATCATGCTTTGAAAATGGGCTGAATTTGGAGAGTAAATGTTTAAATAAAGTGCTATTTTATGCATTTCTAACGAGACGAGAAAATGGAGAGACTTTTTAAAGGTCCCATTCTTTGCGATTCCATCTTTCAAACTTTAGTTAGTGTGTAATGTTGCTGTTAGAGCATAAATAATACCTGTAAAATTATAAAGCTCAAAGTTCAATGCCAAGCGAGATATTTTATTTAACAGAAGTTCCCTTTCAAAGCCTACAGAGAACGGCCGGTTTGGACTACGGCCCTGCACTTCCTGCTTTAATGACGCAACTAAAACTGTTTGTTGACAAGAACACACAAATTCGGGGGCGGGGTCCTTTTGCTCTCGCAGGTCGAGAGAAGCTTGTTTTTGTAGAGTGTGTTTGTCGCCATGCCATTGAAATGTTGTTATTTTCATCCCGGAGTCAAATCACCTTTGTTTGGCCTTCCCACGGACGATGTACGTAGAGATCAATGGCTACAGATTATGGTTAACTCGGTTCCGGAAAATTATAATCACAATTTAAAACTATGTGTAGCACATTTTGCTGAGGACTGCTTCCTCAATCTCAATCAGTTTAACGCCGGATTCGCAGAAAGATTATTCTTAAAAGATAATGCAGTTCCCTCTTTGTCTGGAGAAGGCGTTGTTATGGACCACAACCGGTAAGTGTATTTTATTATTTAAGTCGGTCCGTTTAACAGTTTATGTAACTCATTACACAAAGTGCAACACTGTTTAGCTTTGTTAACTAACGTTAGATGGTAATTGAAACTAATCCGAAAAACTTAGCATATAAAAGTGTAGTAATTCATTCAGACAGCATCAATTGTTGGTGTTTGTAATGATCAGTTTAAACTACTGAATAGACAGCTTACCATTCTGAAACATCCAGCAAAAGTCTTTCCTGAGCAGGTTGTAATCGATCCTCTTCGATATTCTCCGGGTCTGATTCCGGCTCAAATTGATAAGGCAATATAGACATTTTTGCAATAACATTGAGCGCGCGTATCTACACGTTATGGTAAGAGGTGGGACCTTTCCGGGCAAAGTGCGCTAAGCTGCTGTCCAATCACAACACGGGAAGCGCTGGCCCAATCAGAATTCGTTACGTGTTTCTGAAGGAGGGACTTCATAGAACAAGGAAATCATCAGGCCGTTTTTAGGACAGAGGAAACAGAGGTATACAGATAAGTAAATTGTGTGAAAAATACTGTTTTTTTACACGCGAAACATGAACTCATGTTATATTGCACACTGTAAACATAATCAAAGCTTCGAAAACACGCGAAGAATAGGAGCTTTAATGTTTAATGTTTTGTTATGTTGGTATTTAAACGGTTGTGTTATGTTAGTGGTTTTGGACGTTACCATTGTGGTGAAGTGTAGCGCATGTGCTTGGGGTAAGGATCTGCTAATTACCATTAAAGTTCTTTTAATAATAAAAATCAACTACTTTGGGGTTGCCATGGATGTGACAAAACCATCTAGCCAATACAATTTTGTAATGTGAAAGGTTTTGTAAATGTTGTAAAAAAATAGCATTTCACTTCATAAAAATAATCAATTAAACTAGATTACTTTTTTTTAAAATATTCATCCAGAGCCACCGTGCACAGGCTTGTACTTTTGACCACTGAGCAACAGTCCAGTGCTGCTTCTCTGTAGCCCAAAAGGGGCTTGACCGGGGGAATGCGGCACCTGTAGCCCATTTCCTGCACACGCCTGTGCACGGTGGCTCTGGATGTTTCTACTCCAGACTCAGTCCACTGCTTCCGTAGGTCCCTCAAGGTCTGGAATCGGGCCTTCTCCACAATCTTCCTCAGGGTCCGGTCACCTCTTCTCGTTGTGTAGCGTTTTTTGCCACACTTTTTCCTTCCCACAGACTTCCCACTGAGGTGCCTTGATACAGCACTCTGGGAACAGCCTATTCGTTCAGAAATGTCTTTCTGTGTCTTACCCTCTCGCTTGAAGGTGTCAATGATGGCCTTCTGGACAGGGTCGGGTCAGCAGTCTTACCCATGATTGCGGTTTTGAGTAATGAACCAGGCTGGGAGTTTTTAAAAGCCTCAGGAATCTTTTGCAGGTGTTTAGAGTTAATTAGTTGATTCAGATGATTAGGGTAATAGCTCGTTTAGAGAACCTTTTCATGATATGCTAATTTTTTTTAGATTTTGGGTTTTCATGAGCTGTATGCCAAAATCATCAGTATTAAAACAATAAAAGACCTGAAATATTTCAGTTGGTATGCAATGAATCTAAAATATATGAAAGTTTATATTTTATCATTACATTAAGAAAATAATGAACTTTATCACAATATGCTTTTTTGAGAAGGACCTGTATATTTGTTGATCCTGAAAAAACATTCCAATCAACTAATCAGATTTGAAGAATAGGTTTACAGTGTATGTCAAGTTTAGGCTTAAAACCAGGTGCTTCTTTAGTATTATTGACCTATCATTTCCCTCTGAGGGGAAAGTTATGGGTAGGGTTAGGTTTAAGGGGATAGGGTTAGGACTACATTTCCGGACAAGAATGTTGTTCCAAGATCAACAGAATATGTTTAACTAGGAACATGTCTTACTTGGCAAAATCATGACCACCTGCTAACCACAACTGACAAAGCCAGAAGCGATTATAAAATGATGAGTTACTGAGAGGTACAATTTACAGAGGAAATAGCTTGTCGGTTTCACACAAGGTATACATGTGAGTGTGTGTGGCACTCATAAGAAGGGGCAGGTCTCATTAATCCATTTTACAAGCCAGAGATGAGAAGCGATACAGCACAGATCCTGATTTACAGCCTGTGAGTGTCAGTGAGTGATAAAATATGTTTACTATCCTCCTACATGTAAACCTCAACACCCCACCCCTCCAACTGTGCCCAGACAAAACACACCTTACACTGACAAATGCTGATATACCGAAAGACTCAAATAGTTAAAATATAAAATGTCCAAAATCAGAATTAATACAATTTCATCTGACCCTTAACCCTAGTGTACATAGTCTTCTACTCTAATTTACATTTAATTCATTTGGTTCATGCTCGTTCTCTGTCTTTAACCTTAGGCCTAATCACCATTCTTGGAGAATTATAACACCGTATAATTTCCACTACGAAACATCCATCCTGATCTGGATGATACCTTTTTCTCATTTTGAATGGATAATTAGAAGAGGAATTGAACAGTCATGCAGCAGAACCTGTTGAAAACTTGATTAAAAATTGTGAAATGTGTTATTGATGAGCTTCTGATCTAAATACACTTCTGATATACACAATTTCTCCTGTATATATTAAAATGGGATTTAGTAGATTAGACTTTTCAAAAAGTTTGTGTATAAGCATGCTGTGTTCCGTCCAGTTTCAGTTAATGCAACACAAAAAATCATTCATGTAATACAACACAAAAAGATTAAGTTTGACTTCAATTTGACTTATATTAAATTGGATTGAACACAATCAAATTAAGTTTGGAATGTATATACTTTCCATTTTAAATGTCTGTGGAGGAGCTATGATGTCATATGTGGTACCATTTGAAAGCTTAGAGTCTCTACTTTCTGGAGATAGGCATCACTTTGGTATTTGTTTTACTCAAAGTAATGTATTTACACTAAATTACTCTGGTACCATTTCCGCCTGGATTTGGACTGCCCAAATTGAAAAGCTTCCCATACACACATACAGGTCTAGGCTCAAAACGTTGGTGTCATTTTACAGGAAACCCTTTAAAGTTACATAAAACACTGCTAAAAGTGATGAACATGTAAGTAAGTATGCTTTTTGATTTTTATGTATACATTTATTTTTGAAAGTGTGTAACTCAGGCCCTGTTTGGCTAGGACCCTGCAGACAGTTTGGGATGTTTCCAGCATATATAATTAATTGAATGACACTGCAATATTGCATTTATACCACTGTATATGGTGGTGGTGGTGGTGGTGATGGTGGGGGGAGCAGGGTGGGGGAGGGGGAAAGGGGGGTCATTCCTTTAGATCCATTTGAATAAATCTGTCATACAACATGACACAGACAAACTTCTTTTTTTCCACTATTTTCCGGAGTTTAGTGGAAACAGCCCAAACTGTCTGAATGAACCTAGAGCACACAGGGCCTGAGTTACACACTTTCAAAAAAGAATCAAAAAAGCGCCTACTTTTATTACAGCTTAGACAACATATACTTACATGTTTATCACCTTTAAGTGCTTTATGTAACTTCAAAGGGTTTCCTGTAAAATTACACCACATTTTTGAACTTAGACCCCTGTATGTTAGCCTGGATGCCAGCAGAACTTAGCCCCGCCTACAAAAATTTTAGGTCGGGCAATTCGGTCTGGCCTTGCTCCATAGAGGAGTAATTATTCCCGAACAGAAACTGTTCGGACCAATCAAATCATCAAGGGTGGGCTTTTAATGTTTTCAAGAGATGTTTATTATGCTCACCAAGGCTGCATTTATTTGTTTTATATTTTAGTATATTTTAAAATGTATTTATTCCTGTAAGTTTCAGAATCATTACATCCTGCAGTCTTCGGTGTCACATGATGATTCTTCACGAGGATTTGGTGCTCAAACATTTCTTATTATTATCAATGTCGAAAACAGTTGGGCTGCTTAATATTTTTGTGGAAAATGTGATACATTATTTCAAGAATTTTTTTTGAAGAATAAAAAAGTTAAAAAGATAAACATTTATTTAAAATAGAAATCTTTTGTAGAACTTTAAGTCTTTAGTATTTGACCAATTGAATGCATCCTTGCTGAATAAAAATAGTTTCTTAATTCATTTGTTAAAAATCTTACTGACCCCAAACTTTTTTTGAACTTGTAAAATACCATTATGAGTACACCATTGTCCAACAATCAATTTATTTTTTTGTTCAATAGAGATTAACTGTGGGGCTAATGTTACACTGACCTAAACATATCTTGTTTACTAGTTCTAACATATAATGATTTCATTCTCTTATTTGTTCTTTTTCCTCTGCCTTTGGCTGAAGGGACAGCTCGTCCAGCTGGGCACGAATCACCCGTGAATCTCCAGCGGTATAGCGACTAGCGAGGGAGCAGGAAATAGAACGGGAGGCATTAACCTGATAAGACTGCTGTTGCAGAGTGGGGACACTCTGTGTGTCTCTCCCTCCTTCCCTCCCTCCCTCGTTCTCTCTGTCACCCTCTATCTCTCCATTCTTCTCCCTCCTTACAGTTGCTACAGGCTCTTACATAAGCCAGTTGGATATTTTCAGCCTCTCAGCACAGATGCAGTCAAGTTGAAAAGAACACATTAAATATTTCATTTTGCCTCCTCCCAGACCTGTCTAGTTGGGATGAATCAACATTATAATACTACGTTGTTTTTATCTGCGTCTCGGTGTCTTGAATGGCACAGAATATGGCAATCAATCTGAAGCTTTTTTTAAATGTGTGCCATACGCAGAAAAAAGATAATGAACAGCGAAAGGGCAGCAATCGGTGGGAAACGCCTTTAGAGATTTCTTCTATACCATCTATTTAGTACACTGACCTACATTTAAATATCAAAAGCCACTTTAAACGTTGTGTTAAAAGCTTAACCTCTCAGGGATCTTATATAGAGAGGTGATCTTTGTAAATAAGGACTGAAGATTGGCTGGGTCAAGAGGAACATGCAATGTGTACATTACCGTAGTGGCCATACTAAACTGCTTCCATTGGGAATTCAACAGTGCAGTGTGTGTGTTGTGCTGAAAGTCACAGATGGCACATAGAGTTATGCAATGCAAGAAGAGGCCATTTTTATGGCAGAGTGAGGTCCAGAGTTGAGGATGAGGAAAATATGTGTGTGTCAAGGTTTTCAAGTGGGTTGAGGATGCTTTGTAAATTCCTTCATCTTACCACTCTACCTCATATATGAAAATATGACTCATTGCTGGACAAGCATACACCATGGCATGACTAAATCATGCAAATCACTACTATTTTTTATTTATTTATCTAATACTACGTTTGTTTGCAGTGTTGTCATTATTCCCTTTGGTGGTGTTTTCTCTTAATAATGTTGCAACATTGTGTATTGTGTGAGAAAAGCTATAGGGATGATGTATACAAAGTTGAAAATCTTGATTCATAATTGTTTTAAATCAATTTTAAATCAATTCCAAATACATGGCATGGTGACATCTTTCATACAGAGTGTAAATGTTTTTCTGTTCTAATTGCTTGGTCTATGACTATGAAGAAGGATCGTAGTGGATTAAATTGATCAAAAGGGATTAAAACATTTATAAATCAAATAAATGCTGTTCTTTTGAACAATTATTCATTATTTGGGGAATGATTTCCACAAAAAAAATATTAAGCAGCATTAAGTTTTTAACATTGATAATAATGAGAAATGATCCACACTTTGCCATCACCGTGATCAATTACATTATAAAATAGAAAACCGTTTTAAAATCTAATATTTCACAATATTAATATTTTTACTGTATTTTTTAAAATCAATGCAGCCTTGGTAAGCATCAGTGGTTTCTATCAAAAACATTAAAATGGACCATTAATTTAGATCAGTACACTCTTAAGAAAAATGGTTCTAAACAGCACCAAATTAGGGTTCTTTGGCTTGTAACAATAGCAGAACACTTTTTTGTGCTAAATAGAACTCTTTTCATAAGGTTCTAATAGAAAATGTTATAGAACCTTAATGGTCTTATAAATATATATTTTTAATAACAGTTTATTTTCATTATTATTATTATATTAGTATCTTCACATTATTAATTTTTGCGTATTTAATGTTATTTTTATATCTTATTTATTTTACTCATTTATCTGTTTTCAATATTATTATTTTTTTTTGTTCTCTATCTACCTGGTCTTATAATATCTTGTTGCCTATATTTGGATTTTTTTTATTAAAAAATAAATAAAAATAACCCCCAACATGTTGTGTCAGTTAGGTACTTTTATTTTATATTAACATGGCAAATTGTTGCACAAAATGACAGTGCTCTATCAACAGTTGTTAGCTGAATACATTAATAAATAAAAACAACATTGAAATTGAACAAATAGATAATGAAGACCAAGTTCCAGCGAAATATCTTCAAAATCCTCTCTTTATGTCTCATATGCAGTTCCCCTCTGCAGATGATAAGGTTATGATACGTGAAAGCATCTGAAATACACAGCTGAGTTTACAGTACAGTTTCTTTGTAAATTAGATTAAGTAAAAACACTGATGTTTATGAAGGTCAAAATTAGCAAAAAATGAATAGTTTGCGAGCCCTTTATTGTGTTAAAAGGAAAAAAGTTATGTATTTTTTTGTGACTGGATATGCTAGGCATAGAGTAATAATTAATAAATCTAACAATATGGATCATCAATTCAATATCTCTGTTACTTTGTGGAGAAGAGATGTGTATCCTCAACTGAACAGAGCTGCTCACATTTACATGTTCTTCTAAGAGAGAGAAAACATGATTTGGTAGGAAACCAGTTACAATATTTAAATACATTTTAAGAAATAAATAATTTACCTGTCGAGAGTGTGTTGAGTAAGCTCTAGAAAAGCAGTTAATGATGTGGCTTTGAGAGTTATAGATTTAAAAAAGGCAGGGAAAAAAAACCCTAAACTCTAACACAAAGAACCATTTCAGCATATAAATGCTTCTTCAGGGTGATACGGTTCTAAAATCGAACTGATACTGTGTTAACGGTGTACTATAACCTTAAAAACAAATTTTTTTCTCTTGCTGGTATGTGTCCATAATTATGTGGACCCCTTAAATCCAATTCATAAACTTTTCCTTTCTGCATTGCTTTAATTTTTTTAATGTAGCATTCAATTTGAATCCTGATTCCCAAACAAACAGCAAAAGCCAGAGCACTGTTTCAGATGACTCATTCTTATTCCGAGGATGATGGCTTGGACTGAATTCACATCCCTTACTCAAAGGTGTAGCTAATTAGTTTTATGAATCATCGGAAAGTGATAATTAAGGTTAACATGTTGTAAGGGATTTGCTGCTTAATTAGGTCAAAGAGATAGAAAACAGATAGTTTAGATGAATTTCTTATAAATAAAAATTTGGCTATTTTTTCATTCACATTCTCTCACCTCAAAATCTCTATTCTCGTCTGCTTTAGAAAAAATGTCTAAATAATATATCAAAGCACGCATGTACTTTATGGCAGTGTTTCACAACCTTTTCTCTCTTTTTTTTGTTTTGCCACAGCACAGTTTTGATAAGTAAATAATCCCACGGCGCACATAAAAATGTAACAAAATTGCACAAACATGCATTGCTTCAAATGGCATTTTAAAACTAGATATCAAATTAAAAGTAAGCTAGTACACTGAATGTGAAACTTGATAATTCGTAAGTCAGGTAGAAACACAATACGGTCATAGTATGAAGTGGTTGGTGATGATACAACAACAGACAATAGACAGATTGTTACTGTTGGGCAGAAAACTCATATTTAACACTGTTGTCGAAGTTGGTATTGTAACTTATTACAGTTCAGAGACTTGCACATGCCATTATAACAACGTGAAAATAAAGCTCAAATGGAGATAGGAGGTTTTTGACCAAGGAATGACAGATATAATTTGTCGGTCACTGGAACAGCCGTGCCTAGAGCATCCCATTACTTTCTCATAAACTTAGAGGAAAAAGAGTGATGCTATGACGTCACTTTTAAAGGCCAGTTTGCGTCGCACTGGTTACCTCAATAAAAACCCAATATGATTTTCCAATGCTTTTGGATTATCGTAAAAATCCAGTTTACCTGTCCAGTGTGATGACATTTAATCTCCCGACTGCCTCTGTAGTCTCATTGAGCCACTTGTTAGCAAACTCGCCTTTTTCAAGACACATAACAGCTTAAAAAATTCACGAGTGGGGTAATGCGGATGTATTTACTGACGTGAAATAAAATGTCAAAGTGTCTTGAGTTTGTGTTCACTACAGACCTTATTTCAGACGTTTAACCAAAATCCCATTCAAAAAAGCCCATCGACATCGGGATGAGGGAACCGTCCGTAAGTGCTAAAATGTTAACTCATGACTGCAAAGTGAGGTCATACCCGCACCAGTCTATAAGGTTTATTGCAGCTATATGGGCTCAATTCTTGTTATTGAAATTTCTGATCAAAATCTCATGGTACAAAAGACGAACTTGCAACTAGACTGCAAGATTATTCTTTGCTCTTCAAATACAAAAAAAGTTAGCCTTTATAGTGTTTATCTAGTAAAGAAAACGACGGACTTTCTCAAACATGTTCTCTATTTACCATTACATCGCAAACACTGCAAAAAATGGTTTTCTTCCTTAGTATTTTTGTTTTAAGATTATTTTGCTTACCCCGCTGGCAAGAATTTTAAGAATCTTTAGATGTTTGGACTAGAAACAAGACAAAAATACTAAGTAAGAAAAGCATTTTTTTTGCAGTTGAACAAGCAGAGATCTCCAACTGTGCGGCACTTTCTAAATGGAGGCGGGAATGGTGCTAGTTCATGCACACTGAGCTTTTTACACTGTTAAAGGGTTAGTTCAGCCAAAAAATGAAAATTATTTAATTTATTACTCACCCTCATGTCGTTGGACACCCGTAACACCTTCGTTCATCTTCGGAACACAAATGAAGATATTTTTGTTGAAAGCTGATGGCTGAGAAAGGCTTCAGAAAGGCCTCCATTGGCATTCAGTATATTTCCACTGACCCACTCACAAGACCCTTGTGAGTGGGTCAGTTATTGTCTTCCGTGTAGGTCTCGGACGTGAACTCACGCGACAGTGGCGCTCCTCTTCCGGGGCATGTATTGAACGGTGGAGCTGCGTCACATTCTCGCGCATGCGTCGAGTTCACGTCAATAACTTGGTGGATAAAGTCGTTACTTTGATTTTTGTGCGCACAATAACTATTTTCGTCGCATTGTAAAATGATTGTACAGCCACTGTAGTGAGATGGACTTTGTAGCGACGTCTTTAGTGCCTTTAATGGGTCTTGTGAGTGGGTCAGTGGAAATGTACTGAATGCCAATGGAGGCCTTTCTGAAGCCTTTCTCAGCCATCAGCTTTCAACTAAAATATCTTCATTTGTGTTCTGAAGATGAACGAAGGTCTTACGGGTGTCCAACGACATGAGGGTGAGTAATTAATAAAATTAAAATTAATATTTTTGGTGAACTAACCCTTTAAAGACTTGGATTTCATGGACAAAGTTTCATGGACAAAGTTTCATGGACAAAGTTTCAAAAAATAAGTTGGACATTTGATTGAGTATTTCTGTGCTTCCGGTTTCTCAGAAGTTTCGGGAAGTTTTTTTTTTTAGATTATGGGTCTATGTGACATCAACAAGGGTGGAATTTCCAAGGTCATTCCTTGTATTTACTTCTTCCGGAAGGGTGCGCACGTGACCAGAGTGAGAGAGCAAATGCACTCCCATTAACGAGCATTAAAGATTTCCCCCTCGAAACAGCTCTGCCTGTGAGGTAATGAGGTAGGTTTTCAAAGTTTAAGAACTTTCGGGGGTGGGACTTGGGTGCTTAACATACTGATTGGTTGAGTTCACACAGCATTTTTTAATTCAACCTAAGCCTGTTGCGTGCGCGCATTAAGAGTTGTTTGCTATTCAAAGCAACAATGGAGTTTAAAAAAATACGACAAATAGACTGACAACGAGGTTCAGGCTTTATTTATTTTATTTGCATATTTTATAGGACGAAATCCAGTGGGCTCTGGAAAGTCGTGCACAGTCCGACGTCACCAGACTAATTTGACTTATCTTCACAGTACTTTAGACCGCTATGGAAACGTAGACAGCTACAGGTCTGGGGGGAAAAGGTGTTCCTGTGACAAATTGTTCTGGGAAATTTTGGTGCCGTTTGTGCTGGGCTATACGCAGTCATTACATAGACCTCTATCAGGCCACCAAGGATTATTTGTTTGAGAGTTGAGTGTGTGCATGATTTTGATTTGTGCTTTTATAAATTGGAAGTACAGATTATAAAATCAAGGGCACAGATTCTCAGTTCTCAAACCAACAACTACTTGGTGACCATGAGGGGAGCTGCTTAGTATGACAAGCGCATGAATAACTGTTCATTTTCAAACCTCTCCTCCAAACAAAACATTAATTTTGACAACGTTACATTTGATCTGTCTATGCAACAAGGTAGTAATTTCTTCAAAACAATATAGAGCATTTACGTCTGAGTTATCCGGACTTTTCAAGATTTTAGAAGACAGCTATATGAATGAAACATCATTGGAACAACCAAGAATCCTTTCTCTGGTGCACTTATCTGGAACGTAGATGTCAATGTGTGATAAGGATTTCAAAAGCAAGACACACTCAATCTGCTCTCCTCTTCTGCTGTGTGTTTCGCACATCATGGCTGGTCTGGCTTTCCTTGTCTCTTTGCAATTTTCATATTCTTCAAAGGGAGATGGTTCACACTGTGGGCAATTGTAATTAGGTCATCGTCTTCTCTCCCCCGTTCTCTTTCGGCCTCGCTCTCTATCTTTTCCCTCTCTTTTTTATACCATCTATCGCTCTTATTTCTCTCATCCTTGCACCTTCCACCCTCTCCCATCATATTTTCTTGGATCGGTTTACAATGCAAGCGAGTGGTGAAGAAGAAAGCAGATTAGATGCCCCCTTTGCAAGACAGCTGAGGGGGAGGATACGCGTTAGAGCTGGGGAGCTGGAAATAGGCGGCTATATTTGGTGTAGCAGAATGTGTTAGGCAGGAGATGGAAAGAAATTGCAATTCTGTTTACAAGGCATGAAGGCTGGGTACCAATGTGGGGTCTAAGGAGCTTTAGGTCCTGGAGGCCCCTCTGGCAGACTCTCTCTTTCTCTCTCTCTCTCTGGCTGCTGTAGGCCTTTGGCTACTTGCAAAACTGCCTTCAACAATGGAACAATTCGGAAAGCGCTGGGTAACCTGCAAGAAGCTGGGTAACCTGTGTTTAATTGACAAGTATTTTCAGCTTTATGGTTTTTCGCTAACGGAATTCCTGTACAATATAGTCGCGCACTTAATTGAGGGACGATGTGATGGTGGATTATGGCCACAGTAATATATGGCCATTGGGATTGAACCCACAACCTTTGTAAAAGTAACTCAGATGCTTAGCCTGCCACTACCACAACCTCAAAAATCATGAGAATCTTATTTAAGATTGGTTAAGATGGTGCATCAATTTGCTGGTGGCTTACCCAATCTGTTTTCACTTAGGAGATAATTCTCCACATACTCATACATAAGTGTTTTGTTGCATTAATGTTGTTATGTAGGTATAGAAACCTGTGAGGACACCTGCATTGTGTCCAAAATAATAATGTTATTAAAGACTCTCTGGAGCGTTTATGAAGACTAACATATGGCAGTTCTAAATAAAAATGATAATCTTTGTGCTACTTTAAGTTGCAGCTTTTTTTTCAGATGTTTCTGCAGTAAAAACTGTAAACTTTATAATATATTTATGTTCTGCACTGCAGATGCTGACTTACAAAAAACTAAAAGTAGAAGATAATATATAGATATAATATATCTATATATTAATATGTATTCTTTCTGTTTTCACGTTGTTTCATATCTAAAATGCAATTTTAAAAAAATCCCCAAGAGATGAATACTTTTATTAATGAAGAGTGGATTAAATTGATCAACAGACTCCTTTTAAACTTTCTAATCATGAAATAATTCTTCCTGAAAGAAAAAAAAACAATGCATTAAGAGCGGGTGGGGAATGTACATTTTGTTTAAAGATAGTATTTTTTGCATACAATATTTCCCTTCAGAAGCTACGTAAAATAATTCAACGTGATCTCATGAAAATACGTGAGTATTTTTACGTTACGTGTGATTCTACTACACGTACATTTACTAAGGTTTTCACACACAATAAAACGTACAATACTGACTTATTAACAGCACTAAAATGTACAATATTGACGTATTGACAGCACTAAAATGTAAATTATCGACGTATCTGTTAACGTGTAAGCAGCCAGCCACCGGCTCCCATAAATCGTGGCATTAATATTGTTTATTTTATATCCAATAGTCACATCAATACATGTTTTCAGTCACATTTATTAAATGCATTTTACTAAGTTAATCAACCTAATATAAAATAACATTTTGCTCTCGTGACATCACTACAAACTCATTTCGGGTGACTAGATAATGTTAAAAGAAGACTGAATTTTAAAACCGTCAGATGAATAACATTCTTGCCAACCATTTTGTAGTATTTAGCTTGTTGTTTGCTGTCAGACATAAAAAGGCATTTTCTCCTATTCAGCAACTGGCAATCACAATATACACCAAAACACAACATCAATTCACAAAACGCAACACTTTATTCGTTTGCTGTAATCCAAAACGTTAGAATCCATATGTTTGCGAGAAACAAATCTAAAATTGAGCCCGGTGATCTTCATCTCCATTAGCCTTCATCTCCTCTCAGTAGCGCGACGGCAAACATCAAATCTCGCGCTCGTAAATTCAAATTTAAAAAACGCGCCCACATGAAGCGTTACGACATGATTTACGGCAGTGGCATCGAACACTCATTGGCTCTCGCCTGCTTCGTCACAGATTTTGACATGTCGTGTTTCAGTCGATTTGTATTTGAAATGGGAAACGCGCAACTTCACGGAGAGAAGCCGGATTAATATTTTCATTGATTAATAGCTAACATTCTGCTCTGTACCTCATACAAAACTATTAACGTTATATACCACCAGAGAGGACTGCGACTGCAACACATCTTCATTTGAACTACTTTTGGTACCGCTTTTGACATTTTTGCAATAAATAAATTATTGTGAGTACACTGCTGTCTGTTATGCTTTGATTTATAACAGTACGTTGTTTTAATAAATGCTTATGGGTAGGTTTAGGGGTAAGTGTAGGATAAGCCGTTCAAAATATTTTTTTTAATGCTATATTGTTACCAAAATCGTCATTTTCCAACATTTTACCTTTATTTTCTTTATATTCTGTATTAAATTGGTAGGTTTAGGTTTTGGGTAGTGTTAAGGGATCGTAGATTAATCAATAAAATGGTCAAAGGGAAATTATATAGATATCTTTATGATATAACAAAACAAAATGTTTTTACCAGAATAAAGTTTTGTATTCTTAAAAAAAAGATTTCATGATGGATTCGTAAATATTTCACGTTTTTTAGCTGTAAAAATGTAATAATACTACGTTTAAATGTTGCAAATACGTCTATATTTTACATTTTAGCACTTCTCCAAACGTACTAAGACATACGTTTAGTCTCTTTGAAAGTAACGTATTAATACCTACGTATTAAGGATGAGACCAGGCTGAATAATTACATATTTCCCACAAGACAAAATAAGTCAAATTTACCCCGATTATCCCATTCAAATAGTTTACACCACCCAGCTATTGATGTAAAGTGTTTCCTTCTTGAGCATGAGTGAATGTTTTCACCTTTTGTAATGTGTATGAGTTTCACAATGGTCCTCAGTGTGAAATGATGGATCTCAAAATCATAGTCACTGCTGGACAGGGTTCAAATATGGACCTGGAGTGATTTTTCTGAAGAACAGTGGACAACAAGACTGCTCAGGACAAACAAGGGAACAATGAACAACCATCACACAAATAACATAAATACTGAAGTAGATACAAATGTTGTGGATCATCTAGGTAACAACACAAATTATTAAGATTCAAGGGTATAGGCCTATGTAAACTTTTGAATGGGTTAATTTGGTTAAATTCAGTTATTATTTTGTCTTAATGTAAATATCTGCTATGTGAAAAAGCTTATTCAGGACAGTACTAAATAAAATAAAAAACATGCATTTTTATGATACTTCTTATTTTGTTAAAATTATTAATTCTGCAAGGGTTATTTATGAACCGAAGTGCATAAAAACTCCTTCCCTTTCCTGAACAATCCTCCTATCTGCCATTGGTTAGACAAACAGATTCCCCAGTCCTCAAAATAACATCTTTGAGGAATCAACCAACAAAAGGCTAACTTACAGTTGTCTATACATATTAAAGGGTTACTTCAGCGATTAGCATATGGCTTTGTATCAGTAGAAGCCCTGGAGTATATTCAAATGATTGTGCTTTCCCCCCTTATATCCCCCTGAGACAAGAGATTTATGCATTTTATTTCTGGAAAAATTCCTCCTATGATGCAAATTGACAATATTTGCATCATAGGAGGAATGTTTGGCCAAAGGCTAAAGACTACAGCCAGCAGAGGGAGCCATTACCGCATGTTTTGAACCCGCGTATGGGGGATGGAGATCACACTCAGAGCTCAGCTCAGCTACAGGCACTCATTTAAACGGAGCTATGGTTAAGTCTTTTAAGTTCTCAAATTAATTTCTATGAAAGTTAAGCTTGTAAAGGCACTCGCTGGGCAGCGAAGCATTCTGGGAATTGTAGTCTTTCATCCCCATGAGACAAAAATACATTTTCTGTCTTTTCTCAGTCTAGAAGACACCAAATTCAAAAATAATTTTACATTTCTACAACACTGATGACCCAGTTTAAATACAGATTCATCTTCCCAGCGCTGAAGTACCCCTTTAAGTTGGCATAAGAGATATTATTTCTAAAGACACTAAACACTAAAGATATTTCACACTTCACCAATGACCACCTGTTCACAGTAGAAGCCTTGATGGTTGCTAAAGCTGTGGTTACTGCGAGTGTATGGCGAGAGAAAGGAAATATAGTTAGATATTACCGAGGAGGCAAAAATTGTCCTAGATTCTAGATGGAAATAATTCAAGATTAATAGTCTTTACCACATGTGCATAAACTAGTGCAACGTCCAAGAACTGAACTGTCATGAACATTTAAGTTTGAAAACACTAATTTCAATGCTCGTTAAATGTCAGTCTAAATCTTAATGAGTCTCTCTGAAAATTCTTGAGGGAAATGCATTTAAAAGAAAGAATGAGAGAAGTGTTAGCATCACAGATTGTTTTGTGAATGTGCCTGTGAATGAGCCAGAAAGGGTGAGAACAGTGCAAGGTTGGTATGCATGTAAAAATGTACCTCACTTATTTGAATCAATCCGTCTGTGCGTGTATTTGTGTGTGGCAGTGTTGTCTGAAAAGAGAGGTGGAAGGAGGTCTCGGAGCCATTCCCGCCCTCTCTGCCTTTCCGAGGCTCTGGATTGGGTAGCATTTCCATGGCTACGGCGAGAGGAGGTGGGGGTAGTGCTGTGCCGTTTGTGCTGATCTTATGCTCCAATCTACACTCTTTAGAAATAATAATTAAAACTGAAGAAAATAAAGAACCATGTGAGATTTAAAACAACATGACTACTTGAAAAATCAAATCATTTGGTAAAAATAATTAAGGTCACATGCCAGCTACTTGTTATTATACTCCAACCAAATGCATGTGCTAATTGTCAATTCCACTTTATTTATTTAAATAATAAATATAAAAGCACCTTTTGTCTTTAGCGTTTTGTCCTTATGTCCATGGGCAAATTACAGCTGAGCTAATATTTGGTAAAACAACACTTTGGTTGGTTAAAATATTAACTAATCTATATTAAATCATTTAGCTAATACACTCATTTTAGATAGCACAATATTAGTGTAATTGTGTTATTAAAATTCGCTGCCTTTATTTACATTTTCATTACATTTCTACACCAATTTCATAAAATGCTAATAACATATAAATGTCTAATATATAAACAAACAAAAAATCAATTTCAATCTCGATTCAGTATAAATTCATGTATTTATGTAAGGAAAGATAAGTACATTTTTAGCAATATTTTAAACTTTTCTTAGGTTAAATTACATTTGCTTGTATTCATTAATATTCACTTTTGCGTGCTTGTAACAATCCACTGAAGGTAAAGTTGATGAAACCAAGTGCAGTCTTTATTTGACTTCACACATAACTCCAAAACATTAAATAAAAGGCTTGGCTTGGGCTGAATCTAAACATAAACGTAAATTGAAACCTTAAACTTAAACCTTCACCAACAAGCAGGTACATATACATTCACATAACAGACAAAGACTATGACACACATTAGGGCTTAAATACACAAGGGCTAATGACCAGACAAGGGACATCTGTGAACAATAATAAACCAATAAACCAATGACACATCAGAACACAAGACAAGGGAGCACATGGCAGGATCACATGACAAACCAGGAAGTGCATGACAGAACATGACAGTGAACATGAAAACCTAAAAACATGAATCATGAACCCAACACCCAAACACCATGTGACAGTGCTTATATAAGTGTCATTAAAATATTATTGTGTAAGTTATTAACGGTTTAAAATGTCACATTTAAAGAAATCTAGTGTTTGATCATGTCTAAATATTTATTCAAATGCAAAACCTAAAAATAAGTAAGCAGTTATGATCTGTGATCAATGGTCAATACTTTTTTGAGTAACTAGACTAGATACATGTATATTTATTAAAGATACAGACACCTAGAGGGCTCTACATAGCGACCATTAAAGGAGGGTGAAACACTCAGTTTCAGTCAGTCTCATGTCAATCTTGAGTACCTATAGAGTAGTATCATCCCTCATATCTCCGAAAAGTCTTAAGTTTTATTATATTTATAAAAGAAATATAGGCTGTACCGAGTCTTTCCAGAAAAAAACGAGCGGAGCTCAAGAATGACGACGACGAAGCGGTGACGTCCTCAAGCGTGGATAAGAAAACGCTACCCAGATTCAGCTAATACAGATAATGATCCAGAATCAGATCCGGAGGCTGAAATAAATTGAACAGGAGAAGCAACATCAGAACGTCCGTCTCTGTGGTGTGTACTGTATTTAGTGGCCTGTCAACATTTGTGTGTGTTTACTCGTAGTTTATGAGGACATGATTCAGTTTATGGACTATTTTATGCGACTAAACCTTAGCAGTAGCAAGCAAAAAGGTTTTGCACATCAGATAGTGTAACGTTATACATATAACAACAATGGAGTAACCGTTGGCGCATTTGAATGACGAAGCACGCTTTGTGAGAACACTAGGTTTATGTTTGGGTGGTTTTACTGACACCTAGGTATAGTGGTCAGCTAAACAAATGTATTTAAACACAAACCATAGATCACATGCTCCATTGATAAATTAACTAACGTTATACACGATCGTGTTGTTTACTGATGTTTACTTACGCGACGGTAGCCAACAGCATAGACATTTGAAGCAGTTTAACTCACCGCCTGTTTCCAAAGCAGGACCGAACCTTTATCGCTGGGCCCGCTCCGTCAAAAACACACTTCTTTGGTATGATTTGGTGAAGTCCTGTGACAGCAGTGACCGTGGAGATCTGCGATGTTGTGAAGCTTCCCATCATTTCTGCGTTCAAATCGGTTCAAATGCAGCGCTGCCTTCCCGGAATGCTGTGCTGAAGTGTTGAAGTCGCTTGATGTCACCCATAGGAATAAAGTGGAGCGCGGCGCGGACTATAACTGACATAAGTGTTCACGGACGAGGGGATCTGCAGCTGAGAGAGTGTTTATGGGCGTGCATTTCCTCTCTCGCTCTAGTCACGCGCGGACACTTCCGGGAGAAGAGCTCGTACAGCCCATACAAGGATCTTCCGCTCTATTGACGTCAAGCCGACACATAGAAAAAAACTCGCCGAAACTTGTGAGAAACCGGAAGGAGTATTTTTGACGCAGAAATACTCCATCAAATTTCCAACATTAGTTTTTGAAACTTTGTCTATGTTTAGGATGGGAATCAAAGTCTTTAACAGTGTAAAAAGCTCAGTATGCATGAAACAGCATTTCACCCCCCCTTTAAGGAGCATTTACGCCTGAAAATTACCACGTGCGACTGTGAAAAAATATGTAGGCGCACCGGTGCGAGTGACCCGATCAATTCTAGATACAATCGGAATAAAAACTACATCTCCCAAAGTGCATCAACACTGAGAAACTGTTAGTCTATGTTTCTGCTTTCCATGCCTTCAGTCAGCAGAGTGAGTGCAAAAATGTGCGTGACGGACTACATTTCAAACAAAGATTGCTTACAAGGTAAAACGGGTGTGACGAAGCAAGCAGCCATGCGCACTTACCAGACGCCTCACTGATGATTTAAAGCAAAAATGCCACCAAAAACTAATTTATTAATAAGAATTTTAAAAAGCCCTTGAGTTCTTGATTTTAATCTTTATCACTAAATGTATATAATGAGCAAGTATATGATGAAAATGTCCAAACCGTGTTGTCTTCTGATCCTGAATCACTACATTACACCTATAATAAGTGTTTATATTCTGACTACTGGTATTTTATTCCGGTTCGGGTTGCAGCGCTGCGGAGGAGCACAGTCCTTGCGAGACTAGCCCTAGACACAAACAGAGAGAAGTAGATCCGGTGTCATGACAAATCCTGTTCCCCTGTGAAATCATGTCCGCTTAGGACCCACCATGGTAGCTGTTTTAAATGCCTGATCAAAAGCTGTTATCGCAATCAAAAGCTGTTTATGGTAAGTCTAACTGTGGTGTATAAACTAAGCTAATCGGGTAGCTGCATGCCATGCTAGAACATACACTAACTAAAAAAAGGAAATTAAGAATGAGATATGCTTGATTCTATAACTTATAGCTTCAGTTATATACTACTAGTATATGAAACGTATGATTTGCAAGACATTAAAGACTATTTTAACACAATTTAAACACAAAAATCCTAAGCAGACATGTGTTTCTTTAACAAGACGCATGCAGTTCTGTTTATTTAGTGACAGAGCGCCAACAGTTATGGATTGCTATTGCTCCGAGTATCGGCTGGATTGCAAATGTGATATTGATCTTGTACAAAAGTCCTATACACAAGTTGATATTAAGTAACGTTTTAGTCACCATACCGTCTATTTTGTGAAAATCAAAGCCAGACCAGATCTGATGCATCTCCAAGCAATTTGATTTAAGTGAATCTGCATTTTGAATAAATTACTCAAACATTAAGACTTGCCGCCAAATACAGGTCTATACTTTGCATGGTCTTTTTATTGAAAATATTAAACTTTATATTTATTCTTAATATAAACTTTTTTTAAATTTGTACATATTTCTAATTTCAAAAACTTATATTTAAAACATTCATACAACATTATTTACTCATGAGCTGCATTAAACACTCACATATGTATATGTGCCTAAATCCCACTTTTTGTGCCACTTGTTGTGCCACTTCTGCAGTGCAAAAACGGATCATTTGATGATCTTATTTGATTGGGAGCAGTCTCGTTGTGTCTAATTGTTTAAATTAACATTTTAAAAACAACCTTTCAATTTTAAATGTTAGGGTTAGGGTTATTTAATAAGATTAGTAAAAATCTTAAAAAGAAAAGTAAAAAATTATATGGATAATTCAGCAGCAAAAGTACAAAATACATTCATGAAAAACATTTTTTTCTATATATTTATAGAAATAGGGCCTATATACTAAGAAATTACATTTATTTTAAATGTATATTGCATCTTTTTAATGAGGCAGCAACATATTATATATAGGGCAGAACAATAAAGGCTATTAACAATCTTTCATAGTGCACAAGTATTATAATATAGAGCAGCACAAAGCGCGAATGCACATTCCTTGCGCAGGATGATGCGCTTGAAGCAACATGGAGTCACATCGCAGTGTTCCGTTCCGTCCGCATTGAGAAGTTCAAAACACAAAGGGAAGATATATCGACGCGTAGTGTATCTATGCAATATTTTATGAAGCCGTTTATTTTTACAGTTTAACATTTCAGTTACTGTGTGTGAAGAACAATACAATATCTAGTCCAATGTTATGATCTAA
This sequence comes from Pseudorasbora parva, assembly GCF_024679245.1. Lineage (NCBI taxonomy): Eukaryota > Metazoa > Chordata > Actinopteri > Cypriniformes > Gobionidae > Pseudorasbora > Pseudorasbora parva. The sequence goes on from NC_090174.1 coordinate 37,062,531, forward strand.
CAGACATCCGTTAGAAAGTAACACAGGGCTCTCAAGTTTTGAACTGAGTTCAGAGTGAGATTTCGGCCGTGGGTTTGGCTGGGTACGGGGGTCTGATATGAAAAATGACAAATTCGTACAAATAAAATATATATGTATTTAATTAGTGTGTTTGTGTGTGTGTGTGAGAGAGAGAGAGAGAGAGAGAGAGAGAGAGAGAGAGAGAGAGAGAGAATGGTTAGTGTTGTTTATTGGTGATGGTAGCAGGTTTTTGAGGCCTTCAGCCCAGAGGTTGGTGGCACCTTAACATGAGCATGGTCGCGCTGAAGTGAGCTGTGGTTTACAACAGAGATTATTTTACTCTCAAATAATCTTAGACAAGCTGCCTATGATTATTGTTTGCTATATCAGTATGGTTGTATTTTTTCCTCTCTTTATGACAGCGGAAACAACTCCCACACCAGCAATACCCCATCATTTTTTAGCCATACAGATAGGCTAAGTACAAGACATAATTATAAACTGTCTACTTTTATTTGTGAACACTCAAAATAACAACAAAGGCTGTGGATTCAGGGGACGGAGCACCCAACTCCAAACAGTCTTTATTTCAAATATGTATTTTGTTTATTAAAAGCAAAGTTTTTAATTTCAAAAGCATTTCTGAATTCAGTTAAAATAACAAAATGTAAAAAAAAATTTTTTTGCCACCATGCAAAATTTAATTAATTCTTGAATAACACCTATGTCTCCTTTCCATTAAAAATAATGGCTAGTGCGGTGATGTGGCATAATTTTTGCAATTGCTTGAACATGTTAAACACATCTAATTATTTCTGTAATACGTTTTAATTTTAATTTTGCAACTTATATAAAGTCTTAGCCTACAATATACAATTTATGTTTAAATTTTATGTTAAAACTAGTGTAGGAAATAGCAAATGTAAATTATATTATTCAATTTGAATTATTATTTTGCTCCAAATGTTGCACACATGGCATGGAAAATGTAATGTAAATTTTGAAATGCATTGCCATTTTACATATTGCATTGCAAATTTTATATCGCTACACTTCAGCTTCCATAAATAGGGGTGAGCACGAATATATTTGATCTGTAATTAATGTTCGAAAAATCAAAATAATATTGAAATTTTAATATTCGCTTCGCTGGCCTAAATGCAGTGAATCCATTATACATCCCTCTAAATCTCGCAGTTTTAACTAAATCCACTGGGTGGTGCTGTGGAGCGGGTTAATAACTCAACTGTATTTGATCACTAATGTCGTCTGCCTCGTGATGTTTGGAATTGCTTAAATGAAAATGATCTTACAAAATGGAGTTACTTTTAATAAATTAATTAATGAAAGTGAGTTTTAAAAAAATCACATCTAAACACCAGTCGAATGAGGACAGCTGTCCATCACCGCATTCACGAGTGCAGGTGAGCACAGATGTTCACTGAATGAGAGCGCAATAACGTACAGCAAAATGCATTTCATGCAAATCATGATTGAGACAAGGCTTCCTTTAAGTTTTGTTGAGGTTTAAGAACAGAAAACAAAGTGCTGTCAGAAACTTAACTTGACACCGTTATCTTTGTGTCTCTGCGTCTGTCATCGGGGTTTGTAGTTGCTAACTAACAGTACTTGAGCGAGCATTTGATTCAATGAGCGAGGCCGTGGCGTGAATCACAGAATGTGACGTTGGAATCAGAACCCAAACGTTATTGGGTGGAGGGAATATTTATCTTACCCAGATACAGCAAATCTATTTTATGATTGGCTGTTCGGTCTCTATTTTTATTAGATTAACTGGTGCGTGGCAGGGCCGTCAGAACTCTATGGGGAACTCGCTTGATTCCTCTAATAGCGCGCGTATTACCCTGGCGATTTCTCTGCGTGAGAAATACAAGGTGTGGCGTGTGAGGGCTCTGACTAAATACTTGGGGTTTCGAGTCTGACGTCACCACGTGGGCGTGGTTTCTTCGCTAGGTCAAGGCGCATGCGCTGTTTTCACGCTCCGGGAAGAAGACCGCGAACTTCAATAGTAATCGCGCAGAAGCCCTTGCGTTTTTCATTTTTACTCGGTTAAAACAAGAATGATATCAGTGTTAAATGTTGAAGAAAGTTGGCATTTGAGAATAATGTTTTATAATACTGTAAAATCACGTGACACTGTTGCTTTGCGTCAAGGGTCTTTATAAAAAGGGTCTTTAATGCGTCAAGGGTGTTTATAAAAATATGTGTATACACATTTTATATTGGCTAAATATATATATATATATATATATATATATATATATATATATATATATATAGTGTATGTGTGTGTGTATATATATATATATTATAATGTAATAAATCTTAACTAAATCTAATTTGTATTGTTATATTAACATTGTATTGTTAAGAGGACTTTTCATTCAAAAGTATAAGTTATAGAAAGCAATTTAAAATAGAAAGTGTCCATCACATCTGTTGGCTTAGGAGGCATATGTTTCAATAAAATGTTAAACATGCACTCTCACTGGTCACTCAAAAAGTCATAGTACAAAATAATGCATTGTCTTCAGTAACATATATGAGTCATCAAGTTAACACAATTTGCATGTTAATACAAAAGACAAGTACATTTTGTGTAGTTAAATTGTAATTTGGAATGAAATTCATTTATATGGACCCAGAGAAAAACAAACTCAATGAAACTTTTTGAATAAGGGGTCAAGGGTTGTAACATTAAACTGGGGAGAAGACACGTATACAAACATGTCATAACCAGGTGACGTGTACAAGGCAAGGACACAAGTCTGAACTTAAAGCAAATTATTTATTTACAATATGCAAGGGTATGAAAATAGCAAATTGGGAAGTGAAGGAAAATTGGAGAAAGGACATAAGGTAAGAAGAATGATTACAGATACACGAGTAAAGTTACACAAATCAGGAACATACTAATCTAATCTAATCTCACAGGATCTACACTGCAGACCTCACGAGTGGAGTCTTGACTCCAATTTTATGGTGCAGCAGACACATTGGAGACCAGGTCAGTGACTTCACAGGAAACACAGTGTCAGGTGAGTGCTGTGACACTACGGAAGTGAAAGTAAAAAGTAGGGAAAGGAATTGGAGAATTAAAAGAACAAATATTAAAGGGCTAGTACACCCAAAAAGGAAATTTCTGTCATTAATTACAGATACAATATGCATTTCTTCCTGTTTTCTTCCATTCAAAAAGTTGTATCGTATATATTACTCAAGCTTGCTCTGGCCTGGAACGTAAGAGTGCAGGCTAGCAGGAATGGGGAGGAGGAACAATTGCATTCAGGCTTGGCATAAGGTAACAGTGCTTGGTGAGAGAACACCCTTTATTTGTGTTCTGAAGATGAACGATGGTCTTACGTTGTGGAATGACATGTGAGTGAGTAATTACTAGGGGTGTAGTGATACGCGTATTCGTATTGAACCGTTCGGTAACGAGGCTTTCGGTTCGGTACGCGGTACGCATTATGTACCGAACGGTTCTTGGACTAATTAATTAGATTTGAAAAATAAAAAAAGTGTGTGAAATATACTAATATGCGTTCAACAAGGTAGCCCAATAACCAAAACGACATAACAGGCAATGCCCCTGACACCGCCGAAGTGAAAGAAAAAAAAACCCAAATATGTTTTAGGCTGCTCAGTCAGGTGCTCGCTTACTCAGTAGGCTACGCGCTGAATGCTCGTGGCAAAATGGCTATTGCGTTTAACAAACCAGAAATAGAAGATCCTCCAATAACCAACAGGTCTGGTGTTTGGGTGAACTTTGGATTCTTTGTAAGCTATGATGGTGTTGGCAAGAGTGATGGATTAAAAAACAATGGTTTGGCGCATTTGCTGATGGTACAGCAGCGGGAATAATTCATGTCATGTCATGTCAACTCATTTACGCCGACAACAAGGCGATAAAAAGGAGAAACAGCCACAAACTATCCCACAAACTATCCCCGCAGCATTTAGACAGACATTTCCAACTTATTCAAATGGCAAAAGACATCACCGCGGCGAGTGGTCCATTTATAGCCGCGGATATGAGACCTTACGCCCGTTTCATACATACTCCGTCTGCAGTGCGTGTGCGGTGCGTATTTTTTCCCGTACCCATGTTAACGGATGACAGCTTTCACACACTGCACACGGATGCTGTCCGTCAGTCCGTTCCAGGTGCGTTGCGTCTGCAGCAGTGCACGGATCGTTTTCGTACCGAGTCTATTTTTTGCTGCGCTGCGCTGCTGCATTAAAGCGACAGAACATTGTTCGCATTAAAATAAACATGTACTGACGCGAAAATCTAGTAATTTCAGGCATGTTCAGTAAAAACTTTTGGATTTTAAATAAAAAATAATGAATCAATGCTGTGTTTGTGGTGTGCAACAGCGGATCAGTTGGGGACTGCAAACGCAGCATATGTGAAAGCACTACAGGGTGTGGGGCTCCTGCAACGCATACGCAACGCAGACGGAGTATGTGTGAAACGGGCGTTACGCATCTAAAACATACCGAACCGTACCGTACCGAACCGTGACACCAGTGTATCGTATCGAACCGAACCGTGAATTTTGTGAACCGTTACACCCCTAGTAATTACATAATTAATTTTTTTGGGTGAACTGACCCTTTATCATAATGCATTTTGTTTGAGTTTGTGGTACACAAACTTCCTCATTTCCACTGCATGGCGTTGTGTCAGCTGGCTTGGATTGATGCCTCTCATCAGAGCAAGAGCATTCTGGACAGATAAATTAAAAATAATTAATGCTAAACAAAAGTCAATCTATGTATTCAAAAGAAAATGTTGCATAAAGAAACAAGTTGTGGTTATGAAGCTGTGTAATGCCTTACCAGTAATACAAAAGCCCCACAACTGCTGGCATCGGTTTGTGGTGCAGAGCAGAGACCACCATTTTTCCAGAATCCTCCCAATTCGTTGGTATGACTGTACCTCACAGCCATATATCTCCTAAGTAAATAAGTGGAATACATTCAATTATTTACAAGGTTAAAATTAATGTTTTCTTAGCTTGGCCTAGAACAATTTGAGATTACATCTAAGATTACATCTAAGGGTGCTTTCGCACTGGCAGTTTAGCTCAAAACAGAGCACAGGTTGCATGATGACACATGAACAATTATCACTCAGACCTCAACAAACAGTGTCAAAAACCCCAAAAGATCAATACGATCATTACGATAGCAGATAAACAAGCAGAACCTAATTCTGTTGGAGTGAAGAGTAAAAATATGTACAGTATGACACTACAATGTACTATGATAAAACTAAAAAAAGTGTTCAATAACATTTCTCAAAGTGTAAAAATTTGTACAGCTTACCTCCACATATCGACATACAAGACATTGTCTCCTAAAAGCGAGTCCAGAACTGATACTTCCATATTTGGAACATCAGCTACCAGAAGGATCCAGTGATTGTCATTCACATTGATTGGAAGGAAAATCCACTTCATTTGGGAGAATGGCACCTTAAAATAAAAGACATTAAGCAAAACAATGTGAACAGCACAATGCATGCATATGAAGCTGACGTAGAACATAAAAAGTATTTTCGTCATTTCATAACTTTAATGTTTAACCACTGCTGTCATGCCATTTTAACAATGTCTTAAGTTCCTTTCTGGACCTTGAAAGTGGTGGAATTATTCATTATATATTTATTTACATACCTCACACTCGTTGTTGTGCTTTGTGGAAGGAGCATTATGCTGCTAAAAGAGCTACAGCCACAGGGAATACCGTTTCCATGAAAGGCTGAACATGGTCTCAGCAATGCTTAGGTAGGTGGAGCGTGTCAAAGTAACATCCACATGGATGGAGGACCCGAGGTTTCCCAGCAGAACATTGACCAAAGCATCACACTGCCTCCGGCGGCTGTTGGCTCTTTCGGCGGGGTCAGGGGTCAGCATGGGCACCCTGACTGGTCAGTGGCTATGCCGCCCCATACACAACAAACTGAGATGCTCTGTGCATTCTGACAGCTTTCTATCAGTACCAGCATTAACTTCTTGAGCAATCTGAGCTCCAGTAGCTCGTCTGTTTGATCGGACCACACGGGCCAGCCTTCGCTCCACACGTGCATCAATGAGCCTTTGTGACAGGTTAAATATGGATATCTTTCTTACAAAAACAGTTTCGTTTGAGCTTCACAGTGAGTTTCACAGTCAAACTTCTTGGTCCCATTCACTGCCATTATAAAGCTTGGATGCGTCAGAATATTTATTAATACAACTCCGACGGTGTTCATCAGAAAGAAGAAAGTCATATACACCTAGGATGGTTTAATAATTAATTAAAATGACAATTTTCATTTTAATGTGAACAAATTCTTTAAGTTGTTTCAAACCTGTATGAGATTTTTCTTTTGGTTGAGCTAAACAGAAGATATTTTGAAAAATGTTGCTAACTACTATGTAGCCATTGACTTCTATAGTGAGAAATCACTATGGAAGTCAATGATGACCATCAGTAGTTACCAACATTTTTCAAAATAGCTTCTTTTGTGTTCATCAGAAGAAATAAACTCATACAGGTTTAGTAAAGACACTTTTTATTTGAGTGAATTATCCTTTTAACAGTAAAATATAAATATTTTAGGAGTTAAACTAGTCATAATCACCTTTTCAAACATCCAGGCATCAAATCTGTCATGTTCCCAGAGCAGAGGCATGTACGTAGAAATACTGAAACAGAGGTATCCAGTGTTGGCTCCTGCGTTTTTTTCGAGAGTCAACGTCTCCAAATATGCATTTATCACCTGTGACAAACAATTAAGAAACTTAGTTGTGAAGATTTTAATCAACCTTATTCTTCTCTTTTAACCTATCATAATACCTAATTCTACCTTATCATTTAACCAGTGAGGACATTTCAGAGATTTAAAATCCCTGCTCTCTAACACCTGTCCACAGACAGACAACCTAACTCCACTGTCTACCTCAGCAATGTCATGCTCTTTCAGCTCTGCCAGAAGTGTCTCAGCCTCTGTCAAATAATACCATATTTTACATTGCAATAATACCTTATCTTATTTTCATCACTGTAGTTGCAGTATAATCAATGAATAACTTTAACATACTAAGTACTCACCTGGCAAATCTATTGTAGCACTATCTGTCAGCAAGTTCTCTTTCGAAGGATCAGACTGGTCCCCTCTGTCACCTACAACATAAAAAAGTTGCAGTGAATGATATTTGTTTACATGTATGCAGAGATCAATTCTTCCCTTAGTCACCTTACCATTGTTTCTTTTCTCAATTCTCCTTTTTTTGGATTTCACCTTTCCTTTTCTTTTCGGTGTTGGAAGTACACGCAGTTTCAGCTTAATGTCATCTTCTTTACCTCGAAGTGGTAGTAAGTCTTCTTTTGGGACAGAGCATTTCATTTTTCCTGCAAGTTCATGAATGACAGCAGTTGCTTTACATAACAACTCATGATCCATGCAAATGTAAGATAGATCCTGGATAATTTTTAATTTCTCTCGAAGGGAACACTGTGCAGTGGAAACTTCATTTGCCTCCATGTCTGTTTTCAAGCTCGGATTGTCACAATATTCTATGGCAGCAGGATGTGCAGTAGTGTCCTTACATGTCGACGCACTGCCGATGAGGCTATCGATGCAGACAGTAGTGTCCACTTCTTTCACCTCTAAATGTCTCTGACTTGACACAACATCTGAGTCAAGAGTGGCATATGGACTGCTGATATAATCTGGGCACAATGAGTACCATGAGCTGTCAGTGTGTTTGAAAACAGCAAAAAAATGCTTGCAGGGTAAAAAAGTGGAATTAAAAGATCTGCATTCGCATGACGGAAAACGGTCTTTGTCCCCAAGATCCACAGAGTACCATTTAGATGAATGCTCACTCTGGACTTTATAAAGCCCCTTACTGTGCTCTTGAACCTGTTGGGAAGTACAATACCAAGCTGCCTCTAGGTTTCTCAGGCAATGTTGCACAAAGGATCTTGGACGGTCCCAGAGGAACTCTGGAACATCAGCACTGTATACTCTGTGTTGACTGCTGTACATATAATTAAGCTTAGTATATGAGAGGAGCTGCTCTGGGATGAATTCCGTGACAATCATTTCAACTAAAGAGGATACCGATTTAGTACCCGAAATCTTCAGGTAAAAGCTCTTCAGGGAGTTGTTCATTGCTTCGATGCCATTATTTGTTGTTACAGAAACATTAAAACCATAAGGGGAGAATCCTCTGCACCACCTCTGTGGAAAAAAACAAAATTATTTTAACACAAGCAACAAAAAAATGCCTTTCTGACCTCCCTTTACACAACATAAAAATGCCTTTCTGACCCTTCCTCACACCAAATAAAAAATACCTTTACTGTCAATAAATTTCCTTTTAATTAATTTAATTTCCACTGTGGCACAATAGACAGACATCAAAAGAAAATTCTCAAGGTGACACTGTTGTAACCCCTACCTCTTTAATATTGAGCCACCTTTTCTCAACATAGTTTCGAACAGCTGCGTTACTCTTATACAAGACACTGTCCCTGAGCTTACTTATCGCTGCCTCACAGGTATCTTTATCATGTGCAGATGCTACACTACGAAGGAGGCCAAGAAGTTCACTGCGATCCTGATCAGAGAGTTGGTTCTTGCCTGCAACAGGTACATTCAAATGTTACAACTATTACTGTTTAATATACATGTAATTTTTATCTTTGTCCAGTTAAATAAACTAACATGATTTCTTTTTTTTAACATATCATTTCTTCTCTGTTATAAACATTTCTCTAGGAAAAAGCAGCATGGAAAACAAAATTACTTAATCTGAAATTGTCCTCAAAAAATGAGCAACAAGCCTGAACAATGCTCAACACATTTTAAATATAACATTAACACTGTACTGTATTACAAGAAATACAGTATGAGAATGCTGTTATCAACATTCCAAAATTATGGGAAAAATATTTTTATATATAGGGCTCGAGAAAGAGAGGAGTATTCTTACTTTCCCTTGTCCAGCGAATCCAGGCTTGCTCTCGATGGAAAGAGCACAGGTATTTTTTAGCATGTGGGAAGACCAACTGAAGTGCCTGGTATTCTTGTTCACAATAATCCGTCATGAAATATTTTGGATTCCAGGCATCATTCCATTTTTTAATTAAAGACAAGGCCTCAGAGATTGCCATGGTGGATTCATTTTCACAGATGAACTCTGCAACAGGTTTGTAGCCAACATTGGTCCTGACAACAACAAAAAAAAGTGGCAAGGCATATTTTGTTGTTCGGTATGTGGCATCCAGGAGAACCATGTCTCCATACAGTTTAAGAAGTCTCTGCTGTTCTTGGGACTGATGTACAAATAAAAATGTGTTCTGCATGGTGGACTCCTTTTCTTCACTCTTCACAAAATCAACATCTTGCAATACTTCATTGTCCATGATTTGTACCTCTGAGCATTTTCTAAAATAAAAATGTGCAGTAGGGTCATCATCTTTCCATTTCTTGAGCTTTTCTTCCAAATTAAGCTGATCAAGACCAGAGTACCTTCCTGCTACTAAAGACAAATGCACATGGTTTTGAATGGTATGGCTAGATGGAAAGTAGCACTGATCATGTGACTTTGGGAGGACACAATCCAAAGCTGAGAGTTCAGTGTTCACAAACTGGCGAAGCACTTTTTTAAGGAAAGGCACAGAAGTAATTCCTAATGACACATACTCTTGAATTTTTTTCTTAACAAGAGGGTGGATATTTCTTGTGTATCCACTTTCTGCCGAAATCTTGTGGTGCTGGTGAGCTGTCTCAAGCGGTAAGTTGATGTGAATTATTTCAGATGACTCTGCTTCATTTTTCTGTAGAGCTGCTTTCAGAGTGTCCATAATGATTTGTTTCCTCAGTTTAGAAGCTCCTTTTTCAACGCTGAATTTGTCAAATCTGGGGGGTGGGGGTGGGTTTAAGGGAGAGAAATCATGTTTTGGAAGAATAGAATTAATTAAAAAACAAACAAAAACATCCTAATGGTATATTGTATTTTATAGGAGAATATTCAAAATGCAAAACCATTAGGAAATTAGGTTTATTGTGAAAAGTGCTACATAAATAAATTGTAGGACTGCCGAGACTAAAGATATTTATATTCAACTTGAAGTCATTAATTTAAGCCATTAGTCGACCTATCACACATTTATGATTTTAATGTAAAAACCTAAAAGGTTAGTTCACCCAAAAGTGAAAATTATCTGAGGAACAACAATGGTTTTTCGCTTTCAACTACGATAACCTTGCAGGGAAAACTATTAGGGGGTACTCATAAATTAATTTGAATTTTTCTTCAGGTTTATACATTAAATAAATCAGCACTGTGTAAAAAAAATGCTGTTAACTTAATACAGAATACGTATTTTTGTGTTTTAAAATATTTCTAGATTAGAACCTTATTGTACAGATGTAGTAGTAGCTTACCTTCTAATGTACCTAATAAAAAGCTTGGCTATGCAGCCAACTTTTTTGGTCGTTTGAATGTACATTCTCTTTCTTTTGCCAGAATATATATGCTCATCCTCTGAAAAGAGCTAAAATATATGCAAAAGTATTAACAGAAAAGTATGCTTTTGTAAATTGTGCATTAGTTTACCTATATGACAAAAAAAGAAATCCCCTGAATCTTACCTCCCGAGTTTTGCAATTCTTTCGCGGATTGCCATGCTGACAGCAATGAATTACTCTGTTTGTGACAGAAAGTGGTACATCCTCTGACAAATCTTCCACCTGCCAAACCAGACGATGTGACCCCTTTTGTTTCTTTCTTTTATCATCAGACCTACAATTAAAAGAAAAGAAATTGTTAAAATAATCTTCAAACATCATTATATATGTTATAATAATCAAAACATCATTCTTATTCTTACCAAAGAATGAAAGATGTCAGTGTTTCTCTCTTGTGGCATTCTAGTACAGTGCTGAGGTCAGATTGGTTGGTGACAAAGCCAGACACATTGGTTTTTGAAATGTTCAGTACTTTAAAACAATCAGGGAGCCATTCTGTGCCAAAAGATTTAGTAAGATAGTCTGTAAGGAAGGACTAGGGAGAACATTGTGCATTTGAATAGACTTTTGAAGTTGAAATAACATATAGGCTCACCTAGAGTATTTCTAGTCTGGGCTCCCTCTGCCATTATGCACAGAAAACAGAAGACCTTAAAAAAAAAAATTCACAAAAGTGAAAACAGATTCTTACCATATCATATATTGTATGTGCACTGTTGTGTGTGTTAAATAACTTGAATTTATAAAGGCTATAACGACAACAAAAACAAACAAAATATGAGACAAGCATCTAACCTGAGACACCAAGCATATGACCTGAGACACCAAACATCTAACCTGAGACACAAAGCATATGACCTGAGACACCAAACATCTAACCTGAGACACCAAGCATATGACCTGAGACACCAAGCTTATGACCTGAGACACCCAGCATATGACCTGAGACACCCAGCATATGACCTGAGACACCCAGCATCTAACCTGAGACACCCAGCATATGACCTGAGACACCCAGTATCTAACCTGAGACACCCAGCATCTAACCTGAGACACCCAGCATATGACCTGAGACACCAAGCATCTAACCTGAGACACCCAGCATATGACCTGAGACACCAAACATCTAACCTGAGACACCAAGCATATGACCTGAGACACCAAGCTTATGACCTGAGACACCCAGCATATGACCTGAGACACCCAGCATATGACCTGAGACACCCAGCATCTAACCTGAGACACCCAGCATATGACCTGAGACACCCAGCATCTAACCTGAGACACCCAGCATCTAACCTGAGACACCCAGCATATGACCTGAGACACCAAGCATCTAACCTGAGACACCCAGCATATGACCTGAGACACCAAGCATAATCCTGTAACGTTAGCCGTAATTAGGACGTTCACTCTACAAAACATTTTTTATTTTATCAATAATCATTTGATAACATTATTAATCATTCTTATTTGATAAATGAGAATATTAAACAAACCTTTAAGTTAGTAACCTGATCGCCGTCGCTTCTCTGTGTCTGATTCGCGGTCCTCCCGAAGCATGAAAACAGCGCATGCGCCTTGACCTAGCGAAGAAACCACGCCCACGTGGTGACGTCAGACTCGAAACCCCAAGTATTTAGTCAGAGCCGGCGTGTGAGCGTGTGAGCGTGTGAACGGGTTGAAATGCGTGTGTCTCACGCCCAGTGCGTGAGACTTGAGAGCCCTGGTAACACAATTTACGTTACAGCAATAAACGCCATCAAGATAAGGTAGTTTTATGAGAAACCATCATCTACATTATCTATACCACCGTAATCTACAGATCAAGTATAATAACAGGACCAAATAATCATCTTGGAGAGAGTTTCATCGTGTTGACTGTCGTAACCGAACGTGAGCCGCAGCGGAAGTATGCATTGACGTGAGCTTGATTTAATGACTTAAATATGAATCTTTCCCTTTACATTAAACTATGGAATGGCTTTAGAACACTTATAATATAGTGCATGAATCGTTGATGATGCTGTACAATGTTTTTGTGTGACACTGGGGCTTAACAATAACACAGAATATTATACGCACAGTATTTGGATCGGTCCTGTCTGACCGATAACCGATCTGGCAAATAATGGCGGATCAGAGCCGATACCGATACTGAGTATCGGATCGGTGCATCCCAAGTTTCCAGACTGAGGCCACGTTTACACATAGCCGGGTATTTAGAGAAACACATATTTCCTCTCCTCCGTTTTCAAAAATAACATGTGTACACAAGCATCGTTTTCAAAAAAGTTGTGAGCGCCATCATAACTATACCAAACCTATGGGCGGCAGTGTAGGGAGAAGGATAAAGCCATGCAAGCCAATCAGGATCCTCAAAAAAGAATAGCTTGAGCCTTCCTGTTCCTTTCAAAACAACAGATGTGACTTGAGGTTCGTTTGTGTTGACAGTGAAGTTAAAAGTGTTTGCACAAAAGTAAAAATGTGTACCACCTTAACAGCATCTGACCATTATCAAACAAACTCTAAACATAGGGTGCTCACAGTAATTTCTGGTGCATAATGTGACATTTGAGCACCTAAAAACCCATTTCTCCCAGTTGACACAGCAATAACCGGCGTTTTCAGAAGTCTCCACTTTGGCGTTTTGGCAATAATCGTTTTCTGGGATAAAAACAGCGTTTTTATGTAAATGACAGGCCAAAATGCAGGGAAAAATCTGTGTTTTCCCATCCTGTAAAGGGGCCTGAGTTGCAGGGTGGAATCAATTCGTCGGCAGATCAGAATGGCTTTACCAAGTCTAGCTCTGTGCACCACTCTGTGTGGGTGATAGCCTCCAGGGGATCACCACAAACTCAAAAAGCCAAACAGAGAAGAGTGCTGGCAAAAAAACACACAAAAACCCCCCACAATTTGACAGAGCTCGTAATAAAACGAGAATCAACATTGGCTTGGCTTTTTGAAGGGAGAACTGTGGAATTTGAAATGTTATATAGGCGATGCAGAGTTACATATAAGGTATTTTATTAAACAGATATGCCATGTAACTTAGAGTGTAAAGCCTTTTATTGTGAAGGGCCATTTTACTGTAGCGCTGTCCTGGAATTTATTTTCAAGGAAGTAATTTACAATGTCTGTTAATGGGTTTATCCACACTAACGTATTTAGCTATAGCTTGTCTTGTTTTTCTTTATAATTATGAAGAAAAAATACATATTTGTTCGCACAGAGCCAAACCACAACAACCAACACAATGTTCTTCCATAAAATGCATTTAGTTTTAGTTACATAGTGTATCTTAGTACATAGTTAATTGTTTTACAACCTAACTGTTTTCTATGTACTAGATGAATGCCTTTGACAGTTCGGGTCTTGCTGCTTTTTCAGCGTCTTGCACATGAATGTTGTGTTGACGCCATGTCAAGTTAAAAAAGTTTTAAAGGTTGTCTTGAGACCATTCTTGCATTCTTTTTCATCCTGCTTTTAAAACACAAGTACGTATTCTGTGTGAATGGCTCTTAAAACATTACTGGGAACGATATTTTGCTGTGTACGTGCACTGGTGGATTTTTAGGACTTATTCATTAAACATTACTTTTTTACTCTTGGAGAGTTTGTCAGACTGTAGTTATGATTAACATTTATGAATTTGTGTTCTTTCAGAAGTGTGGAAACAAGCCATGTGCCTTAAAAGACAAGAAAAGAGAAAGACGACAGGTCTCCACAGGTGAGTACTGTTACTACCAAACACACACACAGACACACACACACAAACACACAAAAACACCCTTTTTCAGATCTAGTTTTGGCATGTCATTGGAGAGAGTTTTTTTTTCACTCTAGCTTCCTAAAACATATTAATTCTTATGTATTAGACTTTAGAATTCGTAAACAAAAAAGGATGAAGCAGCCTACTGTGAAATATAACTCTGAATCAATCTGCAGTCTTCAAATTAACTTTGAAGTGTATTTTTAGTTGCATGTTTCAGTATTGGCATTGAGTAAATTAAGAAAAGGTTTTGCTGTTATACATCTTTTTAAAATACAGCACAATATATAATATGACACCGGGATCCTGTCTATGAATAACAACATCTATCATGTTTAATAGAAGTTCCCTTTCTATTTACTTTTTAAATTCAGTTCATTTCTCTATGCTGTACTTTACTAATGCAACATCCAATAATCCTGTCATCACTTGGAGGGAAATGCAGTTTTAACGTTACTTTTGAAGATGCTCATTTGGATTAGACAAGCAGATGATTGGACAGAACTATTTGTGTGTTTATTTAGTTTAAGTCTGCGGTTTTTATTTATGCAGATGAAGATGCTGCTTTTTGGCGACGGGTGATGTTTGGTCACCAGTTTTAAAGATCATCGCAGCTCTTGTCTCAGTTGTTTGTCTTAGTTTGATGTCTCGAGGAATTTCACGACAGGGGGTATTCCAAAGGGATGCAATGAGACATCTTGTTTTCTCAAACCTGACGCTTTTCTGAGAGTTTTGAAAATGGGGATGTTTTTGGGGAGGAGGTGGAGGAATTATGGTGATCCTCCTAGAGGAATTTTTAAATAGTCTGTCTGCTTTTTCAAAGAACTCCAAAACTAGGTGCATTATCAATTGTGAAGCTGACCCATATAAGAGCATGTTGGCTGAAAGACATTTTATTTACGTTCCTGTTTATGTGAATTAATTCCAATATTTTAAACCATATAAGTATGTGTCTCCTATACAATTAAGTTAAATCTGCATCTTTTTATAAATCTCCCAATTACAATGTCTACACACACACACACACACACACACACACACACACACACACACACACACACACACACACACACACACACACACACACACACACACACACACACACACACACACACACACACACACACATATCTAGCCTCTCTTTTTATGCGACCCAGATTCTAGAGCCCAGTAGCATTGCATGCTTCACCTCACTGGTTCCCAGTTTCACAGCTATGTCACAATTTCTCATCTCAAGGCTGTAGAAATGGACAGGTTATTGGACCTGAGAGAGAAGTAGAGAAAAAGGAGGAATAAAAGTGTCAAGGCATACCATGAGGGAAGGTGAAGAAGAGGGAAAGACGGAATATAGGAGAGTGTTGTGTGTGTGTATGTGTGTGTGAGAGAAGATGAAGTGGAAGAATTGAAGGGGAGGGCATAACGGATGACAAACAAATCTAGACATGTTTCCCCCCTCCCCTCCCGGTCCACCACAGACAGACTGATTTGCATAAAGGGCCGCAGGGCTTTTGACTGACAGGGCTCCAGACGGCACTGCGCTGCTGCTTCCACTTTAAGTGGGCTGGTGTGGGGCACTGGGGGGGAGGAGTCAGTCTGGACTCAAGCCCTCCCCCTCTCCAACCCCACCTCTCTAATTGAGATATATACTAACTCCGACCTATATGGCGTGCTGGAGAGAGGAAAAAGAAAGAGAGAGGAAGAGAAAAAGAGTTGAGGTGGCGGGGTGGTGGGTGTAAGAAACACTCACAAGGAAGTGATTTGTGGTCGTGATGACACCTTGTGTGTCGCTGGTGCCTGTACATTGCAGCACTGAAAATGCTCCACAGCAGTGCTGCATGCTAGTGATGACAAGAAGAGAAAAGGAATATCTGCTTGATTTACTCAGATCTAGTGGCTGTTATGTGAATCCTTTCTGAACCAAAATACATTTGTGTATATTCGGAAACATGTCGATTTAAGTTATTTTTCCCTCCCTTCCAGCAATATTAATGCAAGATGTATTTAAATGTAGGCGTTTACAGTGCCACATTGCTGCAAAAAACTCACCGTACAATGGGCTAAAAATCATTTGTTGTGATTATGAAGCTCTAGAAAGATGTTTAGGTAGTGAGGTTTCATTTATATTCACATTAATCGTTAAGAATTAGACGTGACAATATTTGACAATAAAAAAATGCACTAAAAGGAAAAAAGAGCTAGGCACCTCTCTTAAATAATGTTAAATAAGCTACTAATAATGCTCCATTAGCATGCTAATAATGCTTGTTACATGCAAACAAGACAATTGTATATAATAAATGATATAGTCTTATGTGCTTGATATGTTGTTTACTGGAGGGTTTCTCCCATTTAGTGAGCATGAATGTAGTCTAGCGTTTAATGAAACCTGTATCTAGAATGTCTTAGAAGTTGACCCAGTCCTACTTAAATCCATTAAGGGAGGACAAATGCATTAAAGTCAGTTTGGATATTCTATATTTTGTTGCATTTGCCCATCTGGCTTGTGCTGCATTTTGATGTGGATATATTAGGGTCATGTCCGGGATGTCCAGGGTGGCCACCCCAAGATTTAGATTGCTATTTACATTTCTACCTCCAATTTAAAGCATTTATTTTGACATGAAGCAGCTCATCGTTAATGTTTTAATGTTGATTATAAAGAGAATATTAACGGTAGTTGCTAAACAGGTGATTAAAGGGATAGTTCACCCAAAAATGAAAATGTGATGTTTATCTGCTTACCCCACAGGGCATCCAAAATGTAGATGTGTTTGTTTTTTCAGTAGAACACAAATGAAGATTTTTAACTTCAACGTTGCTGTGCCAGTCGTATAATGCATGTCAATGGGGTGTAATTCTATGAGAGTAAAAAATACATAGATATACGAATCCATATTAAACCCTGTGGCTTGTGGCGATCCATTGATATCTTAAGACACAAAACGATTAGTTTCTGCGAGAAACCCAACAGTTTTTTTTTTTTTACCTCATATCAGACAAATCTCATCTAGTATTCCCCAGTGCCATTACTTTCGCAAGAGGAAGGTCAAAATACCAGCGCGATCAGAGATATATATTTACGTAGAGGCCTCATTCGACTGATCCATGCAGGCACTAATGATCATAATGATGGTATGTCTGTGTTTTTTACTCATAGAACACCCCATTGCCATGAATTATAGGCCTACAACTTGCTCATCAATGGTTGGAGTTAAAAATCTTAATTTGTGTTCTACTGAAGAAACAAACACACCTACATCTTGGATGCCCTGGGGGGTAAGCAGATAAACATACATTTTCATTTCTGGGCGAACTATCCCTTTAAGAATAAAGGGGGTCACAGACAAGTGCAGAGTTGTTCAAAATCCTGCTGCTCCATTCACATAGTTTTCCATTAAATCCATTTTGTCTTAATGTTCAATGACTTCACCCTAGGCTGGAAGAGTGTGTGTATAGACATTTTTTAGTATTTTTCTTTCTGAGTATTTAAAAAAGTGTTTACAACAAAACACACCAATGCCCCAAGTTTTTGCCTGTATGGTAATGATTTGTTTTTCTGTTTTGCATTTCCGCCTTACACACCGCGGCATATGGCGCTTCATCCATAGCATGTACACAGACAGATAGTCTTGCGCTTGAATGGACAAATACACATAAAAGTATGGCAAAACAGCCATCTTGGTAAATATCATAAACAAAGTCGGCTGTGTCTCAACCGAATGTAAGCAGTTGAGAAAGAAATCGAATGCATGTCAATATATTGTATTCAAAATTGTGTCATTAACAGCAGCCTGGCCTACCTCCTGCTGTCTGTCATTAAAGTTAATCAAGGAACAAAATAAAAAAAATCACTCACTGATCCTGACTCAATAACTTCTGAATAATAACTGTGAGACCTGAATCTTCAAGCACTTCATTATTAGCTCTGTTATTATATTATTGCTGACCATTCTCTCAATCATTTTTAAATTTATATGATTAGGCTTGTAGTTTTTGTATTATGGTATATACGTTGAAATTGAGTTTTGAAATTGTGAAATTTCTCTGGTATCTATAATTTTAGTAGATCATTTATTAGAATACAATATTACATGGGTTAAAAAAAAAGAAAAAAAAAAGTATTACACATTATATTCTTTCATGGTCTATGGACCCCTAAAGTAGGCTTGGTCATCCCATATACAAGTCTAGTTCTGCCTGGTGGTATTCAAACTTTATTGTGAAAATCATTTTTGATAAAAGTGTTAAAAAATGACATCTGAGTAAGCACTTTGTCAATCATGTAATTTTTAATGCCATCAGAGGTCCGTGTCATTCAGAGAAGAATTTAGAATGCTTTTTAAATTTACTGTCCAGTTCCAGAATTTGAATTAAATTTGCATTTTTTATTTTTTATGGTGTTGTTACCTTTAAGTAAATCTTTTTATTTATTTTATTTTATTTTATTATATATCTGTCCTTCTCAAAAAATTAGCATATGTGATGCTAATGTAAAGTTTATTTCCATAATGTAATGATAAAAATAAAACTTTCATATATTTTAGATTCATTGCATACCAACTGAAATATGTCAGGTCTTTTATTGTTTTAATCCTGATGATTTTGGCATACAGCTCATGAAAACCCAAAATTCCAATCTCAAAAAATTAGCATATTTCATCCGACCAATAAATGAAAAGTGTTTTTAATACAAAAAAAGTCAACCTTCAAATAATTATGTTCAGTTGTGCACTCAATACTTGGTCGGGAATCCTTTTGCAGAAATGACTGCTTCAATGCGGCGTGGCATGGAGGCGATCAGCCTGTGGCACTGCTGAGGTGTTATGGAGGCCCAGGATGCTTCGATAGCGGCCTTAAGCTCATCCAGAGTGTTGGGTCTTGCGTCTCTCAACTTTCTCTTCACAATATCCCACAGATTCTCTATGGGGTTCAGGTCAGGAGAGTTGGCAGGCCAATTGAGCACAGTAATACCATGGTCAGTAAACCATGCATTTACCAGTGGTTTTGGCACTGTGAGCAGGTGCCAGGTCGTGCTGAAAAAATAAATCTTCATCTCCATAAAGCTTTTCAGCAGATGGAAACATGAAGTGCTTCAAAATCTCCTGATAGCTAGCTGCATTGACCCTGCCTTTGATAAAACACAGTGGACCAACACCAGCAGCTGACATGGCACCCCAGACCATCACTGACTGTGGGTACTTGACACTGGACTTCAGGAATTTTGGCATTTCCTTCTCCCAAGTCTTCCTCCAGACTCTGACACCTTGATTTCCGAATGACATGCAAAATTAGCTTACATCCGAAATAAGTACTTTTGACCACTGAGCAACAGTCCAGTGCTGCTTCTCTGTAGCCCAAAAGGGGCTTGACCGGGGGAATGCGGCACCTGTAGCCCATTTCCTGCACACGCCTGTGTACAGTGGCTCTGGATGTTTCTACTCCAGACTCACTCCACTGCTTCCGCAGGTCCCCCAAGGTCTGGAATCGGTCCTTCTCCACAATCTTCCTCAGGGTCCGGTCACCTCATCTCGTTGTGCAGCGTTTTTTTGCCACACTTTTTCCTTCCCACTGAGGTGCCTTGATACAGCACTCTGGGAACTGCCTATTCATTCATAAATTTCTTTCTGTGTCTTACCCTCTCGCTTGAGGGTGTCAATGATGGCCTTCTGGACAGGGTCGGGTCAGCAGTCTTACCCATGATTGCGGTTTTGAGTAATGAACCAGGCTGGGAGTTTTTAAAAGCCTCAGGAATCTTTTGCAGGTGTTTAGAGTTAATTAGTTGATTCAGATGATTAGGGTAATAGCTCGTTTAGAGAACCTTTTCATGATATGCTAATTTTTTGAGATAGGAATTTGGGGTTTTCATGAGCTGTATGCCAAAATCATCCGGATTAAAACAATAAAAGACCTGAAATATTTCAGTTGGTGTGCAATGCATCTAAAATATATGAAAGTTACATTGTTATTATTACATTATGGAAAATAATGACCTTTTATCACATATGCTATTTTTTTGAGAAGGAACTGTATATAGATATATTATTTTACTTTATTTTATCTCTCTTTTTTATTTTTTTATCCAGTTATAAGGAAAAATTGAATGGTTGTTCTAAACTGTATGACAATTTTTGAAAAAAAAAAAAAAAAACCCAATTTTTTTTTTTTTTTGCATTGTTGTACCAAACAGGATGCAGTATAGCAATGTAAGAATTTAGGTAGAATTAAAATGACAAATTCATATAATTGCATTGTGTAGTTTTTTATAGGCCTTGAAGACTGCTTTAATTCATACATTTATTTTCATTTTATGGACCAATGTGGAAGAACACTACCAGAATGCCATTTAAATAAAACCAATTCCATTTCTTGTAATTTCAGTTCAAAATCATATTTCAGTTTCATCTCATGAATTAAAAGGAGCCAACTCTTACACCCTATATTCTTAATATATTTCTAAACTGTTATAGCCAAATTAGGCTACATTTACATGCAGATTTTACAAGTGTGCTCTAGAGTGAGATTATGAATTTACACCAAATCTGGGAACAGCTGTTTAAGGCATCTGAGTGGATTAGCAGTCATATATCAAGCAGTAAGCGGTATTTCATTAAGAGTGTTGATACCCTGATAACCAGACTAGCTATAAGGTGATGAACTTCAGTCACTGAGCACCACAATTGCCAACACAACATGTGTAACTTGTCCAAATCATGTTCTGCAAATTGGACTTACAATGTGCACTTCCTCTGGGATGTGTACAGATTACATTTATAATCACATTTGGACCACAGCCAACACCATTTTCGATTTTATTCCTAAATGTTTCTATCAGTGTCTGTGAAGCAATGCCAAACATATGGCATTCTATATGCTGTATACAAATTATTTTGTGCAAGTTAGAATAGTGAGCAATTCTCTGTGAAATTACCCTGATAAATAGTCTAGAATTGCTGCAACCAGCAGGCAACTAGTTGAAGTGCATCAACAAATTGTTCTAATTATTCCAGGTGAACCCCCCCCCCCCCCATCTCCATAAAGCTTTGTATTTAGCCTCAATGCGGATTCTGTAGGCAATTGTTTTTCTATATGTCAGCTAATATGTGCAGCGTTCCAAATCTGAACATTGTTTTTATAGGCATGCTCTAGTTTTTAAGTCTTGCAGTAGCCAGCAATGCTATGTGATAGTCTTCTGAAGCAGCCATATTATGTATACAGTGGCATGAAAAAGTATCTGAAGCCTTTGGGATTTCTCACATTTCTGCATAAAATCACAATCAAATGTGATCTAATCTTTGTCAAAATGACACAAATGAAAAAACAGTGTCTGCCTTAACTAAAACCACCCAAACATTTATGGGTTTTCATATTTTTATTGAGGATAACATGCAAACAATGACAGAAGGGGGAGGAATAAGTAACTGAACCTTATGCCTAAGGAGACTTTTAGAGCAATTAATACCAATTTTTACCAAACAATTTAAGTCAGGGGTGTGTCCAATCACTGATGAGTGGCTTAAAGCTGCCCTGCTCACTATAAAACACACATCTAGAAAGAATTGTGTCTTGATGAGAAGCATTGTCTGATGTGCACCATGGCTCGCTCAAAAGAGCTCTCTGAAGACCTGCGATCAAGAATTGTTGATTTGTATAAAGCTGGGAAAGGTTACAGAACCATCTCTAAAAGTTTGGATGTTCATCAATCCACAGTTAGAGAAATTGTCTACAAATGGAGAGAGTTTGACACTGTTGCTTCTCTCCCAAGGAGTGGCCGTCCACCAAAAATGACAACAAGAGTTCAGCACAGTATACTCAGAGAGGTAAAAAAGAACCCTAGAGTGTCAGCTAAAGACTTACAGAAATCACTGGCACAGTCCAATATCTCTGTGCATACATCGACTACATGTAAAACACTAACCAAGAAGGGTGTTCATGGAAGGACTCCACGGAGGAAGCCACTGCTGTCTAAAAAAAAACATTGCTGCACGTTTAATGTTCGCAGAAAGACACTTGGAGAGTCCACAGAACTTCTGGCAAAATATTTTTTGGACTGATGAAACGAAAGTTGAACTGTTTGGGAGGAACACACAACATCATGTGTGGAGAAAAAATGGAACATCTCACCAACATCAACACCTCATCCCCACCGTGAAGCATGGTGGAGGGAGCATCATGGTTTGGGGCTGGTTTGCTGCCTCAGGGCCTGGACAACTTGTAATCATTAATGGAAAAATTAATTCAAAAGTTTATCAGGATGTTTTACAGGAGAAGCTGAGGCTGTCTGTCAGAAAGTTGAAGCTAAAAAGAGGATGGATGCTGCAACAGGACAATGACCCAAAACACAGAAGTAAATCAACTTCAGAATGGTTTCAAAAGAACAAAATACACGTTCTGGAGAGGCCAAGTCAAAGTCCTGACTTGAACCCCATTGAGATGCTGTGGCATGACCTCAAGACAGCGATTCATGCCAGACATCCCAGGAATCTGACTGAACTGCACCAGTTTGTAAAGAGAAATGGTCCAAGATTGATCCTGATCGATGTGCCAGACTGATCTGCAAATACAGGAAGCGTCTGGTTGAAGTTATTGCTGCCAAAGGGGGGGCAACCAGATATTTAATGTGATGGTTCAGTTACTTATTCCTCCCCCTTCTGTCATTGTTTGCATGTTATCCTTATTAAAATTATGAAAACCTATAAATGTTTGGGTGGTTTTAGTTAAGGCAGACCCTGTTTTTTCATTTGTGTCATTTTGACAAAGATTAGATCACATTTGATTGTGATTTTATGCAGAAATGTGAGAAATCCCAAAGGCTTCAGATACTTTTTCATGCCACTGTACAGCCTAAGCTCTCTGATAACTGTTCAAGTTTGTTCATGTTCAGAAGATAGAGAATGAGTTATAAAAAGAGAAGGAGGGCGGAACAGGAGAGATTATCAGAAAATGTCCTAAAGCAGCGTCAGCCATGGCAGTGCACATGGACATGAAGTTATTCTGATAGTCTGAGTGGAGTCATCTTTGATCATCACTTCTCCTGCATGTCCTCCCAAACAGAAACTGGTCCTGACACTTTTGTTATTCCAGGGAAGGAGAAAAGGGTTGCGTGATCTCTTGAATTAACAAACAATGTATTTCTGTTTCAATGTATTAAAAGATCCAAAGTAAAAAAAATATCTCCAGTTTTGGGGTGTTTGAAAACAACAACAAAACTTTTAATCTGATTTCTCATTCAGTAACATGTCCAAAACCTCCTAGTCAGTTTCTCAAATTTAGGTTTAGGAAGTCACCAAAGTTTTCTAATCTGACTTTTGTATCATATCCATCCCTATAATCAGAAGAATTCTTCTGAATGCAGCCGTTTTCTACAAAAAGCTGTTAATTTGACAAAGAAACTGGAAAACAATAATTACACAAAGGAGCATTGCAACATGTCTTCTGTTGTCATGGAAGTTGACATTGTTTGTGCCACAGCTAAAACTGTCACAAAGCTAAAAATTACAACTGCATTGGAGGAGCAGAAAATCGAAGCATTGCTGATCTGCTATAGTCATTATCTGCTGAATCAAATTTATCTGCTGTTCATCTACTAATGATTACGTGATTCTACGGATGTAGAGAAATAAATGGCTACATTTCAAGAGAGCTTGTAATGGTCTGAGAAGCACCTGATTTGCATTTGATTTGTATCCAGATTTGGTGTGCTATAAGCAAAGTTATCTCATTGTTATGCTAGTAATTTCCATCCAGGGTCCACATTACTCTCAAAAGTAATGGCACAACCTTCTTAAGCACACAGTGTGAATGTATTGAATTATTCCAAAAGACAACTTCAGGCAAGTTGGTCCACTTATAACCCCATAAAAGTTATAATGTGTAGTACTTTATTACATCGGGCAAAGCTGCAACCTAATGCACAATCCTAATCCGAATCCTAATATTTTAAGGCAATGATACCATTTTTAAATCAAATTATACATTAAAGAAAATTAATTTCCTGGGGCTACCAGTCTGCCAGTTACTTAGAATATACAACAGTAAATTGTTTTTAAATGAATACATTTTTTATAAATGAAGAAAAATGTATGCATTTTTTGACAAAACCTAAACCAAGTGTTTATTAAGTGTACAGACCGACAAGTCAATTGAATGTTAGATTGCAGAATTTGATACAGACACAGCATAATGGCTGCTATAGGGCTATTTTATATGTGGTAGGAAACTTTAAAGTGGTAGTTCATCCAAATCTGTCATATTTGTTTTGAGATTGTTTCTATTATTCTGTTGATCTGGATCAAAAAACTGAACTGAATAATTTGTTTACTAATTGGGGGAAGATTTTTAGTAATAACAATTTAAAATGTGATCTATTTCTCTCACAAGGCTATATAGCTTCAGAAGACTTGGAATATAAAGTACATGAGTTGAATGGACCTTTATGATACTTTTATGGTGTTTCTGCCCAGTCTTGTAATTGTATGGAAAAGAGCAACCGTTACATTTTTCAGAATTTCTCCCTTTGTGTTCTACAGAAAAATCATTTTTGGAATGACATGAGAGTTTTAATATTCAAGTGAACTATTCGTTATTAAAGGTTCTTTCTTTCTGATCACTTGGTCTTTTTTTGTTTTTTTTTTGTTTTTTTTGTTTATCAAAACCAGGCAAACTCATAGGTCATGGAAGGATTGGCTGGATTAAGAATATCGCACTAGTGGGGAAAGAGAGCGAGAGATTTCTAGTTCTAATCGCCCTATAGCAGACCACCACAACATAATGATTCCTGTGCATCTGGAGGGGGAGGCACAGAGCTAAAAATAAAAAAAATCACTGTGTGTGTGTGTGTGTGTGTGTGTGTGTGTGTGTGTGTGTGTGTGTTTGTGTGAGGGAGAATGAGATAGAAAGAGAGAGAGGAAGAGAGGTAGACGAGACAATCTATGCCTATCTGTCAGTCGATTGGCCAGTTAAAAATGCATACAATTACTTCCACCGGCTCAGAGGCAGAGCCATTTACATATGCATACGTGAGGGTACTGCCGGGGTGTTGAAACGAAGAAAGAATGCAGGGACGGATAGAGAGATGGTGGGAGGGAGAGGGAGAGATGCAGAGAGAGAGAGAGAGAGAGAAACATTAATCTTTAAACGCTCAACATGCAGATTTATTGCCGACAGCAGGAGGACAGAATAAAAAAAATCACTCGAAATGAGGGGATAAAAACTGTGAATTGTTAAGGCAATGTTTGATTTAAAGTTCATAGATGTTAAAGGAATAGTTCATTCAAAAAATACATTTCTTTCATTGTTTGCTCATCATTGTGTGTTTCCAAACCCGCATGATTTTGTGTTCTTTGGAACACTAAAATAAATCATCTAAGAATGGCCAAGCTTCTGTTACCTATGAATGTGGATATGTGCATGGATGAATGTCTAATGCCGTTTCTGGTCCCTATCCACTTTCAATGTATGGGAAATAGCAACTTAGACATAAGCAACTAATTACAGTTTTTTAAGTGTGAACTATGGATTCTTTTCTTTATATTTTGTTGTTAAACGCTTATGTTTCTTGTTTCCTTTTCTTGTGCCTTTATGATTGATTAAGATATGCAAAAAATATTTTTAATTTAAAATAAAAATAAAATATTTTTATAAATTATTTTTTTATTTTTATAAATGTATAAATAAAAAATAATCTAAATAATCTAAATAGGCAATGGTTTTCAAATAAACAATGAAAAAAAAATCTATTGTATAATAGTAGCCATAACAATGCTTTTACATAACCAGATTTTATACTGTAAAGTCTGGTCCTCATCCACTTAAAGAGGAAGAGAGCGGCAGTAGTCCTGACCAGCATTAGTATATTCCACATTTGCAATTACGTCACTTTTAATGGAAAGTAATGTGTTAAGGTTTTAAACATTACTTGTGCTTTACATTTTCTCATCTGGGCTGGGTTTTCTTATATGTTTTTTGTATTATAAAAAGTTCTATTTTTGGTTAATGCAAAGGCCCTTTCACACCAAAAGCGAACTGAATAAGCCTTAGGCTGACAGTAATGCAAATTCGATTTCTCTCAACATCGAGACAGGAGAGGCGTCAGTCAAAAAAATGGGAAAACAAAGTAACATGCTCGAAAAAGTTACTCCGATATTTTGTTGCAAATTTAAAACCAATATGTTACTTTACTGGTAACTTGAAAAAAGTAATCTGATTATGTAAATAGCGTTACTTGTAATGTGTTACTCCTAACAATGATGGCACTGTTTCGAACAATGGGTTTTTATGGTGAGTTTAGTAGTTTCATTGAGATATACAAGGGATCACTTGTCCTTGATCTGAGTTGAAGATTGACTGTATGGCAAACAGTCATGGTTGTTGTGGGCCCAGGCCTGTTCATATGCCCAGCAGATGTATGTAACAAGGAACACACTATGTGCATATGTCTGAGAGAGAGAGAGAGAGAGAGAGAGAGAGAGAAAGAGAGAGAGAGAGAGAGAGAGAGAGAGAGAGAGAGAGAGAGAGAGAGAGAGAGAGAGAGCGTGTGCGTGTGCGTGTGCAAAATGGGTTTTCTATTGTAAAGGCCTTTTTTATTTTATTTTGCTTTGAAACTTAGTTGAAATACATTTATGCAAGTTTTTTCTTTCTGGTTTTAAGTTTTTAAACAATAGATCAGAAATGCTAGTGTTTTAAGCATCTAGTGTTAACATTATAAGTGTTGATGTAGTAATGATATTATTTTGTTGCATGGGCTTTTTTTAATTCTAAGTTTCAATGGCACACTTTTAACCCTCTATTAGGTGTTAGATGAATTGTATTTCATCCGTGAACTTCATACATATCAGGGCCCACGGTTTGGCACGCATGTGATTCCGGAATTAATAGCAAGTTTAACCATAGAGTGAAAGTTTATAATTTGAGCATATTTTATCTTGCCAGTTCACACAGTCACTAGCTTTTAAACCATTCCAGCGCTAGAAGAGGCAAAAGAGAATTTCATTTGGTTACTTTTGTGCTGTTATCTGTGTGCACGGACAACACAACCATCCCCTCCCGGAGCACATACACCAATAACAGCATTTCAGACAGCAAAGTTTCCTCTTTGGCGTCACCTTGCACTTGAATGGACACCTACAAACAAAATTGGTTAAATAATTGTCTCAGCAAGTATTCTCGTAAACACGTACAGTGAACCCTATAGTGTTATTTTACATTTAAATAATACATTTCTGTAAACCTTCCTTTATTTTTAATGCTATTCTTCCTGTATACCTCTCACATCAGAAAAGTATGTTGTTTTTTTTCCACATGCTGCTTCCATTTCCATTTTTTTTTCTATTTCCTTCTTTTTTTCTGAGAGAAACAAAGAAGGATGTTGAGGGTCCCATGGTTCTTCAGCTCCAGTTAAAGTGAGGGGAAAGAAGGGGCCTCCTGCTTTCTGTGGCATAGCCTGTAGAACATATTATGGGATGAAAAGGACAGACAAGCAGTTCATTCTGAAGCACAGAGAACATAGACCCATGAAGATAAATGTGATAGCCATGATCAGGCATTTAAACATGTCCATTGTAATATAAAATGAGTTCAGTCAAGACTGTAGGAATAACCCAAGCATGATAAGCTTCTGTTCTAGCATTAGTGAAAATGATTTAAGAAAAGAGACTGGCCTGTGTTTCTACAAATTTGTAACCTATTTATCAAAGTATAAAAATACTTATTAGTTTTTTTTTCTAGCAAACTTAATTGCATCATTAAAGGACAGCAATGCTAGTTTGTGCTGTTCGCCTCCATATTCAGTCGGTTCTAATTTGCAGAATACTTTTTAGAGATAATGCATACAAATCAACCAGAATTCTGTAATTGGGAAATACAATTTCTTTTCTTAGGGCTCCCTATCCTTTTGGCCCGTGATGACCCTTGACCTTTCACATAAGACACAAACAAGGTTCCCTTCAGTCTGCTTCCTTTAAGGGATGCAGGTCTCACAAAGCTCCTCTGTGTCAGACTAGGCTGAAAGATTGCCGAAAAGGTCTGATTGAATTCTCTCTTTCTTACACCCTGCATTACAAATGTATCACATATGTATTTATTTTATTGTTCCCACAAATACTAGGAACAGTGAGTTGGGAAGTTTACATGTTTAAAAGGATAGCGCACTTAAAAAAATGCTATTTTAAGTAATGTCTGAAATGTCTGTACTTTTTATTTTTTAAATGTTCCATGAAAGAAAGTCAGTCATCTCCCTCACAGCATATGTGTGAGTAAATGATGACACAATTTTCATTTTTGGGTAAACTAATCCTTAAATTTGGATTGAATTCTGATTAACTGAAGTGATGGTTGGCATAACGGTTAAAAAGACCCAAACCACTTTGTGACTGAACCCTTTCTACCCAACACTATCCTGTATCTTTTATCTGCTCTTCATTTTCCAACAGCTTAGCTTAGCTAAATGTATAAATAACGTCCATTGTACAGCACTGGTAGTAAATGTAAAGGTGAAGTGAGTAGTGCCATTAAATAGAATTGATAATTTTTGGAGAGGTTTCTTACACACATACCCTTTTCCTCCTGGGTCAGAACAGGTAGCACCATTTCAAAGTCATTGGTTGAGCCAGTTTTTACTCTGTCAGGATACTGAAATTAATAGATTTGGTTGAGTTGAGCAATGCACAGTTTTATGGGAAGGAGTCCTGTAACAAAAATTTTCCCTCCTGGGATGATACAGTGGCAATAATACTGTTGCACCATACCATCGTTTTATTCTTGAGGAGGTTTAAAATGTTCAAGCGTTGGATGGTTCGCTAAAACCCGTGGAGAAAAATGAGGTGTTAGAATCCATTCAGTGTTGCAATTATGTGCCATGACACTAATATGCAAGCTGGAGGCAACAGGCTCGTTCCAAGGATATCAAGGTATACAGAAATGTTAAAGTTTAGTCTAAAGCACCAGTAGTGCTCCAAATCTAGATTTATTCTACATTCCCCCCCCGACACACACACACACCCCACACTAATTCTCATGCAGTCTACATGAATCCTTGCGTTCAAATTTAAACTAGTTACAATGGGGGATGTTATTATATGGAAGAATACAATATATATATATTTTTTGATGGATTAATGCTAATAAGGTGTGATGTTATGGTTTATGGTACTGTGAGAAAAAAATATAAGATTGTAATAATTCCTTTTATCATACTTCTTAGGTAGGGCAATTTACATGGTCTAGTCCTCATTCATTAGAGCATGTTGAAGGAGATTGACATTGACTTAGAGGAGAGCTTAATGCGTATCATGTATAATATCGAAAAAGAAACCTTAAAGATGTGTTCAGTATTTTCTTCACTTTTTTAGTATTTTATTTTTAAAGGCAATTTATTTATTTATCCATGGGTGACATAAAAATGCTTAATTTACTTTTATTATAAAAATTAACATGACATGGATTAGGCACAACATTATGTTTTGTGGACGTGATATGTTCTAATACCATGTTTGTTTGAAATCGAGAAAATCAACTGAAATTCAGACTCATCAGACCATGCAACATTTTTCCCATCTTCAACTGTCCAATTTTGGTGAGCTTGTGCAAATTGTAGCCTATTTTTCCTTTTTGCAGTGGAGATGAGTGGTACCCGGTGGGGTCTTCTGCTGTTGTAGCCCATCTGCCTCAAGGTTGTGCATGTTGTGGCTTCACAAATGCTTTGCTGCATACCTCGGTTGTAACGAGTGGCTATTTCAGTCAAAGTTGCTCTTCTATCAGCTTTTATCAGTCTGCCCATTCTCCTCTGACCTCTAGCATCAACAAGGCATTTTCGGCCACAGGACTGCCGCATACTGGATGTTTTTCCCTTTTCACACCATTCTTTGTAAACCCTAGAAATGGTTGTGCATGAAAAAACAGATGGTACTAAAACCAGGATATTGTATCATTGCCATATTCATTGCCACAAATGGAAGAAGATTCTCGTTAGTGTACTTCATTTGACCTCTGCTGCTGTGGGATGCCCATCTGGCTGATGTCTTATTTGTCCTTGTGCTCTGGACCCTGCCACTGTCTGGTTTAGATAAGCATGGCTATAGAAAGAGAAGAAAACTCATTGTAATTTGGAATGACTATATATTACTAATTATAGTACTATTTCTCACCATTTCATGCTGTCTCAAAATTCAAATGAACATGCAAAGTCTCATATTTAATAATCGTGGATCCTAACAGATACAGCTACGGAACTACATCCCAATGAATGAATGTGTTTGGAAACGGGGAGAGGAAACAGGAGACCACAGCTGAAGGAGCTCTAGTTTCAAATCCTGTGGCAGGAAACTCTGCCGGAGACTCACCCCTCCCTTTCACACTCTCTCCGTGTATGTGTGTGTGTATTTTGGAGTACATAAAATTATGAAGCATCCTGTTTCACCTATCTATTGCTAGTGTTGTTAATGTTTTCCTTCACTGAGTATGAGTCTGCATTAGAAAAGTTTGCTCTTCTTTCCAATCTCTGTGTATGTTGTTGGGTATATGGTCACGTCGGTATATTTTCTGTTTTTAAGCTTCCTCATACTTGTTGTCCCTGACTATTGCTGTGACTCTATTTTTGCAGTGTTTACATAGTTAGTCACTGCTCGTTTGCGTCAGTCTTCCTCAATGCCCGGCTCAGTTTAGTGCTGGAAATACATGCACGATAACAGATGCATGACACAGACGAGCTCTGAAATCGGAGGTAGAGCAGTTAAAACCATGCTTCATCCTCATCCTGTTTTGTCTAGAGTTTCTCCGTATCCCTCTACGCTCGGACGGGAGAAACCTCTGTGTCGTCCTTTCTTCAGTACATGCACAAATGCGCACAGAAAGTGTATGCAACCATGCACAGCTACACAAACGCTCATACGCGTGCACACGCTCACGACCTCTGAGGCTAGACTGGAATGTGTGTGATGTGTGATTGTGGAGGTTGGAGGTGGTGGAGCAAGTTCAGCTTGACAGAGCGAAGCAGGGCCTCTCTCATTACAATCTAAACCAGCTCCCACTGCATTTTTCTGTCCCTCTCTCTCCTTTGCAGTCCCTCTCTGCTCTTTCTGCCTGAAGTTCTCTTTTGCTTGCTATTTCTAACCCTATTTTTTTAGACTTCTTTCGCTCTCTATCTCCTATCCTCCCTCCCTTGGTATATCTCTCCCAGCTCTCTTTAAATATCACTCACCCTGCCCTCTCTCACCAGTTCTGCCACTTTTCTCTCTCTCGCTCGCTCTGACATTCTCTCTCTCTCTCTCTCTCTCTCTCTCTCTCTCTCTCTCTCTCTCTCTCTCTCTCTCTCTCTCTCTCTCTCTCTCTCTCTCTCTCTCTCTCGCTCCTCATGGGCTGCAGAGTGCATTGCAGCGACAGCTGCTGTTATAGCCATCAACTGCAGCCTCCACGGCAACCGTTACTGTGGAGGAGAGAAGACGGCAACAGCACTTCATACCGCAGACCCCACCTTAGTTACATGATTCAAGACAATTACAAAGTGAATATGCCTTCTTTGTTGCTTAATAGATATTGTGCCAAAAGTTTCACAGAACTGCACTGTCAGAAAAAAATCCAAAATATGCACCTTTAGGGGTACAAAAAGCCTGTTCCTGACTTTTGCAGGACTTCTCCAATCATTTAGGGCGTTTTCACACCTATTGATCACTAGTTGTTTTATATTTATATTTTTCTCTTTTCGAAACTAAAATTGTTACAATATTGCATTTTATTCTTGGATCGGTTCACTTTTACAAGGCACAGCATACCGAAAGGTGTTCATGCAAGTCAAATGCTTGTACAACTGTCCTCTTGTTGGTCAGAGTTTCCTCTGCGACATCCATCAAGATGATTGACAAGTTCGCTCCTTGAGCTTATTGTGGCTCTATTTGTAACTGTCGAGACACACGCAAACACTATAAGAATTTAGCCATCATTCCAGCTGTTAAATTATATATTACATCGTGTTAATGCTGCAGAAAATTCTCTCTCTGTATCTCCCAGCTCCGTCGAGAGTTAACAGTGTCAAGACACACGCAAACACTGTTATAATGCAGCTAGAGCAGGAATCAAGGCTTCATCGGGGCCACATTCTCGCAATGAGAAGCACAATTACAAAACCTTTCAAGGATGAAGATGCACACTTGGTTTTTAACTGTGATAACTAATGTGCTCACTTACAGAATCAGACAATACTGCTTTTTATATAGCACATTTCCTGTTTGGATTGTTGGTCCATTGGGCCAAATTGCTTTCACACCTCAAGCGAACCGACCTGAATTCTTTTGCAATCAGGCTGATACCACCTTGTTCTGGCGGTCTTGGAGTGTTTCATTTTAGTGCGGATCTGAGTGCTATAGCCGTGATGCCTTAACGAACCGAACCAAGGGAGAAAACCATAGACCTTAAAAAAATATGGAATATGGTCCGTGACGTCACCCGATAAGCCGTACTGAAGCTTAAAGTAGGGACGAGCTGGGCGTTCCCATCTTGCGAACGAGTCATCGAGTGTCACTCCCGGATAACAGAAAATTGTCAAAAAGCCAGGATGTGGGCGGAGCTTAGGTGACTCAATGACTAAAGACGGCAGATAAATGGCTATCCACCTGTAACCACGCCCTTAATTATGCAGAACTTTAAGGCTTTATATAACGTAAACGAATGAGTTATTAAAAAAAAATCACCCCCTCACAGTTGCCATGAAGATCAAAATTAGCCTTATAGGCCAAAACCACAATTTGTAGCAGGCTGTAAACATGTTTTTTTCTGCTGTAAAATTTGGCATTTAAACATGGGGCTCAATGAGATTCTGCTCCCTTCTGGAGCCTGTCCCTAGTGGCCAGTTGAGGAATTGCAGTTTACATTACTTCCGTATTGGCTTCAAGAGAGATCGTGGGAGAAAACACACCAGGTTCCGAAACTTACGCTCAGGTGTGAAAGCACCCTAATGTGCTCCGAACCCCACCCCCTGCAAGGTTGCAATCTACCTTCCCCTCAATTTCTAATCAACAACCTATGTATAAAAGTCCCCACCTTTATTGTTTCTTCTCTTTTCTATAATCCATTACACTTGAATATACATCACAATATAGCAGAAAATTATTTTGTACATTTTTGTACTTTTCTTTGTAACTTTAAAGGTATAGTTCACGCAAACATTTTCACCCTCATTTAGGCTTTTGTTCACATATAGGGCTAAACAATGATGGACTCACGTATATGGAGCGCATCACACAGTAAACATGGAAGCTAAAATGTGTGTTAAGTGCGAGTATCAGTTAAGATTGTTCTGGTGTGTTGTGTGAGGCACACATTTACCATATTTGATCATCATATAAGTGATGGTATCTTAACAAGGCTTGAATCGCCTGATTGATATGGATTAGTTTTTTAATGGATTTATGATATTTTTGTATTATCAAAAATTTGGTTGTGTGCACTTTTAATAAAGGGACAGAATCCTCTCAGGTTTTGTTACATCTTAATTTGTGCAGCGAAGGTGAACGGAAGTCTTATAGGTTTGGAGTGAACATGACACTGACTATTTTAAAGGTGGATATTAGTACATTAAAGTAATAACATGCATCCTTAAGGGTAGATAAGGCACAGAGGGACAGCATAAGAAACAAGCTATTTTTTTATAGTTTGAAATGAAGGTACACTCATAAAAATAAAGGTTCTGAAATTGTTCTTTGGCAGGGTGTATGGTTCCATGAAGAACCTTTAATATCCAAAGAACCTTTCCATTGCACAAAAGGGTCTTTGTAATGCAAAAATTTATTTAGACTTTAAAATGTTTTGAAGAATCTTTCACAAAACTTTTTTTTGGGGAACCAAAAATGGTTCTTCTATGGCATCAGTATGAAACCCCATTTTTGTTTTTTCCTGACACCATGATGTTTAAGGGTGTACTTGGTTATATTTAATAAAAATAACCTTTTGGCATATCTATGAACATGATGCTGAAAAATAATTACAAATACTTATCACATGCTCCAGACAATTAACATATATGTGGTTGAGTTTACAAACAACAGTTGGCATCTTCATATTTGACCTTTACCAGGGAAAAGTAGTTTTGTTTTAGAGATGACAATATTCTACTCATAATTCGTTTCTAAGTGCTTCATCTGTGATTTCATTTTCACCAGAAACTTTTTTAAATCTTCCATCATGTCGTAAAACTTAATAACTCGTCCCCCCACTGAAAACCATTATTATAAGGGAAAATGATGAAATTAAAAGCAACTTATTGTTTCATTTAATCCAAGTGGATTTTTTTGGGTAGTTTTTTTTCTAATTTGAGTATCATGGTAATAAATGTCCTCTTCTGTCCTCTTCTATTGAACTGTACTAGTCTGAGACTTGAAATCAAATAATCTATCTTCTACCACCAGTCTTGAACCCCACACTAAAAAATGGTACAATGTAGCGCTTTGGCTTGTAATCGTTGGGGAACCACTTAAGTGCTGTATAGCACCAAATGTTGGTGCTTCAGTGGTTCCTCAGTGGTTCTTCAGCCACTGTTTAGCACAGCAGTTTTTGTTGAAGAAATAAAATGTGAAAGGGCATCTCTTATGGGTTCTACATAGCACAATTGGACAAAGGTGCCATAAAGCACCATTAAAGATATGTTGCTTGCTATATAGCACCAAAAGTGCCACTTTTAGTGCAACGTAGCACCATTTTTTAGAGTTTAAGGCAAGAATTCAATGGGCACTTTCTGCATTACATCACTAGCGTCAGAAGGCTAAAATGATGCAGCAACTTGATTTCTGGCAAGAAAGGATATTCCATGTTGTTAAATATATTCTGTGGTTATCAGGTGCTTTTGTTGATCTTTAGTGCAGCTCTGCAGTGCCAACTCCACTCTTACCATCACTGTGCCAGACCTTCCTTCCGTACTCTGCTGCCCAGACTGAGAGGACCAGAAAGCCTCTTGTTAAACAGATGCAGATTTATGCGCAAGCAAAGGCGGGGCCCTGTGTGTTTTGATGAAAGAGATCTATGAGAAAGGCTCGCTCATATGCTTCTAGTCACTCCCTCTCTCTCTTTCTCTCCCTCTCCTTCTCTCTATCGCTACAACCCCCCCCCCATACCCCACCACCCCGCCTCAATCTTTCGCCTGCTCCCTCTTTTCTCTTCTATAACGGTCTCACTTTAATATGTATGCAAATGCGCCCGTCCTCCATCCCCTTAATTGTCTGGCTTCCAGCAGTCAGAGTGTGTGTGTGTGTGTGTGTGTATGTGTGTGTGTGTGTTTGTGTTTTACAGTGCCTCAGCTCTCCTCACTAGCCTCTGCTGGCAGAATCACCAAACCTGCACCTGAGCTCAGAAAGCAATGGCAAGGTTACGCCATTCTGTCACTTTGATAAGCGTACACAGTAAAAGCCGAAAATGGCTCTGAAAGTGCATTTACCCTTTAGCTAACATTTATAACTGCCCACATCGGAGCCCTGTTTGAAATAAATTGCGTTGTATTCTGACACGAGAGATCTGTGATCAAATCCTAGTACTAAAACGGTAGGGGTTCAATTAGATATTTGTGATTAGGATATGATAGAACACGAGACATGAAAAGTATTATTAAACAATACAATTACCCTCTTACTTCTTCTCTCCTAAAATGCAACTGCAAATTCTGCACTAAACTGGCGCAATCTTGGCACTGATCTGCCATAGCCGATTGCTATTTTCAGTCGCTTCTGGACATGCCACGCAACTTAACTTGTGGTGGTCATGCTACTGCTCTATCTATGATCCAACTGAAACCTGCAGGTTCATCAACAGCATGTGAGCTGCAGGTCTCACGTGATCCGCTGCTGCAACATGCAAGCACTTCAAACACACATAACCTTGAGAGGACGTTAAAGGAGATTTTCTATAATGTTAGGTGCATGCTATAAAATCTTGGACAAGAAACCAGTTAGATGGCATCATTATAATATTTTACAAAATAATAATTTGCGTACTTTTGAACATTTTATACATTTGTCTCTTATTAATATGTTTTTTAAATGTATAAACAATCTCCCTCCAGATTTCATATGGCAAGGCAAGGCAAGTTTATTTATATAACACTTTTTATACACGATGGCAATTCAAAGTGCTTTACATAGAAAGGAATTAAAATATGGATAACAAATGCATAAGAAAATAATGAAAAGAATATAATGTATAAAAATAAAAATAGAAACAGTTGTATACAGTTGTAAAGAGAATTAAAAATAATAAAATAATGAAATGAAAACAGTTATAAAAAGAATAAAAAAATGATGCATAGATAAGGTGCAATCAGTCGGAATAAAAATGGCATGATAATGGCAATATAATGGCATATATTAATATGCCAATTAATAACAAAACAAGGTAGCAAGGGGATCACTACGAGAGGTGCGACTAATCAGAATTGCACAGTACAAAAGAGGAAAACTAAATTTGCACAATCCACGTTTTCAGTTTAAGGTACACTGCTTTGGAAGAGCCTATTAGTTGAACTAAAAATAACTAAAAACAGAGCTAAACATTTTTCAATTAAATCTAAAAAAAAAAAAAGGTTTGTGAACACTGATGGTCTTATAATTTTTTGGTTTCTGTGTGTGATTGTTTTATTGTTTTTAAAATGCCTAACTAGAGACTGGGGCTGCAAATTAGCCTTTGGCTAGAAGCCTATATGTGGAGCATTGGCTGCTTGAAATTGTAGCAATGCTTTTTCTGCATTATCCCTGTCAAATAAACTGATAATATATATATAAAAAATGCCACCTACATTGCTGGTTTCAACAGCAAGATGTAAAATATGTCTATCAGCA
This sequence comes from Pseudorasbora parva, assembly GCF_024679245.1. Lineage (NCBI taxonomy): Eukaryota > Metazoa > Chordata > Actinopteri > Cypriniformes > Gobionidae > Pseudorasbora > Pseudorasbora parva. The sequence goes on from NC_090174.1 coordinate 37,099,663, forward strand.
ACTATTTTTTTTCTTCTGAAAGAGAAGGTGGTGCAAGGAAACTGTAACTGTTTTTTTGTTTTCATAATAATTGAAGAAAATAAAAAAAGTTACAAGTTTTGACAGTTGTGTAGATTTATGTGAGTTTGATAATTACTAAAACCAACTAAAATAAATCTGACCGCATAAGCTGTGTCAGGTCTTGATTAAACTACATTATGCTTATATAATAGTGCCCTGTGTGGCAGATATGTATTTATCATTGGTTGTTTGTGATGGTGAACATCATAACAAGTAGTTTGACGCTCTTTTGGCATTTAAACACATTTTTCTATTTTAACATTTGTTTAGAGCTTGTTCTTTTATGCTGATAATGTAGCAGTCTCCTTTCACTGGGCCCCAAAGTTTTATTCAAAACATCTGTGCACACTTTTTTTTACAGAATCTAATATTTGACTCTTTTGAAAAAGCATAGTTGCTATTTCACTATGTCTATTTGTTCTGGCCAATTGGGTATTCAGTATCGTGCATTCAATAATTGCCAGAAGGTAGAGACACTGTTGAATAATATGGTGTCATAGTAAGTAGAAATGGGTAGAGAATGGAAATGTAGGGTAAAGAGAAGTATCTGAGTTCCAGTCAATTAATGTGTCAGAGTGTTGTGCAATGTAACTTCACAAACGTATAGCAAACCCAACGAATCTTATTAAAATGATGGGAGACGGATAACAAAGGAAAGTGTTTGACAGGTGGGGTAAGGGGGGTGTATTTGTGTCAATCAGGCATTTGGATGTAAATGAATATATCTGAGTTTGTCTTCAAATCCATTTTCTTGTTTTCGGATAGTGATGGTTTGTGTGAGTATGTTTTACAGTCATTACAGCTGAACACTACTGAAAATCCTTTTACTACTTTTTATTATTTTAGCTCTCTACAAATTGCTGCAATTATTTCACCCTATGCCGCTAATTGTACATACTCTTTGTTTAACTTTTCATATATATACAGTTGATGGCATTTGGTCAATCATATTGATTACAGTTACAGAGGCTCATGATTCTATTTTTCGTCCATTATTTCTTAAAACAAAAATCTAATTTGTGTAAATTAGCATCTGGTTTAAGACATGTTTTCATGGACGGTAAATAATGGAGCAAATACCAGTAAACTGACTAGCACAAACCTTAGTAAATTTTAGGAATGATAAGCAATAAGGTAATCTGCAAAAATAAGCCTGTCCACACATTTTCAGCACAAATTATTTCACTGCATGTCTTTAGTAAATCCTGACAGTAGTTTTTAAGCAAAAAAAAAGAGGTTTTGTGCGGCTGCAAACTCAATCATTCAATCAATCAACTTTATTTATATAGCGCTTTTACAATGACGTACAATGATGATTTTTCAAAGCAGCTTCACAGTGTTAAACAGGACAACATTTAAACAAAAAAAATGTTTATTTGGCTGTACAGTCGTTCTGAAGAAAACAGTGATGTTATCAGCTTATTTTAATTTATCATAGAGTGACAATGTTGGCAGATCAGTATTATAGTTTATAGAATTAAATAAGACCTAATTAAATAAGACCACTTGTAACACTAATAGAGAAATACAACCACGATCAGATGATAAGAGTAAATCATTTGTAACTCTGATGAGAGCAGTCTCAATACTATGATACGGTCTAAATCCTGACTGGAAATCCTCACATATACCATTTCTTTCTAAAAAGGAACATAATTGTGAAGACATTGCCTTTTCTAGTATTTTTGATAAAATCATTACCTCTGTGCTGTTTACAAACGTCAGAAGTTGAAGCTTTATTTTTTGTTAATTTAGCCACTGTATTGAATAAATACCTAGGTTTGTGTTTGTTTTCTTCTAAAAGAGTTGAAAAATAAGCAGATCTAGCAGTTTTTATGGCCTTTCTGTATGCAATCATGCTCTCTTTCCACAAATTGCGAAAAACCTCCAGTTTTGTTTTCTTCCAGCTGCGCTCCATTTTTCTGGCTGCGTTTTTAAGGGCCCAAGTGTGCTCGTTGTACCCATAGACTGTAAAAAAATATGGACGTAGTGTCCGTAACGTCACCCATAGGATTCCGATAAGCCGTTCTGAAGCGAAAAGTATGGGTAAGGTGGCCGTTGCCATCTTGTGAGCGATTCATCGCGTGTCACTCCCGGATAACAGAAAATGGGCAAAAAGGCGGGATGTGCGCGGAGCTGAGGTGACTCAATGACTATAGACGGCAGATAAATGGCTATCCACTTGTAACCACGCCCTTAATTATGCAGAACTTTAAGGCTTTATATAACGCAAACGAATGAGTTCACCCCCCTCACAGTTGTCATGAAGATCAAAATTAGCAGTATAGGCAAAAAACACAATTTGTACCAGGCTGTAAACATGTTTTTCTGCTGTAAAGTTGAGAATTTTAACATGGGGCTCAATGAGATTCTGCTCCCTTCTGGAGCCTGCCTCTAGCGGCCAGTTAAGGAATTACAGTTTACATTACTTCCGTATTGGCTTCAAGAGAGATCACGGGAAGTTGCCGCTTGGTTGTACCACAGTGTTGGATTATTTTCTTTAATCTTCTTTAAGCGCCAGGGAGCAACTATGTCTAAAGTGCTAGAAAAGAGAGAGTCAATATTTCTGTTGCAACATCAAGTTCCTCTTGGCTATCTGTAATGCTTAGGAGTTATATAGAAGTTATAGTCCTGCCGTATTTGAAGCGAGGGGATGGCTTTGCAGCCTTAGCTAAATTAAGTATACATGATACTAAGTAATGATCTGAGATATCATCGCTCTGCAGCAGAATTTCAATGGTATCAACATTTATTCCATGTGACATTATTAGATCTAAAGTATGATTACGCCAATGAGTGGGTCCCGATACGTGTTGTCTAACTCCAATAGTTTAGAATGTCTCTAAATGCCAATCCCAATGTGTCTTTTTCATTGTCTACATGCAAACTGTTAGTAAATCTGGCCCTTAATCTATGAACAGTCAAATCCCATACTGAAAAGGTCAGATAACATAAGCTTGCCTTTGTATATTAAAGCATTCACTTAAGCAAACTTAGCCATTCTAGACCTATTTATTCAAATCAACTGAATTAATAGGAAGTGCATCCTCAAATAAAAATAAAGGTCCACATAAGTCAGCAAGTTAGGGTATTGGCTTATCTTGTACAAAACGTATATGTACAAATGACAAGTGGCAAAATCGCATGAAAAACCTGACGTATACTGACAACAGTACATTATTTAAGCATATTTTATTTTTTAGCGTGTTGATAAAGAAACTGCTCAAGTGTCAAGTAAATTAATTCACAATGTTTGTCCTTTTTAAAGCAATAGTTTGACCAAAAATGATTCCGTCAATTCTGTCATCATTTACGCAACCTGTATGAGTTTCTTTCTTCTGATGAACACAAAATGAGATATTTAGAGGAGCTATTTAGAAGAATATGGCTAACCAAATAGTTGTGGGGCATTATTGACTTTCATAGTATAGGGGAAAAAAATACTATGGAAGTCAATGGAGACCATCAACTATTTGGTTAGCTATATTCTTCTAAATATCTTCCTTTAAAGACATACAGGTTTGGAATAAACTGAAGGTGAGTAAATGTAATTGATGACCGAATTTTCTTTTTTGGGTGACCTATCCCTTATGTGAATCAATATAACATTTCACATCGTATTGCCCCTCTCATAACCAGTAGTATAACAAGCCTATAAGCAAGTGTTTTGTTATATGCTAGTTTGGCATGACAGAAGAAAACTCAAAAGTTTTGTGTAGGCTTTCAAAATACTGCCTAATCTTATGAGTGGATATTCTGCTCAACATGCTCAATATATTAATTTCAAGATGTAACAATAACATGACAGTAATTTAAACTTCAGCTTTGTATAAAATATAAAGCAAAACATTAAATGTGCGGATAAAAAAATCTTAATGAATGCTAGCTAAAGAATAGTGTTAAAGTTTTAGGTGAAATTGTGCTGTTTTCTTCTGGCTGTTCACAAGAGCCATGTGCAGTCAATGTGAATGTAGTTACTTTATTGCATTTCATGGAATAACAAGGCAATGGGGTGCAAGGATGAGAGAATTGTGTCCTGTTCAGACAGAGACGTGCAGACTAACATCACCAAACATCAGCAACAACAAACTAGCATAACGTCAGACAAGACTTAATCCTTCACTCTATCAGATAGGCAATCAATCATTTTAATTGATCTGCACAACATTTGGTTGTGTTGTTAAGAGGAAAAGATTAACTGAAGCTCCCTGGCTTTTGCCAATGCCCACACAGTCTGTTATTCAGGTACAACTACTACTAGTCCAGTCAGGTGTTTTACCACAAAATCAAAAATCTAAATCACTCATGTATTGTCAGTGGGCCAGTTAGATGACAATACACTAGTGCCTAAAACAAACACTAAATTGTTTTAATCTTATCTTCTGTTTTATGCATACAAACGAATATCAGACTTAAAGTGTGATGAAACCCTCCTTTTCACCATGGGTTTGTCCCTCTCCACAATTTAGAAAAAGGCTACAGAAGTAGGTGTGAAAAGCTGCAGAGAGGATGAGGGCAGAGCACAACAATCCGCAGTCTAGTCAGTTTTCTTTCTTTTATTGGTTTAAATGCATCAAGACCTCTTACAAATGTTCAGTTGCACTTAACAAAATGCACAAATACATTATACACAGTTTTGAAAGCGCAAAATGCAAACCACAAACATGCGTCAGACTTAATGCATGTAATTTAATTTACAAATAAATGGCAAACCGTTTCCATATTGCTTAAAAAAATTCTGCATATTTTGCTGCATGCCATCATTGTCTTTCATCGATATGTTCCAAATTGTAGTGTTTCATGACCCTTTAAAACATTAATTTTACAGGAAAGCTTTCAGTGGGGTCAGTGACTATTATGGACATTAATGGTTTTTGCTGGCAAGAACTAGATTATTAGACACAATTGGTATATCATGAGAAAGACACGTTGCATTTGCTTTTGCTTTTTGGTCAACTTAATATGGTTTCCTTCTGTCAAATGCAACCAACAGCGAATGTTACGCAACCACAGGAAAACAATAACTACATGCATTTCACATGTCATTCCATTTTAAGTGGCATCGAGAACATGTAGTTCATTCACTAAGCTCATTTAAAAACATTGGGCTTCAAATGTTAAAAACTGGCTTTCGGTTCTGCCTTCACTCTACCCAACTGCTGTATTCCGGGAATGAGAGGGAACATCAAGAAAGAGAGAAATCTATGAAAAGCCTCCCAAGGGTAGAGGTTGTTTCCTAGGCAACGTTTCATTGATTGGTTGCGCTGGAAAAGAGGCTCTGTGTGTGTGGTTATGAACAACATTGATGTGCTCTAAGAAATATGTTGTTGAGCACGCGTCTTCGTTACCATTTCTCACTCCGTTAAGACCTGACGATAGTTTTGAAAATCAGTGTGCTGGGTGTTAGTTCAGCACTTGAGTGGCGAAAGTAGCCTTTTGAATCTAATGCTGACAGCGCATATGAACATTTTTTTGACATTCAGTAAAGTAGCCTCCTACGATATAACAGTGCTGCTAATCATCAGTCTCTTTTTCTTTAGTCATTACACTGATAACATACGATTACTGCAGCTATAACATTAAATTTGAAGTGTTCCTTCTGATCATTTGAAGACTTTAGAGTTATTTTATGTAAAATCCAAAATTTAGTTGATGATATTTATCCTTGCAATTTTGCTACACTTATTACAGAGGTTATTAGGGGTTAAATTCAAGGGCACAGTGATGATGATTCATGCATTTCTCTGAGCAAGGGTCAAACCTACAACCTTTTGCTTGCCAGACCAGAGTTACAATGTCACACGTTTACATTTGAGCGTTACTTTGTTCATTTTTATTAGGGGTTGAAAATCGTCGGATTTTTAAGTTGTCATTTATGTGATACAAAGGTGACTAGTCACTGATGGACGTAATTAATGGACAAATAAGCCTGAACCTCGAGCTGAGACTCAAACGCGGGTTATACAAATTAATTAGTAAGAATGATTGTGATATTTTATAGTAAAGTTAAGTAGATAAGTATATATATATATATATATATATATATATATATATATATATATATATATATATATATATATATATATATATATATATATATACAGTGCCTTGCGAAAGTATTTGGCCCCCTTGAACTTTGCGACCTTTTGTCACATTTCAGGCTTCAAACATAACGATATGAGACTGTAATTTTTTGTGAAGAATCAACAACAAGTAGGACACAATCATGAAGTGGAATGAAATTTATTAGATATTTCAAACTTTTTTAACAAATCAAAAACTGAAAAATTGGGCGTGCAAAATTATTCGGCCCCTTTACTTTCAGTGCAGCAAACTCTCTCCAGAAGTTCAGTGAGGATCTCTGAATGATCCAATGTTGACCTAAATGACTAATGATGATAAATAGAATCCACCTGTGTGTAATCAAGTCTCTGTATAAATGCACCTTCACTGTGATAGTCTCAGAGGTCCGTTTAAAGCGCAGAGAGCATCATGAAGGACAAGGAACACACCAGGCAGGTCCGAGATACTGTTGTGGAGAAGTTTAAAGCAGGATTTGGATACAAAAAGATTTCCCAAGCTTTAAACATCCCAAGGTAATATTGAAATAGAAGGAGTATCAGACCACTGCAAATCTACCAAGACCTGGCCGTCCCTCTAAACTTTCAGCTCATACAAGGAGAAGACTGATCAGAGATGCAGCCAAGAGGCCCATGATCACTCAGGATAAACTGCAGAAATCTTCAGCTGAGACTCTTTCCATAGGACAACAATCAGTCGTATACTGCACAAATCTGGCCTTTATGGAAGAGTTGCAAGAAGAAAGCCATTTCTTAAAGATATCCATAAAAAGTGTTGTTTAAAGTTTGCCACAAGCCACCTGGGAGACACACCAAACATGTGGAAGAAGGTGCTCTGGTCAGATGAAACCAAAATTGAACTTTTTGGCAACAATGCAAAACGTTATGTTTGACGTAAAAGCAACACAGCTCATCACCCTGAACACACCATCCCCACTGTCAAACAGGGTGGTGGCAGCATCATGGTTTGGGCCTGCTTTTCTTCAGCAGGGACAGGGAAGATGGTTAAAATTGATGGGAAGATGGATAGTGCCAAATACAGGACCATTCTGGAAGAAAACCTGATGGAGTCTGCAAAAGACCTGAGACTGGGACGGAGATTTGTCTTCCAACAAGACAATGATCCAAAACATAAAGCAAAATCTACAATGGAATGGTTCAAAAATAAACATATCCAGGTGTTAGAATGGCCAAGTCAAAGTCCAGACCTGAATCCAATCGGGAATCTGTGGAAAGAACTGAAAACTGCTGTTCACAAACACTCTCCATCCAAACTCACTGAGCTCGAGCTGTTCTGCAAGGAGGAACGGGCAAAAATGTCAGTCTCTCGATGTGCAAAACTGATAGAGACATACCCCAAGCGACTTACAGCTGTAATCGCAGCAAAAGGTGGCTCTACAAAGTATTAACTTAAGGGGGCCGAATAATTTTGCACACACAATTTTTCAGTTTTTGATTTGTTAAAAAAGTTTGAAATATCCAATAAATTTCGTTCCACTTTTGTGATTGTGTCCCACTTGTTGTTGATTCTTCACAAAAAATGACAGTTTTATATCTATGTTTGAAGCCTGAAATGTGGCAAAAGGTTGCAAAGTTCAAGGGGGTCGAATACTTTCACAAGGCACTGTATATATATATATATATATGTGGCATCGATTCAACAAGGTGCTGAAAGCATTCTTTATCTTCCGTTCCACCACATCCCAAAAATGCCCTATTGGGTTAAGATCTGGTGACTGTGTGCGCCATTTTAGTACAGTGAACTCATTGGCATGTTCAAGAAACCAATTTGAAATGATTCGAGCTTTGTGACATGGTGCATTATCCTGCTGGAAGTAGCCAACAGAGGATGGGCACATGTTGGTCATAAAGGGATGGAAATAGTCAAAAACAATGATCAGGTAGGCCGTGGCATTTAAATGATGCCCAATTGGCACTAAGCGGCCTAAAGTGTGCCAAGAAAACGTCCCCCACACCATTACACCACCACCACTAGCCTGCACAGTGATAACAAGGCATGATGGATCCATGCTCTCATTCTGTTTACACCAAATTCTGACTCTACCAACTGAATGTCTCAACAGAAATCGAGACTCATCAGACCAGGCAACATTTGTCTAGTCTTCAACTGTCCAATTTTGGTGAGCTTGTGCAAATTTTAGCCTCTTTTTCTTATTTGTAGTGGAGATGAGTGATACCCGGTGGGGTCTTCTGCTCTTGTAGCCCATCCGCCTCAAGGTTGTGTGTGTTGTGGCTTCACAAATGCTTTGCTGCATACCTCAGTTGCAAAGAGTGGTTATTTCAGTCAAAGTTGCTCTTCTATTAGCTTGAATCAGTCAGCCCATTTTACTATTTGCTATTTGTTGAATTCATGTTAATAAAAAATTATTTTCAGAGTGTGATGTCATAACACAACTGTTGTAATGTTGTAGTGTTCGTTTTTTCTTCTTTTTTCTTTTTTTCTCCTAACCAAATATATGCATATAATATATTAAAAAAACAACAAAGACAAGTTAACTTGCATATGGGAGGGACAGACACTTTCATACGCATTTTATTACCCTGTCTGACTAATTTACACAGATAGGTTTGTTTAGTCAGGGCGTGCTATTATATCGCCTCATCTCAAACAACATACAGGCGGAAATGTTGTCCTTTGTGTTGTTTACTGTAGCGCTTGTTTATACACTCTGCTGTCATTGCAAGTACATTACCCATGAGTGCTTGAGAACTACAGCAAACTACGGCGACTCAAATAGCTCAAAATACTCCACTTTTTTTTTTTTTTCTGTAGTGCATTCCAAATAGTATAATGCTATATAGTTTAAAAGTAATAGTTTTTTATTGTGATTAAAAATTAAGTTAATGATTTAAGCAATACTTTGTGTGCTTTTTTTTAAAGTAGATTACAATTACAATTACTGCTAATTACAATAACTAGCTGAAATGACTATTGCTAAAAAATAGAACAAAGACTTGAGACTTGGAATTCAAAGACTTGAGACTTGACATAGACTTGGCCTCAGGGGTTGGGCTTGGCCCCTTAGTTCCAGTGAAAGGAACTCTTAATGCTTCAAGACATTTTGGACAATTTAATGCTCCAAAGAAGAATGATAAAAAAATTCCCATAAACACGCTAAATCTTGTGGAAAGCCTTAGCAGAAGAGTTGAAGCTGTTATAGCTGCAAAGGGTGGGATAACTCCATATTAAACCCTACGGATAAAACTTCATTGCATGTAAAGGCAGACATCCCAAAACTTTTGGCAACATAGTGTATCTTGTAGAGTGCTCTCAGCGTATGCATTTATTTGTCATTTTTACTGTTGGAAACTGAGCGCAAAAGTGGAAACCCTCTGTAGGCCATGATCAGCGACTATTCAACATCAAGCTTAAAGCGTGGCAGATGCATTAATGGCAGAGCAATAAAGTCAGGTTCAGTGAATATTAATTTTTTTTATAAACAGGTGATTAAACAAACCCTTTAAATTATCTGTTGCGCATAATTGTAAAGTAAAATGCAATATAGAATGGGCTACATTTATAAGTATAAGCTTTGTCTATATTTTCTTAAGTAGCTTACTGTCATTTTGTATGGTTGCTCTGAATTTATGGAATTTTATAAAAGTAGATGTTTTCCTGAAGGTAGGAGGAAAAACGGGGAGATAATGCCGTAGAAATATTAAATATATTAAATGCTGTGTATTTTAGTGTATTTTAGTATAAAAATGTAATTAGTTGCTTTGCCTCGAAAACTTCTTGTTTTTTGGTTGACATCATAGTCTCCTATTTTTCCACTCACTTTCTCCATTCACTTGGCTTTTGTTATGCAACCTCTACTAATCACAGTTAATCAAGTTAATTTCAAGTACATTTTTGGAAAGTGTTCAAACCAAGTGGCATTTTTTTTTTTAAATAGTACAACCACACTTCTAAACTGTTTACAAGTATACATTTTTTTCATAAATTGAGGTTTATTTCATTTAAGCTATCCAGCATGCTTTTAGTCATGAAAGTATTTTGTTTTGTCTTAAAAATGTAAATCTTGCCATAGACTGAAAGTCATTATAAGTCATTATAGAATTCATAGATTAGGGACATTATTCTTAAATCTCCTTATACCATGATCTATCTCACTACTCTATTCTGATTGGCTGGAAGATGTGCAGTAAAACCGTTTAATGCATAGTTCTTAGTTAGTTTAATCACTGTTCTATATTAAAAGGTTAGTTCACCCAAAAATGAAATTGATGTCATTAATGACTCACCTTAATGTCGTTCCACACCCGTAAGACCTCCTTTCATCTTCAGAACACAGTTTAAGATATTTTATATTTAGTCCGACAGCATATCAAGTGTATACACACTATACTGTCCATGTCGAGAAAGGGAATAAAAACATCATCAAAGTTCTCCATATGTGACATCAGTTAGTTAATTATAATCTCTTGAAGCATCAAAAATACATTTTGGTTCAAAAATAACAAAAACTGACTTTATCCAGCATTGTCTTCTCTTCCTTGTTTGTGTTCAAACCTCAAATAAAGATTCAAACGGTTGTGAATCAGTGAATCGATCAAAGATTCGGATCGCATACCAAACTGCCAAACTTCTGAAATCACATGACACTGGCAATAATAATAATAATAATAATAATAATAATAATAATAATAATAATAATAATAATAATAATAATAATAATAATAATAATAAATTACATTTATATAGCGCTTTTCTAGACACCCAAAGCGCTTTACATAGAAGGGAGAATCTCCTCAACCACCACCAATGTGCAGCATCCACCTGGATGATGCGACGGCAGCCATATTGTGCCAGAACGCTCACCACACACCAGCTGATTGGTGGAGAGGAGACAGAGTGATTAAGCCAATCAGGAGAGGGGGATTATTAGGAGGCCATGATGGAGAGGGGCAAAGGGGAAGATTTGGCCAGGATGCCGGGGTTACACCCCTGCTCTTTATCAACGGACATCCTGGAATAACGACCACAGAGAGTCGGGACCTTGGTTTAACGTCTAATCCGATAGACGGTTGGACTCAGTAAGTCTGTTTTGTAAAATGGTTTTGGCGATCCGAAATGGCGATCCGAATCATTGATCGATTCACTGATTCACAACTGTTTGAATCTTTATTTGAGGTTTGAACACAAACAAGGAAGAGAAGACAATACTGAATAAAGTCAGTTTTTGTTATTTTTGGACCAAAATGTATTTTTGATGCTTCAAGAGATTCTAATTAACTGTTGTCACATATGGACTACTTTGATGATGTTTTTATTCCCTTTCTGGACATGGACAGTAAAGTGTGCATACGCTCTTGGACTAAATATAAAATATCTTAAACTGTGTTCTGAAGATGAATGTCTTACATGTGTGTAACAACATTAGGGTGAGCCATTAATGACATCAATTTCATTTTTGGGTGAACTAACCCTTTAAGGTGGGGTAAGTGTTATATCAAAACCATTTTACAAAACAGACTTACTGAGTCCAATAACAAACTTGTAGCCAATGAGCAGGTAAGAGGCGTGTCTACTAATGATGGTGAGAAGAGAGTGCTCAGTGCAAGTCATTATTCAAAACACACGACACACGTGACGGACATTAGCCAAGAACTAATATAAGCTGGTTTTTGCTTAAATATGCTCATGTGTCATGTTCACTTGTTTGTCGTTCACTTCAACGGTGATAAAGACCCATTCATTTCGACACCGTATGGAGCATCTAAATCTCATTAGTCTTTTTCAAGCTTACAAAATGTGTCTGACAAGTAAGATAATATACTCCTTATAACTATACACCCTAATGTTTCTTCTTCCTCCCTAATGTTTCCTCTTTTCATGATCTATATAACCCTAATCCCGTCATAATTGTAATCTGTCGTTAGTTGGACTGCCGTGCCCGTGTACTATCAAGTTGTTCATGAGAACGGTTTGTGTTTTGTGATGGAAGGGGTGACTTTTTAATTGAATATTCGACCTCGATTAGTAACACACAGATTCTGCCATAGTCGTTGCCTGGGTTACATATAAGTGGGGCGGAGCTATCAAAATAGAGACGAGAACCAAGCGGGAACCTGCCGCAGTGTCTCTTGAAGTCAATACTGAAGTGACTTAAACTGCAATTCCTAAACTGGCCACTAGGGACGGGCTCCATAAGGGAGCAGAATCTCATTGAGCCCCATGTTAAAATGCCCAACTTTACAGCAGAAACATATTAACATATTAACATTATTAACATAAAACATATTAACAGCCTGCTACAAATTGTGGTTTTGGTCTATATGGCTAATTTTGCCCTTCATGACAACTGTGAGGGGGTGAATTTATTTATAACTCATTCGTTTATTCGTTTAAATCATTATATAAAACCTTAAAATTTGGCATAATTAAGGGCATGGCCACTTTGATTGACAGTAGGATAGCCATTTTTCCGCTGTCTGTTAGTCATCCCGTCACCTCAGCTCTGCCCACGTCCCGCCTCTTTGCCCATTTTTCTCTTATCCGGGCGTGACGCACGATGACGCGCGATGACGCATTCCAAGATTGTGACGGCCAGCTCGTCTCAATTTTACGCTTCAAAACTGCGCTTCGGGATCCTATGGGTGACGTCACGGACATTACGTCCATATTTTTTTTACAGTCTGTGGCGAGTTACCAGAAAGCACTTAACCCACCTATAATGTGCTGTTTTCATTGAAGCATACACACGTCATTCTGAGAATGACGCAGAAACGTGAATCACTACATTATTTAACAGCATAGAGGGGTAACGTTGCTGGTTTTGAAGTAATTAAACTCACAGCTTTGTTGTTAATAGAGAGAGACTTGGTATAACAGATGCGGGTAATTCACACAACTCTCATTTCTCGCTCACTATCTCTATATAATTCACTAATTCAAATAAATGTAATCTTACACACTGTTTTATCTGAGTTTGACTCAAAGTGGGCAGAATGCTAGATCTAAGTCGTAAGTAATCATAATTTTTACTCTTCCAGTCAAATATTGAGCAGCAAACATTAATAACAGCTTAAAGTTATCAAGTTTGGCAAATGACTATGGTACAAGCGGGATTATCCACGGCTAGTTGTGCATTAAACAATCTGAATGCACTCTGCAATGGCAACTACCCTCCGCCTTGCATCCCCCGATTCTTTCTTAATATCTAATTTAAAGGAAATATAAAAACAAGTCTGTCAGCCAGTTTGATAAATTATACAAATATATTCAGAGCTACATTTATACATTCAAAATATAACTGCATATTCAAGAATTACGTTTACACAATAAGGTTTATATTTAGCCAATATATTTTGATGTTTATTTATTTGGTTTTATTATATATTTAGATTTTATATAAGCATTGTCTTGTACGTAAGCAAACCATTGACTGCATCCAGAAATGTATCAGTCTAACACAGGCTATACATTGCCAACAGAAGTCATCTCCCTGATTAGCTTTACCGCCAACCCTTCAGTACTTTCATTGCATTCAAATTAATTCCTCCACATGTTTAAAGCTCAAACCTCCCCACAAGCCTCACAGATCTGTTCTCCTGAAGCCAAAGCTACTGGCTCCACCATGTGCCTTGTGAAGACTTCACTGTCTCTATAGAATCACTAATTGGAAAACGCTGCAAGTCAGATCGGCAAACTGTCATCACATGACTAGAGGGGTTGCCTGATAAAAAAAAAGAAAATCAACCAATCAAAAAGCAGCATACTTTGTTTACAACCGCCTCTGTCTATTTGTTAATTAGCCGGAGTAGAAAAATTGCAAAATGTATCGATCCACTTTCTTGGAATTGTCAGGAGACTGGTGCTGTCATAAAAGAGGCACTGATATGGCATCAAGTCAGGAATCTGTTGTGTAACGGCTTGGTGATGTCTGCAAGATTTTGTTTATAAGGCACCCCAGTTTCTGTTTGTGTGTCTGTGCATGTGTGTGTACATAACAGAGTGTGAAAGGAGAAAAGGCAGACATCGATTTGTGTCCACTTGACTGCAGATCCCTGCCATCATAAAAAATGGTTATGGAGCACCACCTGCACACATTAAAGCAGAAAAACCAATAGCAGCGCTGTGCAGTTTAGTGGAATGAAACATTGTAATAACAGAGCCATTTTGGGGATCATCACTAGTGGTCTAGAAACATTAAATCTCCAATAGTTTGGTCTGTATCTAGAGGAAACCTGAGATGAAATAATTCCACTTTATCTGTATTTCTTTTTTTACAGACATTCTCTTCCATGTACACTTATTTAACACAGACACTGCTGTATAATAAAACATTTAAGTTTCATCATTTACTCACTCTCATATCTTTCTGAACCACTTTATTTCTTCTTTGGAACATAAAAGAATATCTCTCTTTTTTATTCATACAGTTGGAGTCAGTGTTAACTGTCTGGTTATTCTTGAAAATAAATTATTTTGTGTTCTAAAGATGAAAAAAGTCATACAGGTTTAAAATGACATAAGGGTGAACAAATACTTATTTTTTTATTTTGGGCACATTACCCTGTTGAGCCTAAAGTATGCTTCAGTTTTAATTGTACAGAAAAATTGGCACTTGCGTACAGCAGAGCATAACTATACGGCAATGTATCGGCAAGAATCTGGCATATCACGATACAGGGGTTATGATACAATATATTGCAATATTGTAGTAATGGTGATTTATTATTATTGTTGTGGTATTTACCGTTTTTTAATTTAATTTTTTACTTGATCTAATTTTAGATAAATGAGGCTCACATGCCCACCACTGCCGCTTTCAGTGGTGGGGTCAGCATGGGCACCCTGACTGGTCTGCGGTTATCCAGCCCCATACAAACTGCGATTCATTGTGTATTCTGACACCTTTCTATCAGAACCAGCATTAACTTTTTGAGCAATTTGATCTACAGTAACTCATCTGTTTGATCGAAACACATGGGCCAGCCTTCGTACATCAATGAGCCCAAGACCCTGTTCACCACTGTCCATTCCTTGGACCACTTTTAATAGATACTGACCACTGCAGACCAGGAACACCCCAGAGATGTTTTGGGGATGCTCTGACCGAGTCATCTAGCCATCACAATTTGTCCCTTGTCAAACTCGCTCAAATCCTTACGCTTGCCCTTTTTTCCTGGCTCTAACACATCAACTTTGAGCACAAAATGTTCACTTGCTGCCTAATATATCCCACCCACTAACAGGTGCCGTGATGAAGAGATAATCAGTGTTATTCACTTCACCTGTCTGTGGTCATAATGCCTGATCGGTGTATATTCTTAGATCCTGCTTTAAAGGTTCACAGTTTAGCAGCTTTGCATTTTTTATTATTTTTTTTGTTATTATATTATTTTATATTTAGTACAGTAAAGCTGCTTACTTTAAAGCCTCTGCATCTATTGTATAAAGTTCTATATGAACAAACACACCTTGACTTGAATGCTGAATTGCAGAACTTCTGAAATGATATCCAATTGGCTACAATCAGATGCTTTCTTGCTGCTCTTTTCTCACTGCTATAATTTTTGTGTGTTTATTTTATTATTGAAAGGAAAGTGAGCAGTGCGTATTTACATATTCAATCCAAATGCCACTCTTAGCAGCATGGTTGGTGTCGGGACGTTAAGTGATATTTAATGTGTTAACCAAGTAATGGATTTTAGCATGGCTTATTTTGCAAATTTCCTTAGTGGTTTCTTTATGGTGAAGGCCAAAATTTGTCCGCACTTGAGCGCTTTACACTGCGGCAGGAGATAATATAATTGTATTATCTTGTGAGCTGGGCTTGCCACTTGCTAATGCTAGTGATGCAACCAGCGATTCTCCGCGTCACAGTTTACGTTCTGAGATAACATCTAGCGGTCAGGTTTCAACCGAACACGAAGCCACTTACACAAATCTTGGATGTAAATAAATAAATAAATGTTGACACAATGTTTTTGAGAATCAATTGCCAAAGACATCGCGATATTCACGTCTATCATGATTTAAAAGTATACTCCTTTTGATAGTGTGCGTGAAAATAGGCGGTTAACACATGAGGGCTAGAAAGTTTCATCTTTGCACAGTGTGCTATTTTTCTCCAAAAGTTATGGCTGATAAAAATGTATTTCTCAACCCCTTACACAATAACTCGTCAACCTGGGCATCTATTGTTGTTCTAAATAGATAGAAATTTGTTTGTAAATGATGACAGATGTCATGCGTTGGCCTCAGTTACTCCAGTAAAAAGATGCAGGTTTTGGTGAACCGGTTCACCTCCAACAGAATAAGAACTCACACGTTCTGACAATCCCTCTCCCCAGTGACATCATCACTCTCAGTCTAGCCTCGGATCAGTGACGTGTCAGCAAGCAGCCCTTTAAAACCAGTAAGCATTACTGTAAACTATGTGATAGAGTTTACTGAGATCAATTTATCTAATATAATACACTGTAATATACATTTTTTTCTGAAGTTGGACTGTACGATGATTTAAGTGTGTAGAATCAATTAAAATTACAGTTACATGTATTTAAAAATGGAAAATGATATAGCAGACATACATGTTTTGTAGTCTCTACTAATCAGCAGCTGAGAAGTTTATCCACAGTTGAGCGGCTATATTAGTAACAGAGACATTTCAAGTGTTTAGTGCTGGGGAGGCTCCAGGAACAGTTTGACAAATTTGTATTAGTCGGTTAGTCACAGAAAAAAAACTTGTGGGGAAGTTAGGTATAGATTGTTAACAGCGGTTCCTGGTAATTACAGTACGTAGGCAGGGAATCCAAACGTTTCATCCACCGACCTCAAATATGGCTTATCATTTGAAACATGTAAGTAGTAGCAACTTTACATGGCTACAGTGCATGCTCTGATGTTAATGTGTGCTATTATTGGGTATATTCCAAGTGTCGTGTGGAGTGTGAAAGCTAAGGTATAGCGCGTTTGCTGCATGACATTACAATCCCATTTACCAGAGGACAGCTTCTTGAACCTGGGTTCAAGAACAACGCCAGCCATACAGACCTAAATTAATGAGAAATATACACTTCAATATGTTTTAAAGGGGTCGTAAAACACATTCTTTCAAAGGCTTGATTGGGTTTGCCGGGTGAACTGTAACATGTGTTCATCCTTTGTTTTTAAAAAAATGTCATTATTTTTCATACATTTTCCCTTTATTGTACACTGCTCTGTCTCTCCTTGTAAAAACGGTCTGATAGTTTCCTGGTTCTATGAAGCTGATCCCTCAAAAATACGCAATATAATATAAATAACCAGATTGGTTAGCTGACCCAGCTGTGTTGTGATTCGCTAACTGTCTAGCTCACTCCAGCCTACTCTTCTCCACAGCAATAAAAAATAACCTTGCCCGCCTTATTTAATATTCTTGGAGGAGGGGTTTATGTAAATATTGGAGCTGCTGATGTCAGCGAGTCTGGAGGAAAAGGCAATAGTTCCCAACTGGCCGTTTGCTGTAGTCCTTAGAAATCTCCCTTTGCTTTAAACTTTGAGCGTTGTAACTTTGCAAATGTTGTTTATTCTCAAACAGCAACATTACACACTTTCTAAAGTTAGAAAATTGAAATCTTGTTTTACCCACCCCTTTAAACTGTATTTTATGTTGTCACTTAAGGATATAAAGTTTTTACAGTGAAGAAGACAAATTAAAATAATTATAACAGAATCTGAAAGGTATACCTTATAAGAGACTTACAAAATAAGAACTTGACTATGAAACCTTCAGCTCAAGTCGTGCTTGCATGACAATTGTCTGTGGTCTATCTGTTTGGTCATCTGCATTTTAAGAGTCTGACTCGGACTTATTAACTGTGTTTACAATTGCTTTAGAAGCCTTTGGAATCGGAAGGGGCGTTACATTTGTGACATACGCTTCAGGGTTTTAGCGAATCACAACACACTGGCTCAGAAGGAGATGTTTTGTAGAAATCTGTGTGTTTCAGAGAGACTGGGAATGTAGGAGCTGCAATAATTTATTTAACATTAAAACTTTGTTTTTGTTTTTTATATTAAATAATCTTAACCTAAACTTTTACACCCAATAAGCAAAAAACTTTTAAAATAACATCATATGACCCCTTTAAGAAACCTGGCTCACCAATTCATGGGAAGTTACATGGAGAAAATGGGTTAGATCTTATTATTAGATATTCATATTAGATGTTAAGTTGTGGCCAGGTTAGCTTAATCTTTGCATTTTATAATGCCAGACAAGTAAATCCAAGGGTAAACATCACTTGGAGATTTGTTGTTAATCTACAATGTTCTGAATGATACTATAGACCCCATAGACAAATCCATGTTTAATAACATTTTATATAGCTATATGTATAGCTTATGCATATATTATTTATACCATACTAAACATACTTCAAACTGTTCTACAGCAATAATAGGTTATTATATTGTGCATGTTTGCAGTCGTTAAAATATGAGGTTTTTAAATTCAGTTTTTAGTCCAATGGCAAAACTTAGTATAGTAAGACATTGTTGAAATATCTTTTAAAACTTCATGTTTTCAGGTCCTTGTCTTTTACTTAGGAGATTTTTTTCCATTTACTCTTTATTTATATGCTGGAAAATTAAGATATATGCATGTATGTATGTATGTATGTATGTATACTGATACGTTTTCCCTGTAGTGTTTCACATGTGTAAATCAACCCAAGTATGCTGGAATTTTGATAAAGTCTCCATACACTCTCAGAAAAAAAGGTACAGTGCTGTCACTGGGGCGGTACCCTAAGGTACAAAAGTGTAGTACCGTAAAGGTACATATTAATACCTTTTTTTGTTCTGTACCTTAGGGTACCGCTGCCCCAGTGACAGCACCTTTTTTTAAGTTTAAAAGAAGGGTTCTTGCTAAACAGTTTATGCTTGGTTTCCTTTTCTGAAGAGGAAAAAAGAAAGAGAAGGCAAAGTTGGAAAAGTTTTCAGTTTCCTCTGTAGCCCTGTACATTAGACGGAAGAAGAAAAAAACATGAGCAAAGAAACGAGGGAGGGAAAGAGTGAGCAGAGGGAAGTGGAGCGAGCGAGTGTGTGTGTGTGTATGTGTGTGTGTGTGTGTGTGTGCGTGATGAGAGAGGCATTTTGTGGCATCTGCTTTTGTCCAGTTCTCTCACTAGATGCTGCTAGCTTTCCCCTTTTGCTCTGCTTGCTGAGCTGAATTCTTTTAATCCGTATCCTTATGGTGGACAGTCAGACAGACACTGTTCTGGTGTACTAAAATGTCGGCATTTACCCTACTAAATCTACCCAAAGTTCTTACCTTTGGAATATTTTGCGTATTGATCTTGCGTATCACATTGTGAATGAGTTAAGCTGTAGTTCTAGTTCTATAGTTCTCAATCCATTTGAGTCATTCTAGATCTGTATGTTTTGACAACCAACCTTTACATCAGAGAAGAAGAGAAGCTCAAGAGTAAATGTATTTTTAACGGATAGACTATGAAGTGTGTATAGCACTCCCCTAATGGTCTCGGAGAGCATTACCTGGTGCTGTGAAATATTGGCATAAGAGAGATGGAGGGGAAGATTGTGTAGGGCAATCTCTGTCAGTAGTCTTTCTCTCCACCTTTTGGTGTAAAGGGGAACGGTGCTGGAGAATGAGTGACTAGAATAATGAGCTTTGTACCCACCCACACACATTTCTCTCTCTCACTGTCAGTGATAAAAAGAAAGAGAAAATCCCATATGCATATCTTAATTTTAGGTTGTTTAGCTCAACATGTATTGATTGATATATACGCTTATCTTAACACAATTAAGATTACATATTTTTATTTGTACAACCAAAATTGTGGAAGATATTATGTTTTTTTCTCTCCACGCAATATATCTTCCAATGACCCAATTTTTACTTTTCTTTTCTTTTCTTTTCTTTTCTTTTCTTTTCTTTTCTTTTCTTTTCTTTTCTTTTCTTTTCTTTTCTTTTCTTTTCTTTTCTTTTCTTTTCTTTTCTTTTCTTTTCTTTTCTTTTCTTTTCTTTTCTTTTCTTTTCTTTTCTTTTCTTTTCTTTTCTTTTCTTTTCTTTTCTTTTCTTTTCTTGTTTTAAAGGGTTAGTTCACCCAAAAATGAAATTGATGTCATTAATGACTCACCCTAATGTCATTCCTCACCTGTAAGACCTTCATCTTCAGAACGAGATTCAAACGTGAATCAGCGTATTGATTCATGATTCGGATTGCCAATGTCATGAATCTTGAATCAATACATTGAGAGAGATTCTAACTAACTAACTGATGTCACATATGGACTACTTTGATGATGTTTTTATTCCCTTTCAGGACATGGACAGTAAAGTGTGTATACACTTCCATATGCTCTCGGACTAAATATAAAATATCTTAAACTGTGTTCTGAAGATGAAGGTCTTACATGTGTGGAACGACATTAGGTTGAGTCATTAATGACATTAATTTCATTTTTGGGTTAACTAACCTTTTAAGTTGTAGTTTCTCATGGATTATTATTAGTTGCACAAGTTTCTTTAGTCACTTTAGATCTCAAATACTTCATCTGTACTTTCCCACTTTTTATTCTGAGAATTTCTTTCTTTGTGAGCTTGCTTTGCTCATTTCTATCATGCAGTCGGCACTGAGAAGGAAGAACATCATTGCAGTTTAAAGGTATCATAGCTAAAGTACATGTTTCAGAGGGCATATGGTAAATGTTTACACCAGTAAATGACATGGCAGTTGAATGTCATTCATTGTTTCACTTTTTAGTGATAACTTTTTCCACTGATATCAGAAATGCTTTAAGTTTGGTCAGGTTAATGTATGGTCCCTTTGTAAAGATTCACAAATATAAAGTTAGATTTTGTCTACGTTCTGTTCACCAAGGCCACATTTATTTAATCAAAAATAAAGAAAAAACAGCAACACCTGTGGTAGTACATCTTGAAATGTAATTTATTCCTGTGTTGGCAAAGCTGTATTTGTAGCAGTGTTCAGTGTCTGATTCAGAAATCTTATATGCTGATTTACTGCTCATGAAAAATTCCTTTTAATCTGTTGAAAACAGTTGTGCTGCTAAATTTTTGGAAACTGTGATGTTTTTTTTCTAGCCTGACGTTGTCATACTCAGATTCTAGTCAGATTATGGGGTGTTTCAACCGAACCGGGAAAGAAAATGCCTCTGCACTCAATTGGATAGACCATCAACCAGTCAGAGCAATGGAGTAAGTGATGCATGTTGAGCGACGCATAGTTGTCAACGTAACTCAACTGTACGCACGCTGGAAGAAGTAGAAGAAGAAGAGTGTAAACGATCTTTGCCAGTGTTGTAAAAAGAATTTAAGGATACACGGAGTACACAATCATCATTTTTAAGAGAAATAGTTCTCCGTTTAGTAAAATAATTCAACCCAAGCGCTCTTTAGTGACGTGAATGATTACGTTACTATTTTATCATCTGTCCATCATCATATAAAACCCACCCTGACAATTTGATTGGTCCGAACAGCTCTGGTTCGATCATAGTTACTCCACAACTGATCAAGTCCAACATGAATTAATACTTTTGTACTGTTTTGGTCAGTTTTTGCAATAAATACTTGTGACTGTACATTTATTTGCCTGTTATGTGTTTTATATTGTCAAGATGTGGGTAGGTTTAAGTTAGGAGTTGGGTTAGTTGCGCCAAAATATAAAAGTAGCCTTTAAATATTAATAAAATCATGTCTGCTTTTATAAACGCAAAGAATTAAATGCGTCTGTGTATGACGCCAAAGGCTTCTTATTGAAATGAATGGAGCACCCAGCGCGTTGAAAAATGACGCCTAGGGGCACCTTTAGCGTCGTCGTTGTGAAGCACGCGGCAGGCACTCGACCATGCTTCAGATTTTGTCACCTTGGGAGTGAGAACGGATTGCAACCAACAGCATTTGTTTGAATTTTGAACAGAGGTGTATGGCAATACAGGAATTTATTCTATCATTATCTATTACAAACTAAAAAAATCTGATTCAAAGATTTATACATATTTACACTAAACTTAACTGAGACTTTAATGATATAAATATGAATTCAAAATAAATTTGACATGTAATTATTTAATACTTTCAAAGCTTACAACTACACCACAACTAGAACAACTTATTTTGGCATTAATTAATATCTAATATTAATATATAATTTAAACCATTCAAATATGTATATTATAGCTGTACAAAATATATATAATCTGTATGTTGTCAACATAGAATATTAATATCAAATCAAGCATCACAATTGCTTATACTTGGGGTGTAGTCTTGCCCACAATGCCCAGTGGTTCCAAACCCTTGTACCATACTGCCAACAGCACACATTTGGATATTTCCCTTATCTAACACACCGCTTCTAGTTTTTGAAGTCTCTATTAATGAGCTGATGAGTTGAACCAGGTGTGTTTGACTAGGGAGACATATAAAGTGGGATATGTTGAGGAGGGAACCACTGCTCTGGCCTATCTAGTCTTTCTTTATTACTGTCTGATTTAATGAAACATTATTGCAGTGACTGCTGTTTTAAACCAGGACGAAAGAACTTGTGTACAACATTAGAGCTAAAATGGTTTCATAGAGTAACACAAGTGGTCAGGCAATTCTACGGTTGAAGGAAAACAGGGGAGTTATTCCATCCAACGTTAATCTGGTAGATTGAGTAAATCTCAAAGCCATCTGGACCTCTGAGTTCAGTCACAATAGTCTCTCGCGCACATGGGTTCTCTCTCCCTCTGTATGATGTAATATTCTCAGATAAGCTGAGCTCACATCACTTCCTCTTTTGCAGCTGTTCTCATAAGAGTAATTCTCCAACACTAATGACAAGATTATAATGTTCACTGCTTCTGATCTTCCAATTGAGGGCCCATGGCTCGACATTATGTGATGATCATGTCTCCATTACATTCCTGATATGTGCAATTCATGTGTGCTGTTCAGTTCAACCGCCATAGGATCTGTTCATCAGGCTAGCACAATGTCAAAAGTATACGTCTGCAGTTCAATACAATTTCAGCTAATAATAATAATAATAATAATAATAATAATATATATATATCCTTAGCCAAAAATAAAATCAATTGACATACAAGTGATTTAAGGCAGTTTTTTACCATGTTGTGTTATATTCAATTGTAAATTTTGAATTGAGTTGTAACTAGCTATCATGAATATTCGGGTCGAACGTGTCAAGGTTAAAGATCAGTTCCAAAATCTTTAATAACAAACTAAACTATCAAAAGGTATTATAAATTTGAAATATTAAGCTTCATAATTATATCAGTAGTAAGTCATGGCAGAGAATTGGCACAATTCTCTGAAATAAGCCGACTATAGCCAGCCTCATTTCCAGTACCCTTCAAAGTACGCAAATTGAAATTGAAAATTGAAAATACACCCAATGGAAACATGTCATTTTCGCCCTAAAACTCTCATGAGGCATCCCATTTGACTCCCTCAAAAGGGAAATTTCGCAAAACTGCAATGGAAAGGCAATTGCCACATATAGGGCCTACATATTAATTTTTATTGTTATGTTGTAATAACAAGATATGTTGTTTTAACAACATCTTTTCTCGTAATAACGAAATATTATGCCGTTAAAACAACATAATTTTCTCATAATTATTAGGACATATGTTGTATAGTGATGTGGACAAAATATGCCTTTATCCACATTAGATAATTTATATAGCTCATGTGCCTGTCACACCTCCATGTTTGAAAAGCAGAAGCAAGCTCAGCGTAAAACATGCTTCCTGTATCGGTGGCATTGCCAATAGCACGAAATTGTTATAATTTATTGATGTAGCCTACTAGCCTGGATGCCAGCCGAATTTAGCAATTTGGTCTGGACTTGATCCTTTGAGGAGTACTTATGCCCGAACAGAAACTGTTAAATCAAAAATTGTCAGGGCGGGCTTTATACGATGATGATTGACGGAGAACGCAACGTAATCATCCATATCACCAAAGACCGCTAGGGTTCGTTCTAATCCTAAACGGAGAACTTGTTCGTATATGCATTCACCTTTACTGTTTCTCTCAAAAAGGATGACTGTGTTAGTAAATACTCTGTGTATCCTTAAATTAATTTTTACAACATCGGCAAAGATCATTTAAACTCATCTTCTACTTCTTCCAGCGTGCGTGCAGTTGAGATCTGGTGTAGTTCTTTTTGAACTAATCTTAAATATGACTCGGGAACTATGAATTTATCTCATAGAGCGATTTGATCATTTTGTGTTGACCGTGCACATCGGTTCTGTACAGGATATTCTGCGCTCAGTCTATGGGACTGTGAGAATGAATGACTCCCGGAGACTCGAGAGGTGAATCAATTCTGTTTTCGGGAGTGCACGTATTGCATATGGGGGCTGTCACGGCCCAGATCAGACCCTGATGACAGAATTAACGACTCAAACCCAAAGACAGGAGAGCTGTAACATTACTAAACTTTCCAGGGAACAGACGTGATTAAATGTAAAGTGACAAAAGAAAGAATGACTCTGATCCGGAGGTGAAGTTATCTAACAGACTGCATAGCTTGAAGACCTAGCTGAGCAATTAATGAATAATTTCTTAAAGTTTGCCTATGGCTGCAGTAGCTTAGGCTATAATTGATTTTTTATTCCAAAGGTGATCAACGTTTCCATAGGTACTAGATGTTTTGGGGAATTTAATATGTGACATTTTAATTATATTCGGCTGAAATGAACGAAATGACTTGGAAAAAAAGATTTGCTCATATTGCTGAAACGAGATTCAAAGATCTGAGTCCGTAAAATGATTCGAACTTCCCACTACTATGCATCCCTCGACATATGTCATTTACTCCGTTGCTCTGATTGGTTGTAGGTCTGTCCAATTGAGGTCTTTCCTGGTTCGGTTGAAACGAGCACAAATAATCAAAGCCCAATGGAGCAGTATCAGACTCATATTCTGACTAGAATTGTGTATGACCACATCAGGCTAGCAGCCTACAGTTCATAACAAATAGCCATCATCTAAATCCAAATTTCACAAACTTTTTGGGGCCATGGACTGTTTAGGATTAGCCTCAGTGGCGTACCTTTAACCTAGCAATGACGGACCCCGGTAACCATCTATAGGCCTACTGTAATTAAGACATATATTCAAGAAATATATTAAAAACAGAAAGACGCTAGTTTTAGTCTTACTCAAAGACCGTGGAAGCATTCAAGTGGTTTCGTTATGCACGTCAATCCATTCCAGACGATCTTGGTTTGCTACTTGTTTATTAAATATACAGGTAATTAGCTGATGAAACATTACAATACAATTATCACTTTAAAGAAAGACTTTCTACAAGACAAAGCTCAATAAAGGGGTCAAAATCCTGTCTGACTGCATCTTATGACGTATTGCCTGTCTTACTTATGCTGCTCACTTTTCATAATCAACATATGAAATGATAATACAAGTATTATTGGCTAATAATAGCCAACAATGTTTAAACATAGCCTAACTATGGTAACTACGGTTTCTTTAACCCTCTGTCTGAAGAAGGCGCCGGCGCGTTCTGATGGATATTTTCCTTTATGACAGCGGAAACAACTCCGTATTTAGCCATACAGATAAGTGCAAGACATAATTAAAATCTATAAACTGTCTACCTTTATTTGTGTACACTCACAATAACAACAAAGGCTGTTGATTCAGGGAACAGATTATTTTGCACTCCACTCAACTCTGAACGCAGTCTTCATTTCAAAACAAATATTTTGTTTATTAAACGCAAAGCTTTTTAAAAAATTATCTTGAGTTACCACCATGCAAGTTCAAACATTTTGCTCTTTTAATGTTAATTAGTGCTTGAATAAGACTTCTATGTCTCCATCCATTAAAAATAATGGTTATTGTGGTGGCTGGGATATAACCTAAATAAACCTACCAACATACTGGCATACTTTTTTGGAATGGCTTATCGTGAGAGGAAACAAATACGTTTTAGTCAGATAACATTGGTTAATGGAAACACCTTCATTTCGCAATCATTTTTTTTATCAACATTTAGTAAATATCACAAAAGTTTTGGGCAAATCTGTAATCATTTTATAAATAATATAGAATGAAATTCAATTTGTATTATTTCCATTTGTGTATAAATGAAGTAACATTTTAATTTAGTATATTAGATGTATAATTAAAGTAATTAACAGTACTTCCAATATCATTAGAATTACTGTAAAGAAAGCGAAATCCTTCAAAACAGTAGCAATAATAATTGTAACATTTTCTGATTAATTGACCTACTTAAGTAGAGCCCATCAAACAGTGAAGGTTATGTCTGTCAGGATCACAGTGAGAAGTGGAGACTTAATAATTTATGATTTGGGATGTGCCTTTTTTCTGTTCTCTGTTTGGGTGGGTGGGTGTCCAAGTAAATATCTGGGTTATCAATATTTCATAAATTCTCTATTGCTCCACTTCAGCTTCAATGAGGAGAAGACTTACTACAAGCTCCATCTACTACGCCACCTAAAAAAAACCAACTGAAACTTGACACTTTGCTGTTTTTTTTTTTTCTTGTCTTCCATTTTTACCCTACTTCTTCATTTGGGTTTCTTTTTTGCTTCCGTTTCTGCCTTCCTTTGTGGTATATTCTCGCTTGAATCTTACTCCCGTTCATGACACCGCCCCCCTCCCCTCGCAAAAGTAAACGGTAAAGTACAAAATAGCTTCCGCTAGTCCTTATCAGAAGAGTTGCTGCAGCATACGAGCAGTTCCATTCCACTGCTTAACAGAATGATGACACACTCTGGTTGATGGGAAAAAGGCTGTGCAGCAATGATGAGGTCATTCTCACATGCTTTCTCAGTGATGATGAGCAAACATGTGATCATCACACTGCTAGCTGAGATCATACGGCAGGTTCTTTGGCCATGCAGGGGCAGGATTTTGAGAAACATAATGTTTTTTGTTTCCATACAATCAAAGTCAGCGAAAATGTTTGGGTTTCCAACATTCTTCAAAATGTCTTCTTTTGTGTTATGCAGAAGAAAGTAAGTCATACAGGCTTGGAACAACATGAGGGTGAATAAAGAATGACAATTTTCACTTTTTGGGTGAATTATCCCTTTTAATATACTTTGATGTAACTGAATATTGGCGCATAAAGTGAACTCAAAAACAAAGAAGAGATGGATCCAAATTCAGTGATTTTAATAAAAGAATAAACATAATAACAACTTAACAACACGGTAAACCAGAGAACAGAATGAGTGCACCAAACATAACATCCATGTAGAACAGAACTCATCAAGAAACACAAGAAATGCTGGGGTTTAAAGGGATAGTTCACCCTAAAATTTAAATTCTGTCATTGACTACTTACCCTCATGTAGCCTCATGACACCTGTAAGAACTTTGTTCATCTTCGGAACACAAATAAAGATTTTTTTCCCATTTTTTTTGACTATAGTAATCACATTTGTTTCTAAATAATCTACTTATGTTGTGTCTTGACAGAAACATATGATTACGGTTTAAATAAAATTGTAATTGATAATTTTTAGACTATTTTAGTCATATACCTACTTACCTAATTAGTCTTAAAGGGATAGTTCACTTTAAAAAGAACATTCTGTCATCCTTGTTTCAAACCTGTATGAATTTCTTTCTTCAGCTGAACACAAGGGAAGATATTTTGATGAATGTCAGTAACCAAACAGTTAACTGGAGCCATTGACTTCCATAGTAGGAAGAAAAAAATTCTATGGAAGTCAATGGCTCCAGTTAACTGGTTGGTTCTTTTAGCTGAAGAAAGAAATTCATACAGGTTTGAAACAACCTGAGGGTGAGTAAAGGTTGACAGAATTTTCATTTTAAAGTGAACTATCCCTTTAAGTTTCCTGTGCGAAACAACAAAATGCTCTTTTTAAAAAAGTGAATGTGTTTAAATGACCTACATTTTAATAATTGAAATCATTGTAAAAAAAAAAAAAACACCTGCTGAAATAATTTTCAACAAGAAAACATTTGACAGTCTCACCTTTCTTACCCCTCACATGTTTCCATCCCTGCAGGAAAGCCACAATTCTTCCTCACACAATGTTAGGCTCTTAGCTGGAATTTTGTGAACAGTTTAAGCTAGGCTTGCCAATACACTGGTCTCATTCACTAAGCATACGTACGCACAAATTTGGAACTATTTGAAGAACAAATCATGATTCACCAGAGTTCGTAATATTTTATTTTCTAAGAGTGCTTTCACACCTGCCTCATTTAGTTTGGTTGAATCGTACTAGAGTTCGTTTCCCTCTTTGGTGCGGTTCGTTTGGTTAGGTCTGAAAGCAGCAATCGCACTCGGGTGCGCACCAAAAGCGGACCAAACAAGCGTACCGAGACCTCCTTGAAGAGGTGGTCTCGGTACGCTTTCAAACGAACTCTGGAGCTGCTCGTTTGTGGTGAGAACGTGATCCGACCTCGAACAGAAGCAACTGCAAAAGCACTGATCATTTTTGGACTAAACCAGCTGCCGTAGTTATCTGCGCTGACATTGTGTGCATGACATTATTACCTGATAGATCGTTGGAAATATTTTCGGGAAGATGGGCATATCAGTTAAGAATAATTAATGCATGCCTCCGCTTGAAGTGACGAGTGATGCGCGCTCGCCGTCTGCAGTGCATTAGAACATTGTTTT
Source organism: Pseudorasbora parva (assembly GCF_024679245.1). NCBI lineage: Eukaryota > Metazoa > Chordata > Actinopteri > Cypriniformes > Gobionidae > Pseudorasbora > Pseudorasbora parva. Next base: position 37,128,480 of record NC_090174.1, read on the forward strand.
CACGTCGCATCCGCGCCTCATTATAGAAATGTATTGTTTGCATACTGTGGTAAATACACACATTGTAGTAGATTATGGCCAGGGACAAAACTGGCCCGCGCAGTCGTCTCTCCATAGTGTTATTATAGTTTGCTGGCTTTGCCTCTTCTGTTGGAACTTAAATTTACGAAAAAACATAGGAACAACTGAAACCACACTTACACAAAAAATAACTTACTCTGTATAACCCTGGTAAGAAGTGATATTTCATCCATATATGCAATGATATGATGAAACTATTAAATTATACAATTTAATTTAATCTTAGATACATTCCATCATATACAATTTAAGATTTGTGCGTGGTTTCTCTGAATAGCACAGATATACGCGTGCGTAGAGCTGGCTAATGAGAGCTAATCAGAATGAGGTTAAGAACAAATTCATGTGCGTGCGAAAGTTTTGTGAATCAGGTGGAGAAGTTCTCCTGTGCGTACAAATACGAAAGAACACTCAAAAAAAATGCTGGGTTGTTTTAATGCAGTAAATGGGTTGTTTTAATCCAGCGGTTGGGTTAAATGTTTGCTTACAACAACCCAATGGCTGGGTTAAACTGGGTTAAAACAACCCAATTGATGGGTTAAGCTGGGTTAAAACAACCCATTTGCTGGGTTAAGCTGGGCTAAAACAACCCAATTGCTGGATTTGTCCATTTTCAACCCATCTTGGATCGTCTTTAACCCAGCGTTTACCCAGAGTGAATCCACACTATTATTAGTGAATGGGCCCATTGCGTCTTGGTGAACACATTTTTAACCAAGATGTAAGAATGTTTCAGTCTGGCACACCGAGCATTAGATGGCTGCCCAGTGTGTTTACTGACCATCTCATACATTTTGCCCACAGAAGTAGCAAGAGCTGGCTCAAATCAACAGTTCCAATATGACTGGCTGGATTTGTGTCACTCAGATGGTCTCTTCCTGTCTAAGCGGGCGGTTCTTCACAAGAATATGCTGCAGCGAGCACCGGAATTACATTTTACATTCATATATTATAAGGTCAGTCTATATCTAAGTATGTGAGCAGTGCAAAGACAATTATGAAAAAATGTACCTCGATTTATCAGAAGAAAAATCTACTTTTTGATCACTGATTTTCTCTGATCCTGCAATTACAAGTACTGCTCAACACTCACCAGCCTCTTTCACTTTGGAGGAACAAACAAGTGTTTAATCATAGAGAGGCCGACACAGAAGCCGAATAAAAAAGAAAATACTATCATTTCACACAAAGTGGAGCTGTGTGGGAGCGCAGCTAGACAGTTCATTCTTGGGTGAGAAACTCAGCTGTCGCAAAGCACAGAAATGAGTAAGAAATGGTGGGAGTGGAGTGGAGTGCAGTGCATTTGAGCGGTGAATGCAGGCCTGCTCTGCCTCTGCTGAATTACTACAACGCACAGATTCACTTAGTCTGAGACCACATGCACACTGCAGCCAAATGCGCTTGTCAATCTAGGAAGCTTGATCTCATTCTGTACACAGAGTTTGGATATTTAGGTGAGTGACAAGTGCATTCTGCAACCAAATTCACTCTTGAATAATGTAATGTTAGTTAGTCAGCGTAATCTGTACACGAGCAGTTTAAAGTAGGCCTGCTTTACTGGAATATCTGTTTCTCTCAGATGGAGGTATATGCGACTTGTCTAGCTCAATTTTTTTTCTGATTGTTTCATTTACTTACTGGATGCTTGTTTAGCTTAATTTAATTCATGTTAAAGGCTGTCCACGTTCATTCCTGTAATGGAAATTGATTTAATCCTTATGTGTGTGTGCATTACTGCATTAAACTTTTTCACAGCATGTTTTGAATAAATGTTGAAGTGAAGTGTTATGAAATTAAGTTTTTGAGTTATGGGAATACTTGTTTTTAATTTTTGTTATGTTAAAAATGTAGAGTTTCTATTATTTTTTTACATGTTTGTGGTAACCATTGTGCTCAAGCTTGTGCTTAAAAAATAATAATAATAAAAAAATAAAAAAAATAATAAAAAATAATAAAAAAATAAAATAATAATAATAATGTGTTATTTATGTAGTGCCTTTCTAGTACTCAATGATGCTTAATTAAGTTGAGGGTGACTGAATAAGCTTGATTCATTTAGCAATAGCAGTTACTGATTTTCCTTGCTCATCTCATACATCACATCAAGTAAAAAAGTTATATTTAGCATGCTTGCATGTAACCGATGCATTAAGTTTTAGTTCCACTAAGAACTTTTAGTTATTTGTTTGAACGTATACTTATTAGTCTTGTTTTACAAACTTAAATTAAGGCTGGAATACACTTTGCCACTTTTGCTCATGATTTTTGCCTTGATTTACAGTCTGGAGGAGTCGACTAGTTGCCGAACTCAGAGCCAGTCTGCAGATTTTGGGCAGTCGGAGCTGACCAATTTCACAGAAAAGCACAATGTGATGGGCACAGACTCCTTTTACGCTTCAGACTATGATATCAGACATGTTTGACATTTTGAGCCGATTTTAGAACACATGGTTTTCATTTATCATGCGTCTCCTAGCAACAAGGTGCTTATTTCTGCGTGAGTTTGTTTGGAACGACTTGAAAGTCTAGTAGTGTATGATGCCCAGTTTTTCTTTTACAAAGTTTGCAAGTGTATGATGTGTTTGTAAAGTTGTTTCGATTTTAAAAGTTGTGTAGTGTGTTCCAGTCTTTAATTGTGTGGAAAAGTTTTAAGGTCATTGAACAAATAATTTTTGAGTGCTTTTGTGACAAAATGTTCAATAACTGTTTAATTCATTTGAGTGTACATGGCTTACAGTGTACTTAGTAGATAATATTTATTTATTTACTTGCATACATTTTTTGGCAATTGTACAGGTCGCTAAAACTACAAATCAGGAGCTAATAGCTAAAAGGTCTGGCAGCTTAAAACTGTGGATAATTATATTAACAAAAATATTCATAATGGACCGAAATGTACATTTAAGACTCAGGTTGTCCCACTGTATGCTGAACCACAGCAGTCAATCATAGTTTACCATCCTTACTCTGTCCAAAAACACCTGCTTATAGTTTATAATACAGCCTCACATATTGCATAGAAAACAATGTAGGTATGTGTACAATCACAAGTGGCAGCATTTCCCATCCACAAGCTATACATCACCCTTGGCAAATGTAGCTATTTACCTTATTCTTTACTTGTGTGAAAGGAATAAATATGGAAAAACATGTAGATTTTCTTGATATTCCTCTCATTTGGGTTTGAATACAATCCAGATCTGCATATAAGCATAATAATAATGGAGAATGCTGTGGGGTGCAGAGCGAACTAGAGGGGGGAGAGAAAGAGGGATGGGTTGTTGGGGTGGGGTGGGGTGGGGGGTGGGGGGTTGTAGAGGTAGAGAGAGGGAGAGAGAGTGTGAGGGAGGGAAGAAAGCAATGAGAGGATCTTGAAATTGTGCGCTAATAAAATTCGAGGTCATTTACATCTGAGATGGGATTGAGTGGCAGGCGTTACCATGACGACATTCCCACGGGTCTTCAAGCGCTCTGCGCTCCCTGACAGCAGCCGAGAGAAAGGGAAGGAAGGGAGAGAGGGTGCGCGTTATAAGGAGAAACAGCGAAAGCAGAGAGCTCGCATAAAACAGGACTATGGGGTTCAGCCGAAGGAGAGATAGAAAGAAATGGCAGAGGACGCAACAGAGGAAAAGTGTGTGTGTGTGTGTGTGTGTGTGTGTGTGTGTGTGTGCGCGTGTGTGAGCGAGAGAGAGTGAGAGAGGCAGTGTCTTAGAGTGGCTGCATGGCAAAGCCTTAAATTTTTAATCAGCATGCACCAGGAGGCAGACACACCGAAGGAGTGACTTAATAATGCACAATTAAATTAGAAACTCGGCCCAGAATACAGTCGGATCCTTTCAGCCTGTCTGTCTCACTCATTTGTACTCAAATACCTGCTCATTCTCACCCTTAATCACCTCTTCCTTGCGGTATTCACTCATCTCATTGCTCAGCCACTCCTTCAGTTCAGCCTTTTTTGAGCCATTCATAGTTTCCTCTGCTTCTGTATTCTTTTCTTTAATCACAGGGTCTTCACCTTCACAGGGCCAACACATAATCACCTGTTCTTGTAAAATAAGGCCAGGAACATACTTTACAGACGTACACAAACAGCTGAACATACTTGACATGCTGCGCTGTGTTGGTCTGGCGGTAACAAACCTCAGTACTCAAGGGGGCGATAGAGTTCCCTTCAAGTGTCTGTTTCATTTAACTAGATGTTGAAATTCAAATAAACATATGTAAACATATTGAAATTATTGATGTTGACTTTTCTTAGAAAGATTTTCAAACTTTTACCAAGCCTTTACAGTAGCTGAAAGAGAAAACTGACCGTAAAATAAGACGGTTTTGCTAATTCCTACTATAGCGCCCCTTATGGCAGCCCTTTGAATTACACATTGACACATTTCATTACAAAATTGCCCAAAATGCATTTACATAGTTTAGTATGTTCCAGGCATAGGTCTTAAGTCAAATTGACATAAAAAACAATGTTTTTCTGTTTTGTAAAAATAGCATTCAGGCCACAAACACACTCCAGCTAAATTCGGTTGTTACTTTACCTCTTTGTGCTTTATCTTGTTGTGCTTACACACAGTTCAGCAATTTACAGGTGTGACATCCGCATTCTACATCTAAATGAATACTCCAAAAATGAAGGTACTTCCATCTTGCAATCTTTAGATAATTACTGATGTTTTGAGTTTTCTATTCATCCAAAAAAATGTTTTTTAAATGTATCACAGATTCTACATTTATTAAAGCAGCACAACTGTAAAAATGTATGATTATAATATTTTCTTCCCAGTAAATCAGCATATTAGAATGATTTCTCAAGTATCATGTGACCCTAAAGACTGGAGTAATGATGCTGAAAATTGATGCATTTATTCCTGTTTTACTTGGAGTGTAACGATATATACTCTCCTAAAGGATTATTAGGAACACCTGTCCAATTTCTCATTAATGCAATTATCTAATCAACCAATCACATGGCAGTAGTTTGAATGTATTTAGGGGTGTGGTCCTGGTCAAGACAATCTCCTGAACTCCAAACCGAATGTCAGAATGGGAAAGAAAGGTGACTTAGGCAATTTGGAGCATGGCATGGTTGTTGGAGTATTTCAATCTTCTCAGTTACTGGGATTTTCACACACAACCATTTCTAGGGTTTACAAAGAATGGTGTGTAAAGGGAAAAACATCCATTATGCGGCAGTCCTGTGGGTGAAAATGCCTTGTTGATGCTAGAGGTCAGAGGAGAATGAGCCGACTGATTCAAGCTAATAGAAGAGCAACTTTGACTGAAATAACCACTCGTTACAACCGAGGTATGCAGCAAAGCATTTGTGAAGCCACAATACACACAACCTTGAGGCAGATGGGCTACAACAACAGAAGACCCCACCGGGCACCACTCATCTCCACTACAAATAGGAAAAAGAGGCTACAATTTGCACGAGCTCACCAAAATTGGACAGTTGAAGACTGGAAAATGTTGCCTGGTCTGATGAGTCTCGATTTCTATTGAGACATTCAGATGGTAGAGTCAGAATTTGGTGTAAACAGAATGAGAGCATGGATCCATCATGCCTTGTTACCACTGTGCAGGCTGCTGGTGGTGGTGTAATGGTGTGGGGGATATTTTCTTGGCACACTTTAGGCCCCTTTGTGCTAATTGGGTATCGTTTAAATGCCACGGCCTACCTGAGCATTGTTTCTGACCATGTCCATTCCTTTATAACCACCATGTACCGATCCTCTAATGGCTACTTCCAGCAGGATAATGCACCATGTCACAAAGCTAAAATCATTTCAAATTGGTTTCTTGAACATGACAGTGAGTTCACTGTACTAAAATGGCCCCCACAGTCACCAGATCTCAACCCAATAGAGCATTTTTTGGATGTGGTGGAACGAGAGCTTCGCCCTGGATGTGCAACCCACAAATCTCCATCAACTGCAAGATGCTATCCTATCAATATGGGCCAACATTTCTAAAGAATGCTTTCAGCACCTTGTTGAATCAATGCCACATAGAAGTAAGGCAGTTCTGAAGGCGAAAGGGGGTCAAACACAGTATTAGTATGGTGTTACTAATAATCCTTTGGGCGAGTGTACAATTCGAACCGGAAAAAAAACAGCAATACACCACCCTAGGTATAAACCGCCAAATGTCCCCCCGCCCCTGCTGCCCTGGCCCATTGTTGAGGTTGACCTTGATTTTCCTTGTGTCACAAAACTAAATTCTGTCTTGACATTTGATTAAATAGTAACAGTAGGCCAACACGCATTCGTGTCTTGTGTACACGACGAATACAGAGTTGTAACCTAACCACCATTAAACAAAAATAATTGCAATAAGCTCCTTGTTTGTGTTACTTTTGATAAGAAACAAAGTTTCCATTTTTTCACAAAACTGCTGTTTTTACGCTCTTTAATGTGTCGGGACAGATCACTATAGATGTCTCAGTTCAAGCGGCAGCGTGGCGCGTGAGAAAATGTGTTCATCGCTTCCTCTTTACAGAATAAACATGAATAAACATCTGAGGGTATGTTGAAAGATTCAGTACTGAAATGGATCATATTTTGTGTAATCAGTCAATCAGCATTTCAACAGTGGAAAGATGTCAATAAAACAGATTGTTAACAATATGTCATGTAGCATTACATTTACCTCAGGCAAGTCACTCAGTGTCCATGGCTTGTTAGTTCACCAGAGAAATGAACTCTTTCACTAAATATGCATTTTATTAGCCCATTTATTAATTAGATAATAAATAATTCTGTCATGAAAATGACTGCCACTGTGTAAATGATTATATTCCAACAATGAATTGAAGTTTAAACATAATTTTATACTTAGATTTATAGGTTAATGCAAAACTTGCCTTATGTGCAGTTTACATATTTGCATACAATTTGTTATTTGAGTGTTGATTATTATAAAAATGTATGGCAACTGAATTTAGGCTAATAATTTGGGCTCTGTTGTTAACATTTAATATTATAGTAATGTGCAAGTAGTTTACAGCATTAGCAGATATTAGAACCTTTTAATATCATTTAAAGACAGAGATGTAATTTGGTCAGTAACCACTGTTTAATATAAAAGCATTTTTTTAATGATCAGCTTTAATGATTATGAGAGATTTTTTTTTCTTAAAAACAAAACAAAACAGAAATCTTTTTAGTAGTACCCACACTTTTTAGTAGTTAATGTATAACTCCATAATAATGTGTTATATCTCTTTAGCCTTCAGTGTTATTCATATGACCAGGGTCCAAAATTATATTTTTGTTCAGCCTTAAAAAGATGATTAAATGTTCTTAGTTGTAACTATAATTCCATGCTTTAAACAAAACCAAAAAATCAACAAAATCAGGTCTTTGTTATAGAGAGAATCTCTGTTGGATGGCACAATGATCTAAGCTTGTTGGAAAAAAACAATCCCATCGCTAAAACACAGATGAGATGTGAATCGCCGGCCATGTTGCTATAGCACACTGGTCAATTAAAGTAGAAGAGGTGGGTCGATGAGAAGCCCTGCTCTCAGGTGTTTCAGTGAATACAGCAGCAGCCCCGACTCCTCCACTGTCTAGGGGGCCTCAGTGGTGTGCGGAGCTGCTTCAGTCTCTCCCTTCTGTAACGGCCGTCCTCCACACACACAAATAGCCATCAGAGGACAATGAGAGCCATGATCCTTTGACGCCATCTGTCACTGGAGGGTGTGCACGCACAGGCTACCACACACACACACACACACACACACACACACACACACACACACACAGTATTTACAGTGGGAATGAGCAAGGGTGAGGACCGGTATAGTTTATTTTATTTTCAGTGTAATTACATTTACTGGACTGACTATCTTAAATGTTGCATTCAGCAATTAGTAGATACATACAAGCCATTAATTTGTAGAAAATGCTGTCACTATTAGTGATTATCTATGTTTCTATGACCATCTATTTATCTGTTCTGACATATAAAAAAATAGAGAAGAATTATTCTGAATAGGATTTTTTTTAAAATGTTAAATATATAAAAAAGAAGAAAATTATTAAAATAACAATATGAAATATTTAAATATTAATTTACATGTGATATATTTGGCTTGTTTTTTTGGTAATGTTTCCATTTTATAGCGAAAAAATACATTGCAAAATACAATTTTCAAAAAAAAAATTGAGAGGCTTCAGAAAATGTTCTCAATTTTCCATGATAAAATCGGTAACTCCAACATTATTTATATATATATATATATATATATATATATATATATATATATATATATATATAGGATTTTTTTTTAATCTGCAAAATATTATGTATATTTCATTAACACTTAATTTATTAACATTTGTAAATACATGCCTGTATGCCTTGTTTATTGTTCATTTTGGTAGTGTTTGTTCATAAGACATTCATGTTAATCTATACAACTATATACTACAATTTACAAATTAGTTTATTAGTATGTTGAAATTAACATTTACCAAGATTAATAAATCATGTAAGAAATATTGTTCATATTTTAGTCAGAATTCCTATTACTAACTAACAAATTGTAAACTGTTACCCCTGTTCATTGTTAAATATCAGATTTGCTATTGTATATTGCACTTAAATTTGCAAAGTATGCAATACATTAATTGAGGTACAGCCACCTCTGTGCAATGTGTGGTTATGGGCCTCATTTAGGATCACAGTGGTGGTAAAGCGTCATTGGAACTCAGATTATGGGTCACCTCTTAACAGAATCAAACCTGTTTGTGTTACCACTCAGACCTTAAACAATTATGCTAACACCAAAGCTGACTATATATGAAATTATCAAGGGGAAAAACACCAACATTGGACAGATACAAAGTATTGATTTACATAACCCAGAGACACGGTTGTTTAAATTGTGAAAAATAAATTTGCCTTAACAACTACAAAAGCAATTTGATTGGATACAAAAAGCATCTAGTTCGCTTCAGCAACAGTTCAGTTCATAGAGGTGACAAAATCCAGTCCTTCCATCCTTCCATTGTCTGGTGAACCTGGACTATGTGTGTGTGTGTGTGTGTGTGTGTGTGTGTGTGTGTGTGCGTGTGTGTGTGCCCGTGTGTGCCCTTCAGTGTTCAGGGGACTTCCCTTCTCACTCCTTTCCGTCTCCCTGTGCAGGGAGGAGATGTTAATGGCTCTCTGGATGTGTTAATTAGCTAGAACAGTGGTTAATGAGGAAGGGTGAAATGGAGAAGGAAGAGAGAGAGAGATAGTGTGTGTCTTTGGGTTGTTATTGTGTGAGTGTGTATGAGCGGAAGGGCGTGTGTAGTCAAGTGGCACATTGGAGCGGTGGGAGGATTATACAGTGGGCTGTCTCACTTTGAAGGCAATGGAGGTCAGATGAGGGCAAGAATCTTAACACGGTCATTATGAATATGACCACAGAGTTAGAAAATGTTCTGAATCAAATACAACACCACCTACAGGCCTGGATGTGTCTATAACTTTAAGCTAACATTACAAAACACAGATTTTGACTGATAGGGAGAAAGTTATAACTTGAATTAAAAGAAAATCATTATAACTAGCGATGCACTGGTCGAACGGTCAGGGACAGGAATCAGCTGATTTTCCGCATGCTCAGCCCAGACCATCCGGTCAGTCTCACATTTTTCAGATTCCGAGCCGTTCCGTTTTGTTGCCAGCGGCACAGGCAATAACGTAAGCTGCGTGTTCTTGTTCTCTTCTTAGACGATGTGACACACACCCACGTCCTCTCACTCGCTCCGGTTAAATAGTGCTTGGATTGTGTGTCATTTTTCTAATTCCCCCAGGCTTTGTGGTCACTCCAAAGTGCGTGCACCACACACTGTTCCATATGGTGTGCACATAAAGCCGCCTCTCAAACAGCTTGTGAGTCTCAAATCCCAAAATGAGCGGCTTACTGCACTTAAACGGTCAAATACACACACAATTGTCAAAATGCCAGTCTTGGTGAATATTCAGTTAAACAGTTTTGGAACGCTAATTGTTGAGAAAGATAACATGTTGTGTAACAAAGATTGTTTGTCCATGCAGAAACTCTTAAAGTGACAGCAGCCTTACATTCCTGCTGCTGTCTGTCATGTTATTTAAAGAACAAGGCAAAGAAACTCTCTCTGCTCTTGAACAGAGCAGACTGAAATAAGAGACAAGAGAGACTAAATAACTTTTATAATTGTAAGCATTAATCTGTATTTAACTTTTTACAGTGAAGACTATCCAGTGTTATTTTACAGCTGATTACTTTAAATTCTCTAGTATTTCTTACCTGAATACTAACAGTAGGTTAGACACCTGAACAAACAAAAGCTTGGAAAACCATGTTTATTTCATATCTCTCTTTATTCTATTGCATTTACTTACACAGTAAGTAACAAAAGTAGGTGTTTACCGAATAAACAAGTGTTTTAAAATGCAGTCTGTTGTTGTTAATCTGCGAGACATGCTTGATATAATAAAAAATTATTAGCCATGAAAGCGATTTCCAGGCTTTCTGTGCACCCGCAAAAGCAAAGTACACAGCTTCGGATACACGCCTAAACGGTCAATTTGCCTGCACACAAACGTCAATGTTTGGTAAGTATCCTCATAAACAAATTCGGTTATGTCTTAAAGGGTTAGTTCACCCAAAAATGAAATTGATGTCATTAATGACTCACCCTAATGTCAGTGATTCGATCAATGATTCGGATCGCCAATGTCACGTGATTTCAGCAGTTTGGATCGTGTGTCAAACCGCCAAACTGCTGAAATCACGTGACATTGGCGATCCGAATCATTGATCGAATCACTGATTCATGGCCATTTGAATCTTTATTTGAGGTTTGAAAACAAACACGGAAGAGAAGACAATGCTGAATAAAATCGTAGTTTTTGTTATTTTTGGACCAAAATGTATTTTCGATACTTCAAGAGATTCTAATTAAGCAACCGATGTCACATATGGACTACTTTGATGTTTTTATTCCCTTTCTGGACATGGACAGTAAAGTGGGCATTGACTGCATATGCTCTGGGACTAAAATATAAAATATCTTAAACTGTGTTCTGAAGATGAACGGAGGTCTTACGGGTGTGGAACGACATTAGGGGGAGTCATTAATGACATCAATTTCATTTTTGGGTGAACTAACCCTTTAAAGGTACCCTGTGTAAAAAATTAGGTAAAAATATCAAAAAAAGGACCTACACGCATCAAAAGAATGAGAAGAAATAAGGGCGATGATGCCATTAAAAAAATGTCAAGTTATAGTGCTGCAGAGATATCAACCTTAATTAGCAGTAGCATTACTAGCCCCGGCCCGACATGCATTGTAATACCAGTCTCGGCCATGGGAGGCGGTATGCGGGCAGCATAACCACCAGTCAACGTGGCGTAATTGAACCTGATGTCAATCGTGCTGCCCACTACTTCATTTCAGTTCAGGAAAGAGACTGGACGGATGGCCGAAGCCCTTGGCCCCTTAAATGTATCTGATATGATAAAAATAGCTGTTTTTACCTGGCCGGAAAAAGCAGAAGTGCGGGCGCCCGGCGACTGTGTCCCGTCCCGTCATAATAAAAGTCCCGGTACTCGCGAGCCGTTAAGAATAAGCGCCCTCCAGTGGACGAAAAGTTGCATAGTGCACCTTTAAGTCAATGGTTGTGAAATAAAGCGCCTGTATCAGTATATTGGATCCATGCAGCTCTTAAAGTGCTCGAAAACTCACAAAACTTTGCACACATGTCAAAAGTGATGAGTATTTACTGATAGGAGTCTGATATGGGTTTCAGAATTAGGCATGGCAAAATTGCTCGATAGCAGCACTTACAAAATTTCAATCAAGCGGTGTTCGAGCGGCATTTCATGTACGAGTATGAAATTCGGTACACACATGTAAAAGCCCAAAACCTACAAAAAAAACAAAGAAAGGTGCAAAAGTCTAAAAACCCAACAGGAAGTGAGATTCTTTGAATTTTCTCTGCAAACTTTTAGTAGTATTTGCCATTTCCAGGCATTATACTTAAACAAACTCCTCTTAGGGGTTTAATCAGATCAGATGTCCGTGGCGGCCACAGTACGATGTTTCACCATGAAACAAGAAGTTTTGTTGTTACTCGGACACACAGTGTCGGATCTGCCCCGAACCTCACATGTTTGATAACTGTGCGTTCACACCGCTGCCGACGAGATCATCAAAATTCGCTCTGGCTGCCCTGCCAACGACGCTGTAGAAAGATTCGTGGACGCGCTGCCGCTCTGACATAGATCAAATGCTTGGTCTTTTTTAAAACTGTAAATAAAGGGGCCGCAAAGACAACAAGCATGTTGATGGGCAGACTGGGTATAAATGAACCTCATGAAATCTCACTGAATTGCATTCCTGCTGAAAAACAAGCATTCTAGCGCCTATAAAATAGTGTTGCGCGCCTTTTTAACAAATTACACATCCCTATGAATGATCACGTCATGAATGATAGGGAAACCCGCACAGCAATGATCAACTTCTCCTCTATTTTGCTTGGGAACTAATGTGGTCGGAACCAAAGTTTACAGGCCTGCGTTCTCTGGATTTCTCTCAAACGGAGCACTTCTACATTCCAATTGGTTGCCGCCGAACTTCGTCATGACTCATTACCATAGAGTAGAGCTGATTTCAACTCTCCTCAACGCCTAAATTGTCCAAGACGCGCCGCGCCGCTCTCGGCTGAGCTTTTTTTTTTTGAGCCGGTGGTGTGAACGCATAGTAAGAGTCCTGACCTGAACACTTCTACAAATCTACATGTTGTTATTCAGTTATATTATTCAGCTACAGTCATAGCGCCACCTAATGGCAACAGGAAATTGTATGTTTTACGCTGTTGTTAACTCCTCATAGGAATTTCATCAGATCAACATCAAATTTGGTCTGTTTAATCTTAAGGCCTTGGTGATGTTAAACTGTGAAGATCTTGAGTTTTCGCTGAAGGGAAATAGTAGCCTGACAAGCCAGACCCACATCGAGATGTTTGGTCTGGAAACTCACCATTGACAGGGCTCAGTCCGAGGAGTGGGATAAACGGTTGTCTTTCAGACTCCCTCTGCACGCGATAGGATAGAGCTACTACCAACAAGAGCAACATAAAGCGGAGCTCGTTGATAGATTAAACTTTCGCTGTATCCGGTCGGCAAAACTCCGAACACATCTTCCCTTTTTAAGAATGACTTCAGTGCCGTTCTTTGTTCTTTTCTCAGAGAAAAGCTTAACTCCAAGTCTTCCAGAGTCGCGGTCAAAGCTGATTTGAAAGACCGCCTTTCGCCAGATTCTGTGTTAGTAGCACGCAAGCACAAGCGCAACTCTGCCGTCACTTTGTTAAGCCCCGCCCACCGACTCTATACACGATGTGATTGGCCCGACCAGAGTTTGGTATTTACAGCTCAGAACTGTATTGAGAGCTGCTAGACGACACTCGTGGCATATTCGATTTTCTGCCGCTAGGGTGCGTCTAGATTTCTAGGCTAGGGAAATAGATGACAATACATTACATTTTTCAGTTACAGTCATAGCGCCACCTGTGGGCAACAGGAAATGCCATGTTTTACATTGTGATGAGTATCCCCGTTGAGATTTAATCAGAACAACATCATGTTTGGTCAGTCTAATCTTAAAGCCTTGGTGATTGTTAAATTGCGAAGATCTTGAGTTTTCCCTGAAGTGCATGTCCGTAGGTCTGTCAAAGTCTGATGTTTCGCCATGGCACATGAAGCTGTTGTAAGTAAGGCATGCAATGTTTGATCTGCCCCAAGCTTCACATGTTTGATAAGAGTCCTGGCCTGGCCTACATGCCAATATTCGGTTAGTTATATCCCCACCTGCTGGCAACAGGAAATGGCATGTTTTTTTACGCTGTGATTAACTCCCAGAAACACATTTAAATATGCCATGAAGTACTAAACATGCTAGAAACACATTCAATCATACAACACATAGCTAAGTGTATAAGTATGTAACACGTACCTACACAACTTTATTGTGAAGTGATACTAAAAATAGTTACATTTTCCCATTGCTGACCCTAAACTTAGATACACACCCCAGTTGGAGGGAAAAAGCGAAAAAAAATGAGTGACAGAAAAAAGTGTGTGTGTGTGAGAGAGAGAAGGAGAAAAAGAGAGAGTTGCGGGTGCGAGTGAGCGCATTAGGGAGAGAGAGACAGAGAGCGAGTGAGCCTTTATTCTGAGTGGAATAGCTAATGAGGGCCCTGCGGAGCCTAGCTTTGCTGTGCGCGGTCGTAATGAACAGTGGCAGGCTGGCACGCCGCGCCCATGAGCTTTATTATTCACACGCATACATCAGAATACGGCAGAGAAATTATGCAAATACTGTGGAGAGAAAGCTAGAGAGAGAGAGAGATGATGATGGCGAGAGGAAGAGAGACTGAAGGGTGGGGGGATTATTGGGGGAGAGAGAAGGAGGGAGTCTTTACAGCAGGTTGGAATTTGTTTTTTAATACTGAAATAAAAAGAGGCTCTGCTTCAGAGAGGAAACGAACTCTAATTTCTGAGAAGGCTGATTTAAATTATATAGCTGCCGTGTGTGTATCTGGATGCGAGTGTTTGCACGTCTCCTTCGCAGGAACGAGTGAGCCTACTGCACTGTATTGTAAATCCATCAAATATGTTTGAGATGCAGATATATCCACTGTGCGTCTTGGTGAGCGTATGTGCATGTATTTGGGGACGCAGAACTGATGGGAAATTATACTCATTTTTAAGAAGACTGGGGAGTCTTTCATCTGCTTCTTTCAGGTCCCGTCACTAGCATTCTCGCTAAAGACGTGCGTGAGCTTGCTTTGAGGCAGGCTTAACACAAGTGGCCACTGCATCTCGTCCCACACTGTAGTTGCTATGCAAATGAATCCTCAAATCATGGGGTTTGTTGATAAGAAATGTACTTTTCTCAACATTCAAACTTAATGATTTTCATTTTGCGGGCAGAGATTCTATATGTTTCTATTTTTAAGGAATGAACCGAGTCATATGAAGGACCAGTATTCATTATTTAGCTGGTAAGGAATCTCCCAGAACCCCTAGCACACAACTACACTGTAAAAAATTATTTAAAAAATAAGTTACCTGGTTGCCTTAAAATTTTGAGTTAACTGAAATTAAAAATGTGAGTTAATACAATGAACATTTTTGAAAATCGACAACCTTTATTCAAATATTATTAAAAGATTTTGTAAGCATATTGGGTAAGTGTGTGTTTTATTTGTGATGACGCATTGAAACATGCCATTTGTGCTATTTTCATGATTTATCAAATTTGTATGTGGTTCATATACAATCATATTTTGAGTTTCTATTTATTAAACTAATTTCCTTCATTGAATCAACTCAAATTTTTAATTTCAATGAACTGGCAACCAGGTTACTTACTTTTTTAAGTTAAACCAACATTTTTTTTTTACAGTGTAGCAACACCCTAGCAACCACCAGAACACCTCTGCAACAAAAAAAAATGCACTAAAAAAACAGAACTCCTTAGCAACCATATCACAATCTGTTAAAGACACTCCGAACTCCTTAGCAACCACATCACAACCTGCTAAAAACACTCCAAACTCCTTAGCAACCACATCACAACCTGTTAAAAACACTCCAAACTCTTTTGCTATCACGTAGCAAATCACTAAAACACTCTAGCAAGCTCTTAGCAATGTTTTCTTTAGCCTTTTGTTTCCAACACAACTCTTGAATATTAAATACCGCACAATGTCGGTAGTGGTTATTTTGGGCCTAAAAAGGTCTCATCTTTTGCCCTGCGTTATCAATGAGCTGTTGGAAACAGAGGAACATGTTTTACGGTGTAGAGGTCTTAAACACTTGCTTACGTTCCTGAGGCTGCTCTCCTCCTTCAGACTGGCCTTATATGGACTGACTGGGTCTGCTTCAGCCTCAGCTCTCATCTACACCCTTTCTCTTTCTTTCTCCCATTGCTCTGTATTTCCGTCTTGTGTTCTGACGCTCAAATCTCAAATTCACGCTGCTCCAAACAGTTCTCTGTTGTGCTGAATGAGGTCATGTTTTACAGTTCTTAAAGCACTTTCAACAGTTGTACATTTTAAAATTAGCGTATGTATTGTCTTTGGAGGTGTTATTCTGACTCATGTTAACATCAGAGTGAAATATCTTTTGAGAACCTCTCAAATGTAGAGCAGGTTTAATACATACCAGTTCTTTTTTAAACCCTTAAAGAATATTGCTAAGGCAAACCGCCGTGCATCTGTATGTCTTAAATTGGCTGTTGCCATGTCTTGATGCAGTGTTAAAATTGTCTTGTTCTAGTGCTAGTATTTCAGTTGCATGCTAGCATGCACGCTTTGTGTGGGAAAGCCCATTATGACAAAGGTCAGACTGGGAAAGCCCCAGTTGCTCAGGGGAAAAAGCATGTCTGGGAATTTAGTAGTCCTTAAATGGTTTGAGGGCCTACTCAGGATTTTTTAGGTGAATATTTAACTTGAATTTGTCCCATACAGATTGAATATTTACTGAGTTTGGGTTAATATTAACAAGAAGAACACTTTAACTTAGAGTCATGGTCCTCAACACACACAGTGGAAAAAATCAGGATGGAGGAGAGGGATAGGAGAAATGTTGAAAGGTGTGGATTCTTTCTTACAAACATGGTTGTGAATGACGGTTATGAACATGCTCCTTCCCTCTTCGTTAGGTATACAGTTGAAATGCAATAGCAGAAAGAAGCACTTTTTAAAAAAAACAATTTTAATTAACATGCCAGTCAGTTTGGTGTCAAATCATGATTCTCCTTGTCTACAAACATGTTGTTTATTTAAAACTAATTGCAAAAATTAAATCATGTCGAATTATTATTATTATTATTATTATTATTATTATTATTATTATTATTATTATTATTATTATTATTATTATCATCTTTAAAATATGGCTTAAAAAAGCAACAATGAGGTCCTTTTTGTACATATATGGTCCTTTGTTCTCATGGCTCATTTAAATATCTCTCCTGCTCTTGCATATTGTGAATTGCATGTCTTGATGGGATTGAACTAATTTTGAACTGATGCAGACCACGGACTGTCCAGAAGCAAACACTGTATTCTCGTACTGTCAGGGTGAAGGACAGCGAACTGCTCGGTCTGTTTGAAAATCTGCATGTAGCGCTAGCTTATGAATAAATAATCCCCATACGGCATCTCATGCAAATCCATGCAAATGAGGGCTCGGGGCCATACAATTTCTCAGTGTGTTTGTGTGCAGGGTGCATGTGTGTTTATATGTGGAGACGAGAGGGAAGAATGGGGTGCGTTTGTGAATGCGTGCGCAGGAGGGCTTCTCAAATATAAGCTTTGCTGTGTGTATCCACACCGAATTGATGACTTTGCATTTAAGACTATTGACATGCTTTTCCTTTTAGACTGGCTGCATTGTATCACAATTCTGGTGCAGTACGATGTGTGTCAGATGTTAGGGACAAGGTCAGCAAGGGGTTAAGAATAGAGACTTTGTTAAATTATAGTAGATATTAATGTTGTGAAGTTTTTGTTTTATTTTGAGGGGTATAGTTCAGTTTTAATAGTTCACCAAAAAGAAGGAAAATATCACTCAAAACATGTATGGCTTTCTTCTTTCTCAGTGTATTTTGTCCATACCGTGAAAGTTAATGTTGTTTTGTACCCCACTGACTTCTATAGACACTTGAAACGTTCTTTAAACACTCTTCTTTTGTGCAGGTTTAGGACAACATGACAAGGAGTAAATGATGACAGTTTTCATCTTCGAGTGAACAGACCCAGTAAAAATAATTAAAAATAAAATTCACTCTTTATTTCTCCACCCTTTCTTGCCTCTACTATGACTTATCCTGCTGTGTTATATTAAGTTTTACATCAAGACCAAGTTTATGATCTTCCCAAACCATTTCCTTTTTGTGTACCTCCAGTTTTTCTCCTAATTGTTTTGTCTTTCACTCTTTTCTCTGGTGAACCGAACTCAAAAAGAACTCTTTACATGCATCTGTTCATGCTTTTTTGGACTCGTTTTTACACTTATTATTCTTCATTTAGTGCTACTAGACTCACTCAGTTCAATTTGTTATTGTACTTTATGGTTTGTTTCGGTCCTTGCTTCTGATTTGTTAATTCAGTTTGGCACAAAATATAGCAAAAGCTTTGACAATACACTATATATACACAAAACAACATGTAGTACCTGCATGATAGACTTACACAGAATGTATGACATCTACCTTATTGCTTATGTTTTGTATATTTTGTGTAATATTACACTACTATTCATTTCTTAAATTGAAAAAAATATATAAAACAAAATAAATAAATCTTACTGACAAACATTTAAACAGTAGTAAATGTGACCCTGGACCACAAAACCACTCGTAATTTTCCTTCTTTTTTTTAAATTGAGATTTATACATCATCTGAAAGCTGAATAAATAAGATTTGTCATTAGTTTTGTTAGGATAGGACCATTTGAAAATCTGGAATCTAAGGGTGAAAAAAAAATCTAAACATGGAGAAAAGATCACCTTTAAACTCTTTAGCAATGCACATTACTACTACTTTTTACAGCAAATTTTACAAAATATCTTCATGGAACATGATCTTTACTTAATATCCTAATGATAAAGAAAAATGGATAGGTTTGCTATTTCCACAAATTTATACCCGTGAGCCTTATGACTGGTTTTTTGGTCCAGGCAAACATATGCAAGTACTTGATATGGAATGTTTACTGTGTCCTTTGGAGCAAGTCAAATTCTTTGTAGGGGCAACTTGTCCAATATGATTTTTGAACACATTAGCATTAGCTCAGTATCTCCCCCGCTTGTCTTTTTTTTTCTTTCTTTCCGTAGTGTTGAGTAGAACTTTTATGATGGGCCTGTGTTTGTGTGTGTGGCCTTTGGCTGGATCAGGCCTGTGTCTGCTGCTGTCTTGCTGTTGAGCATAGACAGTAGGCAGAGTAATTAGCCTTCTGGCCAGTGTGTGTGTGTGTGTGTGTGTGTGTGTGTGTGTGTGTGTGTGTGCGTGTGAGGGAGAAAGACAGATATAGTGGCGGAGAGAAGCAGTAAAGTGTCTCTCTCTCTCTCTCTCTCTCTCTCTCTCTCTCTCTCTCTCTCTCTCTCTCTCTCTCTCTCTCTCTCTCTCTCTCTCTCTCTACCTCGTCCCCCCTTTCCCTGAAGCTGCATGTTTTACATGGACTGAAGCCCATTTTACATGGTGTCTGCCTCTCATTCAGACATGCGAAGGCTTCCACACATAAGTCAGTCATGCGTGTGTGTGTGTGAGGAAGAAAAAGTGTGAGTGTTTGTGGCACCAGCAGCCTTATTATCCCTCTGTCCCCCATCCTTTCATCCAGAGAGAGAGAGAGAGAGAGAGAGAGAGAGAGAGAGAGAGAGAGTCAATGTTCAAGCATCAGTATAGCAATATTAGGAACAGTGAAAACTAGTTATTCTTCCAGCAATTGGTTATTGGTGCCAATATATATGTATATTAAGGCTGTCAAAATGAACGTGTTAATACAGGCAATTAATTTTTTCAGTTTAATGTGTTAAAAATATTTAACACAATTAGACCGTCCTTTGGCTAGCGTTACAATATGATCACGCTGTTATTCATGCAAATGCATAAAATATTCAAGCACAATATGACACAAAAGAGAAGACATTTGTGAATCTCCTGTCTTTGTGACACACTCGTGGGCACAGAAAGCCGCTGTGGACAAAAATACACAGAGTTATGCCCAAATGCCCATTTTGTGGAGTATCCTTGCAAACACAGTCTAAAATGAGTTAAATGAATTTTAAATGAATGTAAAGAGTTGTGATAAAATAGGCTGTGTCAGGTCTTAAAGTGACAGCAGCCTAATAAATCAACTGCTGTTTGTCATTTAAGGATAACAAAGAACACAATAAAAAGAGAAAATCACTCACCACTCTTGACTGAATAAAATTTGTAGCTTTGATAAGGATTAACCTATATTACATTTATAATTCATGCAGTGAGGACTAAGTGTTTTAAAGTGATAACTTTATTATAAAATGTATATATATATTTTAAGTATTGAGTATTTGAGTATATATATATATATATATATATATATATATATATATATATATATATATATATATATATATATATATATATATATATATATATATATATATATATATATATATATATATATATATATATATATATATATATATATATATATATATATATATGGCATTAAATATGCCATTAAACAAATATTTAAAATATAGGTCACTGTCGTTGTTGTTTCCACATTAATTTAAAAAATATTATAAAAATATATACGGTATACAAAAATAAAAAACTTAAATGCTAGGTGTGATTAATCGTGATTAATTGCAGAAAAATGCGTGATTAATAGATATTTTTTTATCGATTGACAGCACTTTATATATATATATATATATATATATATTGTATTTATTATATGTGTATAATTGTTTCTTAAAAGATTTGTGACATTGATATTGTAGAAAAGGTGAGTTTTCTTGCTTGCAACAAAAGCTAAATTTTCCTTGTTTCACTCTAAAATAAAATTAAATCATTTTTAATAGTAGTCTCAAATGTTTAGACCCCATTGCATCTGTATTAACCATTCATCAGATTTCATACTCAAAATATTTAGTACATAGATACAGGTCCAAATATAGAAGGTTGTTTTTTTTCTATGAACTTTACAGTTCTATAAGTCTTTGTTTGGTGGTGTAGCTGTGAGGATCCGTGTCACACACACGCATCTTTCATAGACCGTCCGCAAATCAATGATTATATGTCTACAGAATCGATCCAGAAATCTTGGATGGAGGAACCACTGTCAGACCATCCTATGTCAGACTCTCTGTCTCTCCCTCTCTCGCTCTCCCCACACCCCTCACCTCATAAATTAGATAGAAAGCATTGGTTTTTCGAGCCTCAAGTGCCCACCCCCCAACACTCTCACGTACAGCATACACGCTCGCACACACGTATGTCTAATCGTCATTACTGGCTTGACTCACTGTAGCGTGTGGCCTCGATAGGAGACAGTGGCTACAAGTGCCAGACAGCTTCTCTGAATGTGTTTGTCTGTTTGTGTGTGTTCGCATGCATATGTGTATGTGCTCTTGTGCCCCCACCTGCTGCCAATTCACTCAGCCAAAGAGTATGAGAGGGAGACAGAGACAGAGAAAAAGAGG
The DNA here is from genome assembly GCF_024679245.1 of Pseudorasbora parva. Taxonomy (NCBI): domain Eukaryota; kingdom Metazoa; phylum Chordata; class Actinopteri; order Cypriniformes; family Gobionidae; genus Pseudorasbora; species Pseudorasbora parva. The sequence goes on from NC_090174.1 coordinate 37,149,809, forward strand.
GTCTGTTCCCCTGGCTGGGTCACGGGGGTCCTGTGGAAGGACAGCTCTCATTCATATTCATTCATTCTCCCTCGTCCCCTTCAGCTGCCACCTCTCCGGTAACAACACCCCCAACAACAACCGCCCACCCAACCCCACCCCACCCCGAGCATCTCTTTGTGCCGGGCAAGAGGCTCTCCTTTCCAGCCACGCTTGCCTTTTGTTCCCCCTGGTCTTCCCCTCCCCTGGTTCTCCTCAGTGAGCAGCAGACGGCTGGTTGTGTTTGGGACCCAGCTGAACAAACACTCACCGGGTCTGAGCAGGATGAGAGGGGGAGGAGGACACACCTGACACCTCCATGGCGTCCTTTAAGAATTCTCTCTCCACGTTTGCTCTTGTAGGAGGAGTTTCTTGTTCAGGGAGTTGTTTTTGTTTAGGACGTGTCTACCTTGTTGTGTTTTGGTGGAAATGTCTATTTTGTTTTACTAGTGCAGTGTCAAACTCTTAAAAACACCTTTCACACGGGTGCAGTTAAACTGTGGATGTACGTCGCAATTAGACTTTTGAATTAGATCTTATGGAGCTATACACACTGCACTTTCACTTTTTTATGGTATATATATATATATATATATATATATATATATATATATATATATATATATATATATATTGGCTTTTGTTTTTTGTTTCTTTGATTTTAGCTTACCCAAGTCACTGCTGTTGCACAAAAGTGTGAGAGTGGTGGCGCTGTTTTAAAAACCTGTGTAAACACTGATGAAAGGTATTCCGGAAGAGAGAAGAGAATGGATGTTGAGTGTTATCATTGGTGTCTGAGAACAGATTTATTCTTGCATGTTCTACAGATTATCATCTATTCATTTTCCATGGAATCATGTGATCTGAAGAGCTTGAAACAGTGAACAGAGTCCTGTTCATTTCACCTTTCTGAGTTCCGCACATAAACAACTGAGAGAGAGGTTTCAGATGAAACATGAAGCCAAATAAATATGTATGCCATGTTTTTTTGGACAATGAAGAATAATAAATGTTTACATGATAAATGCTAAGCAGGCGTTCAGTTTATTATTAAACACAAAAATGCACATATGTCCATTATTTAATCAACATTAGATCGCAATCTGAAGTTATTAAATAAAATCTGATGGGTTTTGTGTAGTATCAAACATTATTTATCTTAACGTCGTATGTTGTGCAGCGGCGGAGGTTAAAGCCAAATGGCCAAACCTACGAGATGCATACAATACATGAGGAAAAATGTATTCTTGGACACCTGTCGTGCAGTTGTGAATTAGTTGAACGTAATCAATTGTTGTGCGCACAGTGTTAAAGCTCTGTTCGTCTGCTATTCACTTCGCTTGATCATGTCACGCTCAGTGTGAAAGCTCCGTTTGCCGGTGATTTGCTTATCTTTATCGCATCGCGCTCAGTGTGAACAGGCCTTAAGACTTTGGCAGTGGGTTTCTCTGTGGTAACTAGCTCCTCTTTGCTTGTGTTCATGAACGCAGATGTTGTAAAGTACATGAGCTGCCTGCAGATCTTTAGTTGTTACCCATGGTTTCTTGATCACTCATGTAAGTATTCTACACATGCATTGGCCATGATCTTTCATGAGACAACTGAGAGTAACGAAAGCGCTGAATTATTACCACTTGTTATCTACAGTACCTACCTGATTACAGGAGATGGAGAACCAATTAGCACATGTAATGATTAATAGCAGATGTGATTAGAGTTGTTTGAGCATGGGTGTTAGTAGTTTTTATTCATATTTTTATATATTTGTGCAGCTGTCATCAATTTACTGTCAACAGTATACTGTTAAAAATTATACTGGGGCCAGTAAGAATAAATATAATTTCAACATTGATAATAATATTTCTTGACTCCAAAACTGCATATTAAAATTATTTCTGAAGGATCATGGAGAATGACACTGAAGACTGGAAAATGGCTGCTGAAAATTAAGTTTGGACTTCAAAGCAACACAATAAATGACATTTTAAAATATACATTTCACAATATACTACTTGATCAAATAAATGTAGCCAAATCTCTGTTTTGGTGAGCTTCTTTCAAAAAAAAAAAAAAAAAAAAAAAAATCTACCCAACTGTTGCTGTTGGGTAAACAAGTAAACACAACAGAGTTAGCCCTTGTGTAGGCAAGAGTCAACTACAGTGGGTATGGAAAGTTGTCAGACCCCCTTACATTTTTAACTCTTTGTTATATTGCAGCCATTTGAGTTCATTTAAGGTCATTGTTTTCTCATTAATGTACACACATTACCCCATATTGATTATTTTTGCAAATTTATTAAAAAAGAAAAACGGAAATATCACATGGTCCAAGTATTCAGACCCTTTGCTCAGTCTTGTTGGGAAAGATGCAACAAGTTTTTCACACCTGGATTTGTGGATCCTCTGCCACTCCTCCTTGCAGATCCTCTCCAGTTCTGTCAGGTTGGATGGTAGATGTTGGTGGACAGCCATTTTCAGGTCTCTCCAGAGATGCTCAATTGGGTTTAAGTCAGGAATCTGGCTAGGTCATTCAAGAACAGTCACAGAGTTGTTGTGAAGCCACTCCTTCGTTATTTTAGCTGTGTGCTTAGGGTCATTGTCTTGTTGGAAGGTGAACCTTCAGGCCAGTCTGAGGTCTTGAGCACTCTGAGAAGGTTTTTCATCCAGGATATCCCTGTTCTTAGCTGCATTCATCTTTCCCTCAATTGCAACCAGTCATCCTGTCCCTGCAGCTGATAAACATCCCCACAGCATGATGCTGCCACCACCATGCTTCACTTTTGGGACTGTTTTGGAGAGGTGATATTTTTCTCCACAAATACCGCTTAGAATTAAGGCCAAAAAGTTCTATATTGGTCTTATCAGAGCAGAGAATGTTATTTCTTACCAGAAGTTTAATACTTTTATTGGGCTTCACTTGTTCTGCACAAGGCTAGAACGCCTATGAATAAAACAAATTACTTGTGAGACTTTAGCGCTCCATAATGCTCCTAATTTTGGATAAAAATACAACAGAAATATTCCTCAAGATATTTGAAGTAAACATCTATAAGTATTTATCTGAATGAGCACACTTTTAGGCTCAATTTAATTTAATTTTTTTTTTTTACGTGTAAACTCAATATTTCAATGGATCATTATATAAAACAAAAAGGAAAGGCACCAGCAGTTGTCAGATGAATGTTACATTTCCTTTTTCAAGACTGGTGAAATAATTGCAAATTACTACGGGATGATGGCCACAGAGGTGGGTGAACAGGTTGGTGATTTTTGCCCCCTTTTGCGCTCTTTGTTGATTGGCAAGTCCTGCAGGCTGGGGTGTCTAACGAGACATTTTCTCTAAATCCAAAAAACTCATACTGACAGCTTACTTTTTTGAAATGTGGGTAGAGACTCTCTGTCTCATCAGATGACAATATTTTGCACGACTGTAGTAGCGGCGTGTGTTGCGTCTTCTACTTTATGACAGTGCAGCGTTAAGGTGAAGTTCCGCCACCTATTGTACTTTGGGATGTCAACCAGGTACTGCCACTGGATTATTTGCATGGCATATTATTTATTACATGTATACTATTCATTTTACAAATATTACAGTTATCACAATATATTGTCTACTCCATAACACAATATCAATATTTCATGTTTTGAATATCACGTTATCGTCAATATCGGTATCATATAAAAATGTACAATTAGCCCTTATATAGCCTCTTATATTCATCATACTGCTCTCAAATCAAGATATTGTATTTGTATCTGACAGTGTGCTGTATTTTTTACGAGTAGTAATTGTAGTTTAGAAGGCTGTTTTTAATTTCTCCCACTGGTAAAACCAGCAAGGCAAACGGATTTAGGAGACCTCACCTTTTCCCCATAAACACCAGATCTACAGACAGAAACAAAAGAGCCCATACCACAACATGAAATACAACCTTGAGCTGACTGTCCTCAAAGAAACGCAGATGAACAGGATGACGAGGGGAGATGAAGCACATGGAAGATTAAACCCGCAGAAGAGAGTGAAGGAGAAAAGCAAAGCAAAGATATTGATGACAATTTTTTTTTTAAAATTCTAACTGATACCTGGAATTATAGTCATTTTATACTTTGTAGGATATACAACTACTTAAGTTAAGATATATGGGTCAGATATATGGGCCATATGAATATGACCAATATCTCTATCTATGAATTAATTAATTTGTATTTGTAACATACATTACCGTCATTTTAAACAGACAAAATAAAATGTATTAGAAACATATTTATTAGTACCGATGAGAAAAACTAGTCACTTTTGTTCACTTTTCACTTTTGTTCACTTTTGGACAATATATAATGCATGAGCAAAAAGAGAGAAAGAGTTTGAGAGAGGTGTCCACCTTAGACAAACAGAAACACACAGTCACTGGTTTGGCAGTGTGGGGGAATAAATAACCAAAACAGGTCTTGACTGCTCCAAGTGAGTCTAAATTGAAAACTTTTCTTCTGTTCAAACACAGACTCACTAGATGGTCATGTATCTTAAACACACTTTTGAAAGAGATTAAAGGGAACACTTTGCAATAATGAAAATTCTGCCATTGTTTACTCACTCCCATGTAATTCCTTATGTCCACAAAAGACGTTTTGAATAAGAACTGTTTTCCAGCGGACCGCCTTCCGTATTCAACTTAAAGCTGCTGTCCATAACTTTTTTTTGAGTTCAAGATTTAAAAATGATATAATGAGAATGTACAACATGAATCCATTTTCCAAACCGTGTTTTTGTCTTGCCCTGAATCATTATGGCACACTTATAATAAGGGTTTATACTGGGACTTTTCAGACTGCTCTGGTAGTAACCGCTGCGAAGAAGCACAGTCCCTGTGTGGCTCGCCATAGACATAGACAGAGAGATGTTCTCCGGTAGCAATGTTCTTCTGCAAGACGCATGCGGTTATGTTTAATAACCGCTAGAGCGCAAAAATTTAAGGACTGTAGCGTTATTACCAGTACCCCCTCACGCCCCCAATTATAATGCTTGGATTTGGCCAGGATGTTTTTTTTAATAAAGCCTAACTCAGATTGTTTTTGTCTGAAAGAAGGATGTCAATTACACATAGGATGGCTTGAGAGTGAGTAAATTATGGGATAATTTAATTTTTTGGGATGAATTAATGGTGTCCGAAACAACATAAAAAAATCTTGTTTTGTGGATAAAGAAAAAAAAATTGAAACAGGTTTGAAATTACATTAGGGTAAGTAAATGATACAATTTTAATTCCTGGGGAACTATCCCTTTGGCTCATGATGAGCTTAAGAAAACTATCAACAAAAAGCACCTGACGTGGGATGTTTCGCAACATCATTAAGACTCTATGACCATCACTGCTTGAAAGCCCAATGTCGAGTGAATAGGCAGCCAGTGGCTCGACCCCACCTCCCTTCGAGCTTTGTCGTGTGGCCTTTGATTAACAATGTCATGCTCGATATCCAAATGAGCAGCTGTAGTCTTGTTCAAGTTGACTGATGGGCCTTTGATTGAGCTCGAAATACATTTCTTTGAGAATTATTTCCTGTGATTTTGTAAGAGTAATTTACAAAAAGGACACAAACAGTTGATTTATCTGGGAAAATATGACCCACTGAATGAAGTAAAGGCTTTTCAAAGAAGTTGAAATATCCTTGAAAAATACTAAGTGTTTTAATGTGAGGCACTATCATAACTATCCATTATACTTCACTATCTGAGGTTTTAAAACCGCCTGCTTTTAGCTGTAAGATCAATGCTAGATCATATAGCGTGAGCGCTATATTGTTTGGGGACCTTGTCAGTTAGAGAAGAAATCTACCTTGAGTACTTACCACCACCCCACACAGAATGGAGTACCAAGAAATAAAGTATAAATGTGCACTGTGAAGAAAGAAACCATTCGGCATCTTAAAATCTGGCTCAAATAGAACTACTTTAGGTAGCTGGCGCTATTGAACAAGAGACCCTGAAGTGTAGAAATGAAGCAATGTTTATGCACATTAATGGCTGCAAAGATGGAGAAGAATTTGCTGCCTTCTCATTGTCATTGACCTTTGCCCAATGACTCATGCGGCGTGTTGCACAGGCCACGTTTCAGAATGAACGTCATGCCTGTTGAAATCCATTGCAAGCGGTGTTGCCTCTCCCTGTCAACGCCAAGAAATGTCACCACGCTCCATGTTTGTGAGTGTAACTCAGCAGGTGGTTGGTTTGGTGTGTCTCAGTTACCGAATAGAGGTTACGTTTTTTTTTTTTTAGAGGTTATCACCCTTGAAAAGGTATCTTTCCTATGTATGTACCTAAACAGCTGACAGAAATAAAAACCTGGAGGTGAAAGGACAGATACTGTCTTCTCTCACTGTTGTCCTTTCTAAATTGATATTTTGGTAATATCGCATGTATAAAATACTTTGAACTTTAACTTTGAAATTGGAAATTGAGTGAAAGAAGACCAGATGAAATGTCAAATCAATGAAATGGATGGGAGAAAGTCTAACGGATAGAGGACGTTCAGGAGAGAAACGAGAGCGAGGGAGAGGTGTCGCAAAGGACGCGGAGAGCGAGAGAGAGCAGTGTAACGAGAGAAGGCGGTCAAGAAATGGATGGACGGAGTGATATAAATACAGAGAGAGTGAGAGATAAGAGTGAAAGAGAAAAAGAAATAGAATTCTAGAGAAAGGAGAGTGATAACCCTGGCTCCTCTTCCATGACTGAGGAGGGAGCGGCCTCTGTGGGCTCCTGCTGTAACCATAGAAACGGTTGGAAGAGGAAGAGGAAGTGGCAGAAAATAGAATGTGGCTTTGCTGAGCCCTGCAGTCCTGCAGCAGCGCTCTCCTCCCCGTACCAGAGAGAGAGAGAGAGAGCGGATGAAACGAGGGACGGGGTGCAGGGTGAATAATTGGAGGAAAAGTATGGGCAAGGAAAAGTGGGAATTATAGTAGTTTAAGTCCAGAGTAGAGTAAAGGAGAGGAGACTAGGATAGAATAGAAGTTAAATTAAATAAACGAGACAAGATGAGCAGAAATGTGCAGACCAAAACGATTTAGAGAATGGAAGGTGACAGATGTAGAGACTTAATAAGAGCTGTGTTTTAGTATATCTCAAACATGTATACGATAGGAGAATAAGAAAGAAGTGTTAAGCAGAGCGAGAGAGAGAGAGAGAGAGAGAGAGAGAGAGAGAGAGAAAGAAGGATTGAGGAGTAATTGCAATGACCCTGGAGAAAACAGAGGAGAGGAAGAGGAGTGAATGTAGAGGAGACAGAGAGAGGGAGGGGAGAGAACGTTCCAGAGAAAGAAGGAGAAGAGCGAGTACACAGTGCAACCAAGAGGGAAGAGAGGGAAAGAGAGTTTTTGCTTTCTGAAATACAGCATTGTGCATAGGTTCACCTTTGACCTATGTGCTAATAACATTATTTGGCCATAGGTTATATACTAAAAAATGTATTTTATTTATTTATTTTTAAAGAAACTGCTCTGAATTCAGACACTCTTAGGCACTGTTTTACCTGGTATTAAGATGCATTTGTTCGATTGGATCTCATGTAGATGAGGGAGACATACTCATTTACACCTGAAGCCGTATTCACAAAACATCTTAAAGCTAAAAGTAGCTCCTAACTTGCCGATTTAGGAGAAACTCTTAACAATAATGGCCATGTCAGTCCTAATTTTAGGACTCCTACATTTTTGAATATTTCGCAAAGCATTTTACCTCTAAAACTAGCAACTAAATCCATGAAACGCTTGGAGTAGTCAAAGGGACTCCTAAGTCACTAAGACCAAATCACAACTAAAGGGTCCTGCACACTGTGCGATTTTTCAAAATCCTTTGCGAATGTCCCTTGTCAGACTGTACGAACATGATCGCCATGTCACACTGTAAGATCTCAGTTAACATTAATGTCAGACTGCACGATAGTGAAGGCGCGCTAAAAACGGACGCGCGCAAGAAAACTCACCCGGAGTTCATATCATCAATGAATGACGCGTTCAGTGACAGTGAGCTGCATTACACACGGGACTGAAATGCTGGCTACAAAGAAATCTCTAGCACTCGTTTTGGTCATAGTTTGTCTTGAAAAACGGAGATATTTGACTGTTGTCGTAGGAGAAGTCACACTGCAGGATTGTGTGCCAAATCTTCTGACACTGCCAGAATTTCGTCTGAGGTAAAATTTGATCGCAGCGCTCATTAATCGGCTGCCGGTGAACATGTCAAACTAACGACCAAAGACGTCAGATTGTAGCCTAGGATCTGAGGAATCTTTTAGGATTTCCTAAATTTGTCTCAGACGGCCAAATCGTGGCCAAAAATCGCACAGTGTGCACCCGGCTTAATCCGAATGTCTGTTGCTGCAATCCACCCAAAGACACTATACAACATTGAGGCAATAGTGATAACAAATGTAGGCTTATCTTTAATAAAAAAATAAATAAAATAATGTGGCAGTTGTTTTTACGAGTTTACACGTAAAAAATATTTAACAGAGTAAAAAAAAAAGATGCATATTAGGCACACTGTCTGAGGGGTTCGAGGGCTCCAGGCTTGGAATTTAGCGCAAACCCAGAGTTCTGCTCCGCAATGCAGACCGAGAGTGAAGAACGGGCTGGCGGAGGGATGCAGAAAACTGTGGAGGTAACTTGGTGAGTCGGCTCTCGGCTGTATATATACCTCCTCTCGCGCTGATTAGATAGACCTTTTAAACGTGCTCCTCACAAACTTTGTTTATAATTTAACATAATCTCCGCTTGAATTCTGCACACTCATGAGATGAAGACATATTAGAGTCTGACAATTAGCTGATCATATACTAGTTAAATTTGTGACACTTGGCCTGATTCTTTAAATCTTTAATTGAATATGGTAACATTTTTTTTAATCGTTATTTGAATATGGCGACATTCTTATTTGAAACATTTTATTTGAATATGGCACCATGAAACAGAGGCACGCTGAGAGAGACCCCTCCCCTATGTGATGGAAATATTTGATATAATGGCCTCAGAAGTGGTAAAAGGGTTATTTAACATGAAACTACAGAAAAACGCAGACTAAGGATGTTCAGGTCAAAGACCACCCAAAAAGGTGCTTAACACAAATATAAGACATATGATAACACATTATAAACCAATCACCACAACCAATCACAGTGAAGAAAACTTGAGTGACATTGATTTTCACTCAAGCTGCATATTGCTTAAATTCTTTCTGTTCAGGAGACTCATTTGTTTGTTGTGACTAGTGATCTCCCTGTCGTGAATAAAACTTAATTTCAGCAAAAAGCAACTTGGGAGTGATGTCAGTATGCTATGTAGCTGAGGAATAGAAGTACTAAAGATTCTGCGCTCAAGAGATCACAGCAGAGACGTTGACGGTGTTGGAAGACTATAGAGCCGTTCTTGAGTTGAGGCTGAAATACGTAAAGTATTAAGAGTCCTGCAGAGACCAGCGTACGCCTGAGAAGGACGGTGAGAGTGTATAGATACTAAAGACCTGTGTGCTCGTGTGTTTGAGTAAACTCTAGTGATAGTAGCTTCTTGACGGGGCGCTGTTACCTTACTTCGAGAGATGAATTACCTCAAAGTATTGAAATTGTGTTAGATGTATTTGAGAAGGGAATTACCTCAAGATACTGTAGTTTTTTATTAACACCTGGGAGTTGTTTTCAATTGTCAGTGGTGAAGTCAGATATTCATATTGAGAATTTCCAAAAAAACCTATCAGCCAATCACTGTGGTCATAGTTAGTAAGCGTGATGACATCATCCATATCAACGAGGTCAACCCCGCCCTTACTCTGCTTAAGACTTCTCTCTATTCTTTAGTAAAAGTTGCTCTTAGCAGCTTTGTGAATATATTTTAAGAGAAAACTCGTAACTAAAAACTTTTACTGCTATTTAGGAGAACTCTTAGTGGTAAGATGAAATGTTTTGTGAATACGGCCCCTGGTGTTTTAATCTCTCTCGTGTCCACTTTCAACCACTTCTGTCCGGATTTCTTGGAGGGGAGGGTCCATGTATCTGTAAATGTAAAAAAAAATGTTTTTTCTTTTTTCTTTTTCTTTCTTTCTCCTTCAGATCTTTCAATCTAATGGACAAAATAAGCATGCACAATTTACATATGAACGTCCCCGAAGGTGAAACGTACAGCAACATCAGCTTTCGTTTCTGCTCTGACAGCCACAAGACCACGGTGAACATTTTGAGTGTGTGTTAGAAATCAGGAATGGTGAGAGAGAACTTTTTTTTTGTCTTTAAACTAAAAATGAAACCCTGTCTGGCTAGCACGCTTTCCATAATTTTTAATGTTAGGTCAGTAGGCGGAGAGTTCCTGGTCTTTTGTGGCAGTTTAAACACATTCAATCACATTCAACTACCCTACGAAAGCAATCCAGTCGAATATGTTTTACAAATGTGGTCGAAAGTGAACATGCTTAAAATGTTTTAGACCCCATTTACACATGTATTTAGCATTGTCCACTTGTGGACAATCGAACAAAATACATCCTAATACTAGGCTTAAACAGGGCCTTAGGTGAACTGCTGTCAGCAATATTGGGTAATAGTACCTAGGGACACATCCAAGACAAAATTCTTTCTCTCGAGTTAAGCTAATGTGTTATATTTTCTTATATACCAATATTTAATATGTTTTGTAAATTGTCATGTCTATACTTGATTGGCATCATTCATGCATATCATTGGAAATCTGCGTTAAGTTTTTTGACTAATGTTTGCTCTTTTTTTAACTTTAAACTACGTTTCAAAAGTTTGGGGTCAGTAAGAATTGTTTTCTTTAATCTTACATTTTAGAGGTTTTGGGCCCTATTTTAACGATCTGAAACGCAAGTGTCAAAGCGCGAAGCGCAAGTAACTTTGTGCACGGGTCCCGGCGCTGTTGCTATTTTCCCGGCAGGATAAATGGCTCTTGCGCCCGGCGCAAATCTAAAATGGGTTGGTCTGAAGTAGCTTCATTATTCATAGGTGTGGTTTGGGCGTAACGTGAATAAACCAATCAGAGCGTCATCCAACATTCCCTTTAAAAGTAGGTGCGCAAGTTCCATTATGGATTGCTATTATTATGGCGTATTTACAAGGCGCACGCCAGGAGCAGTTCACAGCCGAGGAGACTGATGTTCTTGTAAGAGCAGTGAAAGACAGAGAAGTTGTGTTGCAACTTTGTGTTGTGTTGCTGTGTGCATGGGGATGGGAGAAACATGTCTTGCCACTATTGGGCAAACAGGTCTGATCCTTAATTACTACAATTTGCCTGAATAATTTGTAAGCTAGATTTATGCCTATTTTTTTCACATCTTCGTGGCACACCACAATGATTTCCTGATTTCCATCATCTCACGTGTTAATATTTTTTTAGTGTAACAATTTATGATTTGCAAAAATAACTGTTGCATCTGTGTAGATTACATGAGCAAAGTTTGTATGCACGTTGTGGTCATACATTATGTTCAAGCATGCGCCCTTAAAATAGCATAATGAACAACGCGCAATGCCCCACTGACTTTAGACTAGGTTTTTTCTGGTCAGTGGCGCAACTGTTTAATGGAACAGCAAAATAGCACCAGGGATTGTTTGCGCCGGAACACGCCTCCTTTTTTGCGCTGAACCGCAAGTTCATTCACTAGTTTAGCGACGTGCTTCTGTGGAGGGAAAAGCGTGCTTTGCGCGGGTGCAAAATAGGAATGACACATGCGTCGGTGTACAAAGTCAATTGCGCTGGGTGCAAGATAGGGCCCCCTATCTTTTTATTAAAGTGATCACATGTGACAAAGACTTTAACATTAACAAAAAAATGTATTTCAAATAAATAAATAAAAATTCTGACTAAATATATGGTTGCCACAAAAATATTAAACAGTCTTTAGCATTGATGATGATGATGATAAAAAATGTGTCACCATATTAGAATGATTTCTGAAGGATATACTACACAGTGGGCTTCCACCCTTAGGAAAAATTAAGCAAAACTGACTGTTAAAAGTTGGCGTGACACACAGTCCAAAATCCTAATGTCATTTATCACTATAGGAAAGACCTAAGAATACAGTTGCTGCACAAATCATGAAATGGCTATAAGATAAAAGTTCAATTGTTGGAATAATCATTTCCACCTGGGCAATAGTTCAGTTTAAATCAACTAGAGATTGTAGCAATCAACCTGGAAGAGGACATGTGTCTATATTGGCCCCACACGCAAGCATGAGCATGGTTTGAGTCGCCGAACATGTACGGATCAAAGTTGGAGAATTCCAGATGAGTTGGGTCTTGGGGTCAGAAAGTCTCAACTTTGATCAGACCTCACCTATATAACCTTGCCTTGTTTGGCACGGTTGCAATATAAAATCCTTTAGTGACATCAAACAGTAATCTCGTGTACCTATAGTTTACTGGGTGTTACTGGAACTTCATGGTCAGATGAGACCAAAATAAAGTGTTTTGGAAAAACATCAGAGGTGAGTTTGGCATAGACAGAAACAGCCATGTAGAAAAGTAGCTTACGCCTACTGTGAAGTAATGTGGGGGATCTCTAATGTTGTGGGGCTAATTTTCATTCAAAGACCCTGGACAACTTTTTTTGGATATTCAGCATCACAAAGTCCAAGTACCAGCAGATATAAACATCAGAGAATGAATGTTTTCGCCATGAACATGGCAGTCCCCTGACCCAATCCCCATTAAAAGAAATCCTGTGGGATGAGCTAAAATAAATACCTTTGAATCTGAAAGACCTGGGGAGATACTGTACGGAGGAATGGTCTCGGATCCCTTGGCATATTCATCAACCTTAATAAGCATTATAGGAGAAGATCCAGAGCTGTTATCCTATATATTTCAGAAAAGTCAATTGTTTTAATAACTAATAATTGTTGATAATTGTTTTTATTCAACTGTTTGACTTTAATTAAAGGTTAGAAATTTAAAAAAAAACTAATTTTGACAGTCAGTTTTGCTCATATTTACTAAAGTTGCCAGAATTGTGTGTGTTTTGTCCCGGTATTTCCTAGCCTGACAAGCCAGACCCACATCAAGATGTTTGGTCTGGAAACACACCATAGAGAGGGCTCAATCCGAGGGGCGGAATAAACGGTTGTCTTTCAAACTCCCTCTACACGCGATAGGATAGCGCTACAACCAACCAGAGCAACGAAGGTGAAACAGAGCTTGTTGATAGATTAAACATTCGCCGTATCCGGTCAGCAAAACCCCGAACACATCTTCCCTTTTTAAGAATGACTTCAGTGCCGTTCTTTGTTCTTTTCTCAGAGAAAAGCTTAACTCCAAGTCTTCCAGAATCGTGGTCAAAGCTGATTCACCAGTTTCTGTGTTTACTAGAAGCACGCAAACGCAACTCGCCCACCGACTCTATACACGATGTGATTGGTCCGGCAAGAGTAAGAGGAATACAGCTCAGAAGGGTATTGAGAGTTCCTAGACGACACTTGCGGGCAGATTAGATTTGCTGCCGCTAGGGTGTGTCTAGATTTCTAGGCTAGGTATTCCCTACTTTATGGGGACCAAATGTCCCAACAAGTATTGTAATTTCAGTACATTTTGACATTTGACATTTATTTTGGTCCCCATGAGGAAACAAGCTTATAAATCATACAGATTTATTCTGTTGAAAATCTGTTATCTTTTTAAAAAAAATCTAAAATAGCTAAAAAGTTTGTGTGATAGGTAGGTTTAGGGGTGGGGTTAGAGAGAGAATGAGTGCATATCCATCCTCTGACTGGAAAGGTACATAACCTGACAAAAAAAAAAAAAAAAAAGTCTTTGTTTTTGAGTCTTAAAACTGGTTTTGAAATTATATTTTAACATATTTAACAGATTGTGATCTGTTCAAACATTAACAAAACTTTACAAAAATAGATACAGTTTGTCTCTCAGGTCCACCTTCAATGGAAATTCATTGAGCGGGTCTAGATAGAGCACCAGCTCTGGCATCGGCACTGTATTTGAGTGTGTACGTGAAATCCAGTGCTAATCTTGGTTTATCATGTCCCATTGAGCTGTATGTATGTGTGTCTGCTGGCTGGTTTGGCAGACTGATGTCTGGTCAGCTGTCTCGACACTTGGCCTGCACACCGAGACACGTGGCTGTCAATGACTGCTTTATCTCACTGAGACAGTGTTGGGTGGAGACTGCACGGGGGGTCTTATTGTGTGTGCGTGTACGTGTGCGAGCGATTGGAAAGGGGGGATTAAACAGCTGTGGTCAAAAAAAGGATAGAGGGAGGTACCAGATTTAGCTTAGCAGATGGATGGACTGATGACCATTTCTTTCTTAAACCCCTTTCTCCATTTCCCTGTTCTTTCTTGGTTTGTTTTGTGGACTACAAATCTCTTTTCAGTTTCAGTTTACAGATCAGTTAGTTAATGCAGACTTTTTTAAACAGGTATTTTCAGTGGAGTACTATGTATGTATGTACCATATGACTCTGTGTACAGATGGTCCGGTATTCTTGCTTCTGTTGAAGCACACAATACTCTTCGGATCCTATCATGCTAGAGAACATTGATTGTCAGGTTTGACACAAACTTGGAGCTCAAGTGCTGCCGTCATTTAACCAAAAGAGGGGCAGAAATTCTGCAATTTGTGCACGTTTTTTTAATTCAACTTTTCATTGAAATGCTTATTCTTCTAAATATGCACCATATTAACAAAGGTTTTGGGACGCCTGCCTTTACATGCACATGAACTTTAATGACATTCCATTCTTAATTCATAGGGTTTAATATGAAGTTGGTCCACCCTTTCCAGCTATAACAACTTCAACTCTTCTGGGATGGCTTTCCACAAGGTTTAGGAGTGTGTTTATTGGAATTTTTGGCTATTCTTATAGAAGCGCCTTTGTGAGGTCAGACACTGATGCTGAACGAGAAGGCTTGGTTCACACAGTCTCTGCTTTAATTCATCTCAGAGGTGTTCTATCTATGAGGTCAGGGCAGTCAAGTTTCTCCACACCAAACTCGCTTATCCATGTCTTTATGGACCTTGCTTTGTGCAATGGTGCGCAGTCATGTTGGAACAGGAAGGGGCCATAGCCAAACTGTTCCCATAAAGTTTGGAGCATGAAATTGTCCAAAATGTCTTGGTATGCTAAAGCATTAAGAGTTCCTTTAACTGTAAGAAAATAAGGGGCCAAGCCCAACCCCTGACAAACAACCCCACACTTGGCACAATGCAGTCAGACAAGTACCATTCTCCTGTTAACTGCCAAACCCAGACTTGTCCATCTGATTGCCAAACAGAGAAGCGTGATTCGTCACTCCAAATAACACGTCGCCACTGCTCGAGAGTCCAGTGGTGACTTGCTTTACACCGCTGCATCGGACACTTTGCATTGCACTTGATGTAAGGCTTGGATACAGCTGCTCAGCCATGAAAAACCATTCCATGAAGCTCACTTCTTGAGCTAATCTAAAGTCTCCACGAAGTCTGGAGGTCTCTAGCTAGCAGAAAGTTGCCGACTTCTGTGCACTGAGCTGACCCCGCTCTGTGATTTTACATGGCCTACCACTTTGTGGCTGAGTTGCCATTGTTCCCAATTGCTTCCACTTTGTTATAATACTATCACAGTACCTTGCTTGAATTCACTGAGCTCCTGAGAGCAACCCATTCTTTCACAAATGTGTGTAAGCAATCTGCATGCCTGGTGCTTGAGTTTATACACATGTGGCCATGGAGTGATTGGAACACCTGAATTCAATGATTTGGAGGGGTGTCCCAATACTTTCGATAATATAGTGTATAATTAAAAACTGTATTAAATGATAATTTTATGTCCAATACTTTTGGCCGCCATTTAAAAATGTATAATTATAGTTAATTATACTCTCACAAACCACCATTCAAAAAGGTTTGGATTTAAAAAAAAAAAAATTTGTGAGAAGTCTCTTATGCTCATGTGGCTGCATGTATTCGATTAGAAATACAGTAAAAACTGTACTATTGTGAAATATTTCAAATTTATTTTAATCATTTTATGGTAAATCAGAATTTTTAGTCTTCAGGTCCTTCAGAAATCTTTCTAATAGGACAAAAACAACAAAACAACAACAAAGCAGTTGTGCTGCTTAATATTTTTTATGGAAACCATGATACATTCTTTGACGAATAGAGAACAGTACTTATTGAAAATCAAAATCTTTTGAAACCATATAAATATCTTTACAGTCACTTTTGATCAGTTAAATGCACTGTTGCTAAAGAACAGTATTTCTTAAAAAAAAAAAGAATCTTAGTGACCTTATACTTTTGAACAATAGGGATTTATACTTAAAGTAATGTAGTGTATTATTATTTTTGAAAATCACAAAGGAAAATAGTTAACCTGGATGACATTACAAACAAGTGTTTAGTAGGGGCATGTTAATCCTTCCAATCATTCTGCAACAATCCACCAAGACCATTTGTGAAACAAAAAAATGTTGTCACTGTTGGTTTTCTGAACTTTAATGCTTGTTTGCAACATCATGTTCAAACAGAGGTTTTTGCAGATATCCAACAATACCAATACCAAGCAAGGAAGAAACTGGATGTCTGGTGGAAAGACCAGCCAGGCTGGTAACCTGCATTTGTTTGTCCTTGATATTTGGTTAGTTTCGTATGTCAGTGCTTTATCGCAAAAGAAAATGCACATAATAAGAGTGACTTGATATTGTCAGATACAGCCTCAACCTCAATTAAGTTATGACACATGATAATAAGTGTTTATTTCTATCACAGGACCAATTCCACTCTCTGACCTTCTTAGAGTAAAACCAAAAGCCTCCTTCATCTCCTCCTTTAGCTGTGGCTTCTTGAACTGGGACGCAGGAGCGAGTTGCTGGGAAACCAGGCATACACAGCCAAATTGCTCAGTTTTGCCAGATGTCTTGTGGAGTGAATCATGTAGCACTGGTGTCTGAACCAGCCCCACCACCTCCCCCCCGCACACGCGGAGGCACGAACACATACACAGAGCTACAGCTTGAACTTCATACGGTTCTAAGGCCCTTTCATTGTCAGTCTTAGACTTTAGCTCCAACTCTTGCCAGAGGCTGTAGTGACACAATGGAGGCTCTGTTTTTAAAGCGAAAAGCATAGGGCACAGAATAAGTTTCTGTCTTTCTCTTTACATACAGATTTCTCGCTTTTTCTCTCATGAACACAAACCCACATATTCAATTAAATTTCCTCAGCTCCCCATAGGCCTTCAAAGTGGATCCCTTCAGTCAAGGAGATTGTGTTTTTTATGCCCGTGACCTTGCCTTGTGTCAAAGAGCAACTGGTCTATATGTGTGTGTCAGATATATGTGTGTGTGTGTGTGTGTGTGTGTGTGTGTGTGTGGGCATGTTTTTGTGACATATGAGGACACAAATGTGTATAATGACATGGGTATGACATAGGTATTACAAGAAGAGGGTGAAATATGAGGACATTGGCTATGTCTTCACTTTTCAAAATGCTTATAAATCATACAGGATACATTTTTTTTAGAAAGTAAAAATGCAGAATGTCTCCTGTGGTAGGTTTACGGGTAGGGGCAGTGTAAGGGGATAGAAAATACGGTTTGTACAGTATAAAAAACATTACGCCTATGGAATGTCCCCATATGTTCCAATACTTTTCTGACCAAAAGTACAGAAGATGCAGTAGAACAGCAATATTCTGAAATATTATTACAAAATGAATAAAAACTTTTACCTAACTACATTCTAAAGCTTAATATCATACGTTTTACTTCACATTTCATAAAAACATACCGTTCCTGATTATTTTCAAATGAAGAAATCGTCACCCACGCCGAGAAGTAATATGGGTGTCCAATTCGTGAATGAGATGATTCTTTTCATTGACCCTGTAAAATCGCTTTGAAAATCTCACTGAACAATTTCATATGTGACGGGCTGATCCGATTGCATCTGTTCTCGAGTCAACTCAGTGATTCAAATGATCAGATCAGAGGGAGTCTCCAGTTAACAATTCACTAGTCTGACTCAAAATGAGCCTCTCATGGTACATTAGAGATCCTAGGATCTTCTGATTCACGAATCTCTAATGTGGCCTCTAATATGCCCTCTGACTGATGGGATGAAAAGTACTTTGTGCCATCAGTTGAATAATGTTAGAATTTATTGTTGTAAATGGAAATCATATTTATGTCACAACTGTCGGGTGTTTTTGAACTAAAAGCTGTTTAAGCTGGCCCTTTCCCTATTTGGACATAATGGAAAGTGGACATTTGCATATTTGTGTTTTATCATCTGAATAGGGTAGGTTTTAGGTAAAAATTAAACATAATGTTGAAATGAATGCTCTCTTCTGCTGCTATATCAGTTTCAAATGACATAAAACTATAATGTTTGAAAAGCTTTCTTAATATTCAACACATTTTGCCCTGTGTCTGTTTCTGCTCTGTATTTTAAATTTGTCAACACAAATTTACACACATTTTCCCCCCCTTTTTTTTAAAACATAATAGCTTTGGTATATTTTGTTATTTTCCCTTGTTTGCACACTGAATTATCAGTAATTGTCAGTAGTAGTTACCAGTGTGACATGTTTTGGTAATAACCTAAAATGTTTTCTTACGTGCTGATCAGTACTTATTAAGCATCTGTGCTTTTATACTTTTACTGAAGTAACATTAAAAAGGAGTACTTAATACTTTTACTGGAGGAATATTCTATTATGCTCTATGTACTTTGTGCTCAAGTACTTGATTTGTTACTTTTTATCCACCTTTTTGAAATGATTAATTTCTGATTAATTAGTAAAAGTAAAAAATATATATATATATATGCGCACACACACACACATACACACTTTGTAGCATACTATATTTTCACTAAAGTACTTGTACTACTTGAAAATATTAATCTCTCCTGTTTGTCTTATGTCTAGGTGAGGTAACATAGACTAGCAATTACCTTCCAGCAGAAGGCCTGAGAGGAGAGCTATTGATTGGACCAAGAGGTCAGAGGGGGTCGACAGCTGCAGGAGCAGTATGGACGGGGAGAAAAACAGCAAATGTGATGGAGGAGGGGTGGCCTTCAGGTGAGCTTACCCTCAACAATGTAAATGAATGGTTTCTTATTAAGACCTTCTTGGATATTTATGAGCAGGTGTGGTTATAACTAGGAAAAACTATTTATCAAGCTGTCCTGGTGATTTAATAGTTGTTTATAAGTCATAAAAGAAGGCTTACATATAATATGCACTTAAAAAGCTACTAATCAATACTAATAGCTATAACGATACATCTTAACACAAGAAATAACAGTTCAGTAGAGTCTGTTTTAGATATTGTACACTGGAAATGAAAAGCCTGTCACTGTGTTGGGTTGCCCCGTTCATGTGGTGAAACGGTGAGTAATGCATGGAGGGATGTCGTCTCAACCTTCAGCCAGCCCTTCTCTCCTATTATTGGAATATTAATCCAGGAGATCTGGAAGGAAGGATGACGTCATGTGTATGCCAGCGCCGTCCTGTGTGCTTTGCTGTGGATTCGGCTGTCATGGCTAACAGAACCATTTCTGTGATTAACGGTCTTGCTGACCCCATCAAACACCCAACCGTGCTACTTCCTGCCCAATATTCTCCCCTCCTTCTTTCTCTCCCTCTCTCTTTTACTGAGTGTCCCAGCTGGCTGGTGTGTCTTTTTAGATAGGCAGAGTTATGTGCTTAGAGATGTGTGTGTGTATGTGTGTGTGTGTGTGTGTGTGTGTGTGTGTGTGTGTGTGTGTGTGTGTGTGTGTGTGTGTGTGTGTGTGTGTGTGTGTGTGTGTGTGTGTGTGTGTGTGTGTGTGTGTGTGTGTGTGTGTGTGTCTGTGTGATTTGTATGGAAGAGAGTGGATGCTTGTGTGCGTGTGGAGAAAATGAGCATGTGTTTGTCAAGGAGCGTGATATAGAACCAGAAAGTGTGTGTATGTGTGTTATGGTTTATCCATAGTGTATCTGACTGGTGTTCAAGGAAGGTGCTATTCATTCTCTTGAGATCTGCATGGTGAATCCTTATGTTTCTATGATCTTAGAGAAGATGTCCTTGCCGAAGGCTGAACGGCACTATGGTCTGCTTATTATTAGCAGTCAAAACTCTACAGAGGACAACAAAGTGCCTCAAAAGCCTGTTCTTAAAAATAGCAACAACAACTATTACCATAAAGTCTTAGAAAGATAAACTAACTTACTTATTCCTTACTGCCTTAAAAGGGATAGTCTACTCAAAAATGAAAACCATCATTTACTAACCCTTGTGTCAATCTAAAACGGTATGACTTTTTTTCTTCTGCAGAACACAAAAGATAATTTGAATAATTTATATTGTCCATACAATGAAAGTCAGTATGGTCAGGACATGAGTAAATAGTGACTACTTTAAGAGTCTAGTTTTATTGCAATGTCTTGAGGGAATAGCCGTCCTAAAGCAAACTTTGATTTACAATAATTTTTTTAGAATCTTTCACTCTTTACTTAAGATAAATGTAAGAAAAATCACATTTGCAATGTTAATCTGTGTTAGGCTTCAAATCTATTAAAAGTAACAGCAACATAAAAATTGATACCACATTTTTTTTTTTTACATCAGCTTGAAGCAACAGCAGTAGTAGCATTTCTTAAAAAAAAAAAAATACTACAACATCCTAGTATTTCTTTTCCTCTAGCTGCCCCAAAAAAAGCCATTAAGAAAGCCGTCAGAAAAGTAGACTACTGCTCCCTAAAGGAAGGAGTGTGAATTGTCGCAGCATTCAGGTTATTGAAACTTCAGTTATAAGAAATGATCACTCAAAGCGTAACTTCTGTCAAACTCAAAAACACTTTTATCTCACCAAAGAAAAGCTGTGTATGAACCCGCCATACTGTACACATACATAAAAAGTACAGAGAAACAATAGGGAGGTCCTCTAGAATCTGTGAGCGTATGCGAAGAGAGCTGCTAACTGAATTTTCTCACAAAAGCATTAGCATAATACTCATCAGAAAAGGGCAAAGTAGAAACAGCTAAGCGAAAAAGAGAATAAATGAGAAACTCGGTGACCCAAACATGACTGAGCTTAGACTGTCAGCATGTGTCACCCGTGCCGGGCTCATTCTGTGTGACGGCTGGGCTACAACATAACTGGCGAGTAGATGTAAACAAAGGTGCTCATCAGCAGTTACCATTTAGCATGTATTCCACCATTATCATTATTCATCTCGGAGGCATAACGCTCATGTGTGGGAGATTTCAGAAGTGATTATCGTGACCGAGTTTGTGCAGTCATCGGTAGAATATTAGTCTTAAGCTCAAAGCGCATCCAGCGCTGGTTTGGCATCACATCTGCAATGACTTTTGCTGCCAGCATGTTTTTCTTCAACGTGGGAACTGTTGGACCATAGAGAGGCTGCCGTTGGGTTTATAAGGTTCTTTCATTCAAGCGGCTTGGGCGCAAAGCTCGTTTCTCTTTTCCCACAGTTGGCCCATCTCTATCTCTAGCTATCTCTTCTAGCGCCGCTGCATCCCTCGTTCCCCCCTCTCCCTCTCAGCCTGTTTTTGTGCGCTCTGTTCGTTATCTAACCAAACCCAACGGATTCTTCTCAGTACTGCTAAGAGAAAATCAGTTTGCTTTTTTCCTTCTCCTCTTTTTCTTGTCTAGGTCCCCACTGCCTCGCTCCGCTGCTCACCAGATCTCTACCCTCCCTTCCTCCCTCCGCTGCTCACCAGTTCTCCACCCTCCCTTTCTCCCTCCGCCTCTCCCTGCTTTTGCTGGCTCTGCTTTCATTCTAACCTCCCCCTCCTCTTCCCTCAAGGGAATAAAGGTCATTGCGCAAATGATTACTCAGACCTCGGTAGCCATGGAAACGTGGTCATGTGACAGGGACAGGCATGCATCGAGCACAACAAAGGAGCCGATTAGTAAGCCAGCGATGGAAAGCTAGCGCCTGCCTTTGTGTGCCTGCGTTCTCAGTATTTCGATCTATCTCTCCCTTTCTCTTCCTACGTGTTCGACTTGCTGGGGGAGGGAGGGAGGGAGGGAAGGAGCGCGCAAAAGAAAGCCTAGCATGCCGCTTCTACAAGCGTTTTGCTTTGTTTAAACTAGCGGTTTGTCTTTGGGTTGTTCATTAGAGATTAGCGCTGACATTTCAGTGCGTTTGCACATGTTTAATGCATCCGTTAGACAAAAAGAAGTGTGTCCTAAATTTCAGACCCCAATTGAGAAAGCCGCTTAATTGTGAATTCATTGTAGAAGGTAACGTTAGGGATACATTAATGATCATATAACTAGTTTTAATCAGAGTCCCTTTTAGGAAGGTCAGTTGACTCGGCGGCCATATTTGCTGTGCCTCCGGGCATCTATTTAGGGCATGCAAGACCAACTCCTATCTATTTTAATGGGGAAATAACTGTCGCCAAACTCGCATTTAAATAACATTTCAATTCAGCAATAAAATCTGACATGAACTGTCTCATAAATTTCTTATGCTCAAATGGTGTTTCAAAAAGCAAATATGTCAGGTTTGTCCTGCCAATACGCATGTACAGTCCTAACCATGAGTCTCAGGGAGCCAGCTCTTTTAACGGCAGCTGTAGCAATGCAATGACGAATTGTTGATTGGGTCTTTTATTCAGAAAATATTACAAGAGCTGCCCTGAAGTTGTCATAATGTGCGCCGCGTTTTCTCCCATTGATAGCAATAAAAGATCACTGTCTTGGTACTAGCTAAAAGGTTTTTTTTTTTCTCTCTCGTAATGCCCTGCCTTGTAAATTCTGCAATTATGTAGTGACAGAAGTTAGAAATCGCACAAAGGTTTAACGAGAAAAAATTGAGCTTGAAGTGAATTCTGTTAGCAGAATGTTATTCGATTTCATTGAGGTAGTAAGTGGAAATACTGCCCCCTAGGTGCAGTTTTTTTTATTAGTGGCTCTATAGTAAATTCCACTATTTCTCATTTTATATTTTCTCATAATGTAAACTGCACAGACTGTTAATGTATTTATTCTCTCAGCAGACTAACATACAAAAAAACAACGAGAGGGGAACACCACACTTTTGGTATCTTTTCTCATTGTCAGCGTTGGCTTTATTTAAATGAAACTGTCAAGGCTTTGAAACTCACACCAGCTTATCTAATATGAGTTACCTGCAGTTAATGAACCCGAGCCAACAGAAACCAATTAAACATTGAAAATTACTGGGAGCTTCTGGAAGTCCTGTAAGCCTGTAAAAGGCATAAATCAGCCCTTTAAAGTGAACTTACAATTCACTCTACAAAGTAATCACACCAATTTCATGGCATTGTTTTAGTCTAAAATCTATAAATGTAATGTTTTTATTAGCTAGATGCAAAGTTAGCTTTTTGATATGCTAGCTTTTTATGTGTCTTGTTTCAGTTTCAACCCAGGTTAATTTCTGTAAAATATTTAGTTGCTTGTTGCACGGTTTGCAACACATTCAAGGTGTTTTTCAAAGTGTTATTGCTGAAGCAACCATGCCATTTTAGCTTGCTTCTACAAGTCTTTGAGCTCTTTTCTTGTGACTCATGTTTCATGAGACTCCAAGTAGGCCTGTCACGATAACTAATTTTGCTGGACGATAAATTGGCTAAGAAATTATTGTTGTAAAATAATAATAATGGCATAATAATGCAGATACACCATTTCAAAGATCAATAAACTTTTATTTCTAAATAATTAAAAAGACTATTATTTTTAAATTAAAAGAAATTAAAGACTATTTAACGCTGAAAAACGGAAAACATTTTAAATATCCACAATAAATTAACAAAAAACAACCAAAAACAATAAAAGCAATGGACTCTCAGTCTGTTAACAAAAAAAATTCACTTGAATAAATAACCAAAAACAATAAATAAAATGGATGAAAACTGCGACGGATGATTGTGTTTTAGGTCCATGTTAGGAATGGCACGGTTTACAAAACCCATGGTTCGGTTCGTATCACGGTTTTAGGGTCACAGTTTTCGGTTCTGTACGGTTCTTTTTTGTTTTTTCTTTTATTCGTTAACACTCAAGAAATGTACTTCAGCATAGTATATATAGCTTAATTCTCTACAATTTAGGATAGAGTATTTAAAAAAAAAATTATATCATGTATTCATGCACAAACTGAACTTGACTTGACCATCTCTGAGGAAAGCTAGGGCTGAGATTGCGATACAGCAAGAGAGAAGACATTGATGACATGCTTTTCATTTATTTGGCAAAAAAGGAGAATGTGTATCGCTACTTCTACAGGAACTTGTGTGCCTTTTTATCACACAAAGATTGAACTGAAGAATTAACTTGCATTTATCAAAACCAAATTGCCAAATTTAGTGTAGCTTTAAAGCAGAACTAGGTAACTTTTCAACCTTCATATTTTTGAAAAGTATATTCAAATATATTTTCAAGACTCTTGTGATGATACACCGACTTACAATAGATTGAATGACATGCAACATACACAGATTTTTTATTTTATTTTGTTTTTAATGACCCCGCCCCAACCTGCGCCGCAAAGAAAGTGACAATTTCTTTACAAGCCCCAACCAGACCCGCGCATTACTAGTTCAGGACTATCATGGTTGTCATGTCAACAAATGTACGCACGCATCCCCCTGATGTAGGATGACAGAGTTTACGACAGTATTAGAGGATAATACTGTTTCCCAATTGTAGAGGGACCTTGAGAGCAAAAGTTACCTAGTGCTGCTTTAAGCCTTGTTTATACTCGACGCGTCCGCTCAGACAAAAATGATGTCAACGCAGAGTGCGTGAGACCAAATTTCACTTGGTGTGTGCCCGTCAAATTTTGTAACTTTGAGTGCGGTTCCGCAACCGAAGAAGCACAAGTTTCAGGCGAATCTGGCCAAGCATGACACTTCCCCAAACGAAGGAGGCGCACATAGTCAGTGAGAGAGACGAGGAAAACCAACAAGCATGCAAATGGAAATTATCGCGGCCGGAAAAATTTATCGAGCTCATTTTTTTAATCTTGCGATTAATTGATTTGTTGACCATCGCAACAGGCCTAACTGCAAGCGCCCCAAACCACTCGCAAGTGCAGTGCTGTACCAGGTGATCTACTGAGCCAGTTTACCAAACATATGGAGCTGATTTTATGATGCTAAACGTCGTTTGTCGTCTACAAATAATGTACTATATTATGTGTTTTTAGGTCATATATTGTGCAAGAAACTTTGTGAAAATATATTTATTAATCGATAATACAGTAATAAAAGTTGTTGTTATACTACCACAGTTCACTTCCGCTGGAAACTGCTGTGAATTGTCTGTATATATTTTTGCAGTCAAAAATATAGGTAACATTTAGAACATTTTTCCAATGTTCTCCAGTTTTTATTTTGCACTTTAAACTTGAAATAATCCTGGAATAAAGCGAGTCTCTTAGTTATGTGATTTGAGATTTTGGCAAGACAGAAGAGTGGTATCCTGAACATTTTATCTTAGCACTATTTGTGCACACTGTGAATATACATGTGGGCAAGCATGTGCGTGTGACTGTGTCTGCGTGTTTCAGGGGATGGTGTATCAGATTGCCTTTGAAGCAACAAAAAACATGAGTTGAGTCTGGGCACACACTCTGTTATGACTGCACAGCTGTTTCCAAAGCTCAGCAGTAGACAGAGAGGCCTGTGGGTTTGTCCGGGGGGCTGTGGGAGGGGGCTGATGGGTACGGCTGCAGCCAACGGGCCCTCATGCTTGGCCTTCTCGTCATTAAGAGCTTCAGCTGGAACCAGACTGTCCAAGGCTGAAGGACTGGATGGACAATCAACGTGGAGTGTTTGAATTTGTCCATAAGAAAGTATGATAGAATATCTCTTTCAATCAAATGGTTCACCTGCAGCCCTATACATCTAACATGGTACTTATCAACAAAGAGACCCTTTCTGTGTGTGTGTGTGTGTGTGTGTGTGTGTGTGTGTGTGTGTGTGTGTGTGTGTGTGTGTGTGTGTGTGTGTGTGTGTGTGTGTGTGTGTGCGTGTGCGTGTGCGTGTGCGTGTGTGTGTGTGTCAGAGAGAGAGAGAGAGAGAGAGAGAGAGAGAGAGAGAGAGAGAGAGAGAGAGAGAGAGAGAGAGATCATTATGGTAACTATTTTAGTACCTGCAAGTAATGTGTGTAATGAATTGTAATATTTATAGATGAAAAAAGTAGTTTGAGCACAACTTTAGTAATCACAGAGAAGACCCTATTATATAATAATAGCCAAGATGAAAGCTTAATAATAGCAACATTTATTCAGTGTACTGTTTCTACTCCAATTTTGTGTAAACATAACTGTTTAACTTAAACCATACACTTGCTAAAATCTGACTGGATGAGCTACTCCTAGGGCCTATTAAACTTCCAATGTCTTCCATGTTACATTTAATTGGTTCTTTTTGCCAGCTACAATGAAAAGGAGGTCATAAATGGATTGTTTTAGAGATGTTTGTTTACTTTACCTGCAAACATTTTCTTACATTTGGATATCTGAACATATCAACAGTATTTAAAATGTAAGAGTATTTACATATTTATACAGTTTATACGCTGTTGTTCAAAAGTCTGCAGTCTGTAAGATTTTGAGAAGTCTCACCAAGGCTGCATGTGATTTAAAAATACAGTAAAAACAATAATATTGTGAAATATTACAATTTCAAAGAACTGTTTTTAATATATTATGAATTTTAATATAAAAAGCTGAATTTTCAGCATCATTATTCTTCAGTGTCACATGATCATTCTAATATGCCGATTTGCCACAAAATATTTGTTATTATTATCAATGTTGAAAACAGTTTAATATTTTTGTAGACATTTGTGATACATTTTTCAGAATTCTTTGATCAATAGAAAGTTAAAAAACTTTCAAAAGTAAAACAATACTTTTTGTACTTCAAAACTTTAGTAAGACATAAAAGTCTTTACTGCCACCTTTGTTTAATTTAATTAATCCCTGTTGAATAAAAGTAATAATTTTCACAAAAAAAAAAAAAAAAAAAAATCTTGCTGACCCAAAACTTTAAAGGTCCCGTTCTTCGTGTGTTTTCAAAGCTTTGATTATGTTTACAGTGTGCAATATAACATATGTTTCGCGTGTAAAAAAACACAGTATTTTTCACACAATTTACTTATCTGTATACCTCTGTTTCCTCTGTCCTAAAACGAGTTCTGATTGGGCCAGCGCTTCCCGTGTTGTGATTGGACAGCAGCTTAGCGCACTTTGCCCGGAAAGGTCCCGCCTCTTACCATAACGGGGAGATGCAAGAGCTGAATGCGCGCTCTTCTCCACGTAGGAGAGCAACAAGACCACGGCCCCTTTTTTGTGTGTTCTTGTGGGCGGAGGGTTAGTCAACAAACGGTTCTAGTGACGTCATTACATCCCTGCACTTCCTGCTGTAGTCCAAACCGGCCGTTCGCTGTAGGCTTTGAAAGGGAACTTCTGTTAAATAAAATATATCGCTTGGCATTGAACTTTGAGCTTTATAATTTTACAGGTATTATTTATGCTCTAACAGCAACATTACACACTAACTAAAGTTTGAAAGATGGAATCGTGAAGAACGGGACCTTTAAAACCTTTTTGTGTCATTTTTGTAGTCTTCCAATTTTCTACTGATCCTATTTGTTTACACCTGATATTAAGATTGGTATCGATCGACCAATTCCAGAGGTAGTCAAAAATACATTAGACGGGATTGCTTTCATAGAGTAAATGCTCAAGTACTCAAATGTGTTCACAAAAGACCTCCGCCTACTGACCTAATGCTTAAACATAAACTTAAAGCTAGCCAGACACGATTTCAACATTTTTGGCTAATAATCCAAGTTTGGCCTTGTGTGTTTAAGAGCAGCACTGAAAGCTGCTCCTCTCCGTATGTTTTTTTGTCATCTCTGGTCATGTTCATATGTAAATTGTGGGCTTATTTTGTTTATTAGATCAAAACATATGAAAAAGCACAACAAGCCTAACAGATTTGGAAAAAATGCAGGACACTGTAGTGGCCTCTTTGAGTCAAAACACAGTGAAACGCTGAAGCCCTTCAGACAGAAAGAGGCGATTTGGTGTCCCTAGTGGGTTCTCTGATTGACTGAGCGCTGTAGTGACCAGTTTGAGTCTGGGTCCTTTAGAGAGACGGGCAGGGGGAGGCTCAGCTGGGATATACTACATGTAAAAGCCAATTCACAAATGCAGTGACTGTAATGGGGGACAACAGTGAGGGGTGATGATTTTTGCCGCTGAGTTTGGACCCCTGTTCCTTGGTTTGAGATGGGAGTGAGAGGATCTCAGAATGAGCTGGCAGTGAAAGGGTAATCTACAGTAAGTTTAATGGGATGATGGGTAATTGACATTGAGGGCAGGGATGGCTTGGTCTTTTGTCATGTCTGGCTCAGTTGCTGGTTGAAGGGACGCTTGGAAAGGTCATGATAATCTCACTTCCATACAACCACAACTCTTTAAAAATTTTTTTTTTTAAATAGCTATAGTTGTGTATTTTGTGTATCTTGTATAATAAACAGTGTTGTGCAAGTTGTAAATTTAATTTAATTACTGATTACTGATTACTAGTAATCATTACTTTTACATTGCATTGTTACATTGCTAGTTATGTTACTTGCCCCCCACCCCCTCAAAAACAAAATATAATAACCTCTTTAGCCTGCAGCAGAAAATGTAGATTTCTGCTCATGTTGCATCATACTTTTTGCGCATTTACAGCATTGCACAATATAACCAATCACACACAACTGTGTTGAGTTTATGAATGCTAATGGCCAATCAGAGGCATTGAGATTAGTAATCGCTGAAACACCAGAGTTTTGTTCAGTGCGTGACATGGACTCTGCATTCTCGCAAATACTTTAATCGTAAACTGATAAACGGATTTGGTGAATGTGCTCCTGAGAGTGTTGAAACTAATATAAATAGGTTTTTCTGTTTAAAATGTATTTTTGCAGTGTTGAGCAATGTAGCCAATAACAAATATATCCAATGCTTTTTTGAACACAATGGCCAATCAGACGCATTTAAGTTAGAATCCTGGAGTTTTTGTCCAGTGCTGAGATCTGCACACTCAAATCCTGGAGTTGTAATTTAACTTGAAACACAAAAGTGTAGACAAGTAGGCTGAAAGTAAGATGAAACTCACAATGAATTAAAATGAGTAATTATAAAAGGGAGCACGTTTGTGCACGCTTTTCTACGTGATAATCCAAAACTTTGAAGAAAACACAAATGTTTTGCTGCATTTAGGTAAGTCAATGATTAGGCTATTTATTATTTGCACTGGCTGCCGTGCCAAATCACGCATATTCTTGCCTATTCATATTATAGTGGTTTTGAACATAACCACTTTAATAACAGGAGCTACATGCTGGGATGTGTAGGTTGTTGACTTGATACGCAACTGCAACAGGTAACTATTTCCTGACATTGTATTTAAATTAGTTTTTATCACAGCCTATCTAGCCTTACAGTAATGTTCTCTTCAAAGGACAGAAATATTTTCGAGAAACAGATCGCATACTTTTCTCTCTCAATGCTGAGTTTGTTTTCATTGGTAGTGCCCACCTCACAGGCGCTTACCAGTCAAAGTAGGCATCAGGTGTGCGACTACCTGAGACTTACTTTAAAAAAAGTAAAAGCTATTTCTCTTTTGTACAATCTAGATGATAAAACACAGTATTCCGTCGGCAACAATGTAACGCAGCTGTAACATATAGTCACCTGGGCTTGGAGCTATATTCTTATTACTATTTTGGAAACTATAATGGGTTAACTGTTACTACAAAAGGAATCAAATTTACAGTAAAGCATTACCGAGTAATGGGTAAATATGTATCTACTGAGTAATGCGTTACTGCCCAACACTGGTGACCAGAATCGAATATATATATATATATATATATATATATATATATATATATATATATATATATATATATATATATATATATATATATATATATATATATATATATATATATATATATATATATATATAGGTGTGTGTGTGTATTTTGTGATCTTTCTTAGAATGCCTTGGGTTAAGAAACAACTCTTAAAAGCATATGTGTGGGTGTCTTATATTTGGTGTGTGAATGAAGGCATGAGATGTGCTCATTTGATGCCTGACCAAAGTGGTCAATCACCACTGAGAGGTGTGTGTGTGTGTGTACGTGCGCAGTAGGCCATGGAATGTGGGCCTATTTTGCGAGTAGTTCAGAAGGTGATGGGGGCAAAGGGTTCAGTTCAGTTGGCAAAAATGTTCCATTATGTTCCAATTACCGTTGCAGCCAGTGAGTGTGGTAGCCTCAGACTCCGTTCAGGCAAAGGAGAGAAAACGGGGGTGGGCTGGGGGAGACTGTGTGGGGCAAGGAGAGAGTATTCATCCTCTCTCGTGTCTCATGGGAGCTCCGTCTCTGAGCAGGGACACATAGGGGTCGTCCTGTCCTGCAGAAGAGGCTGCAGCGCTCTGCATTTGTCTGTGTGGGGACAGATAAAGAAAAAGAGAGAAGTAGTGATAGTCAAAGTCACTTATTGTTCCAGAAAGACTGAACAACACACATTTCCAACCTCAAGTTTGCATTTCATGTCCAGTGGATGTTATCAAGGACTGTTTGAGTCACTGTTTGGGATAGTCTGTCTTTTAAAGTAAACAAGGGTGCGTTTGTGTCATGAACACACATGGAGGACAAAAGTCAGAGTTCATGCACTTGCGTCAGTGGACGAGTTGTAGATGATGGCTGTCATTTCTGCCAGTTTGCGTCACATGACTAAACCGCTCATTAAGATCTGAAATAGATGGATTTGGTCTCGTGGGCTATATTTAGCCCAGTTTAACGTCTGACAAGCTATGGCAGGCCCTGCGTTTGACTTTTGAGCCTTTCTCTCTCTCCCTCCCGCCGCATAAAATCAGCCAAAGTCTGAATTAGGGGTCGCACACACAGAATGCCTCACTTTTTTACTTGCATTGCTTTTCTGTGCTTGACTATTGCGCTTGCATCTCACGTCTTTCGCAGCGTCTCGCCGCATGACACAGTGTTCTAAAAAGCGGAGCTCATGTTAAAAGAAGTTCAACTTTTTGACTCTCATCTTGCATTTTTAACCACAAAAAGCATTCTGTGTGAGTGTCCCCTTAGACGACATTAAATGTGGATGGAAAAATGGAAGTTTAGTCCAGGTTTAAAACATTCGCTTAAGTTCATGTTGTAACTCATTTTAAAAGGTCAATAAAACTAGCTAAGAAAATATCACAGAGTGGAATTTTATAGCATTGACCAGTTAAGGCAGTGGAAAGATCAAAGAGTGTGAGCAATGGAGGGGAATGGAGTGAGAGAGAAAGATTAAAACAAAAGCGAAAAAAAGGGAAAAAGAAGGGAGTGAAAAAGAGGAAAAATATTGGGTCCTGAAAAGTCCACCCACAGCTGCCTCTTTAAAAAAAAAAAACTTCATTCTGCTTTTCGACCTGTGTGTGTGTGTATGTGTGCGTGTGTGCGCGTGTATGAGAGAGGGAGCGAGAGAGTGTGTGTGTGTGTGTTTGGCTCTGTCGGCTTTGTCCCTCAAAGAGCTTTTTTTCTTTCTTTGCTCCCCCCCCCCACCCCCCCTCTCTTTTTTTTTCCTGGAGAGAGAGGCTGGCGCCAGCAGTCTGGAACAGGGCTGACAGGATTTGAATTATAGAAGCTGAACGGGAGGGGGAGGGGGGTGGATGGAAGAGAGAGAACGAGCAAGAAATAGGGAGAGAGGGAGAGCAGGCGAGCAGGGGAAAAGAGAGAGATTCGGTTGGTGTGTGTATGTGTGTGGGTGATTGAGTGTAGCAGAAAAAGGGTTGTTATTTCAAAAGCGACAGCCACACAGGCGAAGCGGGCGGAGGTGTCGGGTGTATGCTAAGCTAGTATCTCGCTTTGTGGCCGGCATCACGAATTAATAAATAAGTAAACGAAGCAGGCGATTGTAGTTTTAATCGCTGATGAAGCTGACACAATCGCACTATGCTTGATGTTATTGAGATTTTTAGCTTACCCAGTTTAAAGTTTTATTTTAAACAGAGCTGCTTTCTATATTTAATATAAAGCTTTACGTCCACTACACTGCACACACACACAGCTTTCATCTAGTTCCTTTTAAAGGGGCAGTTCACATACCATTTTTTTCATAATTTACTCATCCTCATGTTGCTTTAAACATGTGGCTATTTATTCTGCAAAACACAAAAGAAGATATTTTGAAGAATGTAGCCTACTGCCCCCCCCCCCCATGCAATTACAATTATGCCGTGTGTCCACTAAAGTGTTTGTTTTCAAGCAGTTGGCTGGCGGATCCCATTGTTTTCAATGGGAGCACTGCGTTTTTTGAACGCCATGAGCGTAACGTTGCGCTGAGCGAGTATTTCATGCTCCAGCGCTGAGAGTTGGAATATTTTTTCCATGTCACTTTTCACCCAGGCGACCAATCAGAGTGGAGGAGGGGCGGGACAAATACAACACAGACCAACCGCCACATTCTGCTTGTACAACATCAACAGATGAAAACAAAAAGCATATAACAAAACAAATCATTGAAAACTAGAGCCAGAGCAAATACTTCACATTGTATCTGCATTTTTATATTGAATCAATACAGAAAAAAACTATCTGTGAAATGAGAGATTAGTAACACTTCTGCGGATTTTCCGTATCATAACAAACAAAGAGTCTCAACTGAAAAAAAACGCTGCACTGCCAAAACGCTCTCAAGCGCTCACAGCGAGGCGTTTTCAGCTGGCATAAAATCGCTTTGGTGGTCACACAGCCTTGGGATGTGAATCATTCGAAATCATTTTTGAATTCATTCAAATGTAAATGTAATAATGACTGATTAATTCAAAAGTTTTGTTCAAACCTAAATGATTTTTCACTAATTGGGCATCGCTACATTTCTCAAGAAGCGGAGCAATAGCAAGATCTGTTGCTCACATACATCTATTGCATGGCTTCTGAGACTTATTTCATCGTTCTTTTGAATATTTTTAAGCTTGAAAGCTCCCCATTAGTAGTAATTGCTCCTAATGTACAGTATGCGGACAGAATTCTCATTTTATGTCATTTTATCTTATTTTATGTTATGAATTGTTCTTTTAGTATTATCTAATAAATCATTTTAATTTAAACAAAACAGTGTTGTTGGTAACCAAAACTATTAAAAAACATTTAAAATAATTTAATTATAAAATATAAAAATTTGATTCAAACTTAGTGCATGAGCTAATTAAAACCACATAACACTATTGCTTAAATTAAAATGAAAACTCAAAATGTAAAAATAAAACTTATTAAAAAAAATAGACTCTTATAATAGCATAAATTAACCGTCTTAATACTAAAATAACACCGTTGCAAAGTGTCTATCATCTTACACCACAAACAGGATGTACTGAACGTATACATCCAGCATATATCACGCATTCCTCCTCGTTCGCCCTGTCAATACGTCCTTCTCAGGCCGTTCGTTCCTCTCCACCCTAAAATTGTTTCAGGCTGCGGAAGGCATTCCAGACCCAAGCATCTGCTCTCCCCCCTGTTCATTTCATCACCCACAGTGTGCCGAGGCCTGATGGAGCAAACATGAACACAGTGAACCCTCAATGCAGAGCAGAGTCACAGCGCTGTAAACCTCCTGCTTCTCACTTCTCTGTACTGACTGCACTAGAAACGAACATGCAATCTAGTTTAGAGAGGCTTTTGTGTGGGCAACATAAACTGAATCTAAACAGAGCGCTGTGTGCTTGTGTGGCTGTGAGAGACAGAGAGTAGCGAGGGAGGGAAATAGAGTGAGAGAGAACAGCCTGTTCTGCAGAGAAAATGAGTGTTTCAGTGTGAAACGCCCCGGACCAGAAGTGGTTCCAAATGTTGGGCTCAGACTGAATTCAACCAGAGGAAAACGCAGAGATAGCGGAGGGAAAAGGAGAAAAGGCACACACAGAGAAATCGACATAATAAAAGTGGGAGGATAGTACCAAAACACACATTCTCCCGATTTAACTTTGAGCTTGTTCTTTTTTTTTTTTTTACATCTGCTTTTACTTGTTTATTTTCTTTTATGTGCAATAAATACATTTGAAGGCAGTATTGTTCTGCTCTTTTTATTGCCGAGCATGTGTGGTGCAGTGACTGTGTCACAGATACATTGAAACAGAGAGAAAAAGACTGAGAAAAAGAGACGTAAATTGCCTCCAGGATGAAAAATGGAAGAAAAAAATGAAGGGAGAGAATAGGAAAGAGAGAGAGAATAATGAAAGAATTAAAGAAAGCGTGACGAGAGGAAGTGTAATAGAACGGCTGGTGTGTCTCGTCTAATGAGACAATAAGTGGTCACCTGAGAGACTACTGTCCAGACCCAGGGTTGAGGTCAAAGTATCGCCATTATTGGTGTGAAACGGGGTCACTTCTGGATTCTCACAGACTCACTTGTGTTCAGTTGGCTACTATTTCAAAGATAAATTCAAAAATAAACCTGCTTTATTTCACTTTAGGTGAAGTCCTCTAATTTTCTCTCTTTTTTTGAGGTCCAATAGCTGCGACTGAGTTTTGTCATGTAGCTAATTGGGTCGATCTTAACCTGGCCATTATACATTAAGCAATTGAACCAGTTCAAGTTCGCATGAAGAGCAGATTTAATTGATAAGTAAAAAGACCTCAAACCGCTCCCGACAAAACAAAATCTGATTTAAATCTGCCAGGCAAAACCAACACTTTACTCCAATGCCGACCATTTGAGACAAATGCAGAGAAACTGAATAGTGAAATAATGAAAATGAAAAAATGTAAATGTTCTGCATTCACTACACTGGGTTTTCCATCTCAACACACTTTTAGATTTGGAGTAACTCCCACTGTAAAAAAAAAAATTCAGGCCCGATTGAAAATTTTCTAGTGACTGATCACATCTAAATTTTTCAGTTGGCCAAATTGAATTTCTGTGAATTGATGCAATTTAATTCACAGAAATTCCATTTGGCCAACTGAAAAATTTAGATGTGATCAGTCACTAGATCATTTTCATTCGGGGCCTGAATTTTTTTGTGTGTGTATGTAAATAAATGTTTTTTTTTATGCCGTATCCACTGCATTTCAGAAAAGACACAACCAAAAACACGTGCCACATAACCATGCATGCACATCTCGAATGATAATAGTTTGTCCTTTTCTGCCCTGTTTAAATGAGGAAAATACGGGAGAAAAATACTGGCCTTTTTCTTTGAAAAAACAACAACAATAAACAGTAAAATAACATGAATGTCAAATGCCCATGTGGTGAAAGGTTAGATAAGAACATCACTTAAAATCTTTAAAGTAATGCATTTCAGTCATGGGGGTTCAGCTGGAAAAAAAAACGGCTTGGGAATCCCGCTTCTGTACTGTATTACATTTATGCTCAGATTGTCTGTTTGTTTGTGCTTACTGTTTGTCGTCTTTTGTTGTATTGCAGGATTGTCTGAGTCTGCTGTCATTTCCAGCAAAAAATGTTAGTCATCTCCCTTGTGACATATCACACTGTGGTTCTATTTGATCTTGTTTTATACTTGCTATAATGACAAGACAAACCTTGCATGGCAAAGTTCAAGTTTATCATAATTC
Organism: Pseudorasbora parva; assembly: GCF_024679245.1. Lineage (NCBI taxonomy): Eukaryota > Metazoa > Chordata > Actinopteri > Cypriniformes > Gobionidae > Pseudorasbora > Pseudorasbora parva. The sequence goes on from NC_090174.1 coordinate 37,185,449, forward strand.
TATTAAAGCTAAAATGCATCTATTTTTTTTTATATGCGTAGATAGCTGTGTAGAAAATTGTGTGCTCTTATGCTCACCAAGGCTGCATTTATTTGATCAAAAATACATATTGTGAAATATTATTACATTTAATACATCTATTTTTATATACTTAAAAATAAATGTTCCTGTTGACGGAAAAAGCTGATTTTCAGCAGGAATTACTTCAGAAATCATTCTGATATGTTGATTTGGTGCTCAAGCTGCACTTTACATTAACAATTTTGATAAAATAGCTACAAAGGAAGAATTGCACTGTCCTGATGTCCTGTTGATATCATTAAAGACATGACTGGTAGGATGAAAGCAGTTTTTCCCTTCTCTATATTCTCTGCTGTCTGTGGGGTTAAAAGTTCCTCATATTGACGGATCTGAATCAAGAGGCTACCCATAACCCCCTGCTGCCACTAACAATCCCCCACACGCACACACAGTTGGAGTGAGAGGATGAAAAACAACAGTCTAACACACACATATACACTGCGGAGATCCAGATATTCTAATCTGCAACCACAATCCTTTTTGTAATGCCATAATCCAAAAACTGCTGTTTGTAAAAAGCCTGTTTATCTAGAATGTCGCTAGATCAACAACAAACCAAAACACTTAAACAAATCACACTGTCCAAGGGCACACCGACATAATATCTTGCAAAGTGTGAACCAACAGCCATTACAAACAGACAAACTGATGTAATTAAGCTGAATACACATTGAATATCTTTGATGCGTTTTGACAGTGGCTATACTACACTGTAAAGAAAAATAGTTGGAAATTTGGATGAAGGAATGAAGGAAATTTGTTTAATAAATAGAAACTCAAAATATTATTGTATCTGAACCACATAAAAAAATATATAAATCATGAAAATAGCACTATTTGGCATGTTTCACTGCATCATCACAAATAAAACACACAAAATTACCCAATATGCTTACAAAATCTTTTAATAATATTTTAATAAAGGTTGTAGAATTTCAAAAAATGTTCATTGTATTAACTCAAATTTTTAATTTCAATGAATTCAAAATTATAAGGCAACCACACTGTAAAAAAAAAAAAAGAACTTTTGCAGTACAATCGACTTGGATGTTTAAGTTATTTCAACTTAAATTATGTTAAACTGACTTTAAAAAATGAGTTACATCTTGTATAACTAATTAAAACAAGTTTAACATTGCTTAACTTATTTTGATGAGTTAAAACAATGTAAAAACATATGTCGTCATAACTTGAACGTATAATTTTTTACAGAGCAGGCAACTTTTTTCCAAATCATTTTTTACAGTGTACCGTTAAAAAGAAAAAGAAAAAAAAGTATAATATTTTTATTGAGCAGAGATGCATTAAATGAATCAGAATTGACAGTTAATACATTCATAATGTTGCCATTTCTATTTCAAATAAATGTTGTTAATTTGACTTCTCTATTCATCGGATAATTCAGAAAAAAAGTATCTGTCGCATAAGAGACATCTTTCAAAATCATAAAAGTATCAACCCCAAACTTTTAAACGTTAATGTATCACAACAGCTTATGCTCATCGACACAATCAATATCCAGACAAGATGCAACGGCTATTATTCTCTATCACGTCTGAGAAAAAGATGTGGGGCAGGTGTTAGACCTTTTCCTTTTTGGACACCACCGAGTCCATCATTGATCGTCATTTATGACCCTCCGGGCCAGCGTCTTTAATTGCTGCTAGTGCATCAGAATGGGTTTTGGAGGAGAAAAGGCAGGGCAAACAAAGTACCTTGACTGCACGGGGAAAAACTGTCTCACCAAGGGCACAGCCATCCTCCCGTAATGATTGTGTTGAATGAGAAGATGCTTGAAGGACAGTGTGCAGAGTCAGCGTCACGACAGACATTGATAGGACTTGGATTTTACCATCTTATCTTGTAAAACGGTTGACTTTTGAGAACAGTACAATTTTTAAAAATGTTTTTAAAGAAGTCTCTTCTGCTAACCAAGGCTGCATTTGTCATAAAAAAAATAAAAAAGCTGTAATATTGTGATATATTATTAAAATGTAACATAACTATTTGAATATATTTTTTAATGTAATTTATTTCTATGATGCAAAGCTGAATTTTGAGCATCAATTATCCTTTAGAAATCATTCTAATCATTTGATTTACTGCTTCTTTAGGTTTTTATATAGGACAGGGTGTAAGTATGTAATGCAGAGTTGAAATGTTGTTGCCCAGAAAACAAATGTGTAGAGAATGTGTGTAGAGCTCGAGGAAATGAGGCACGTGAGGCGAGAGCTGGCGTATTTTCCCCGCGGGTTTAATAAAATGACTACATCGACGTGACTGCATCGACACTCGTTAACATACATGAGGATGAGTGAGAGAAAAGGATACAAATAAACATTCAACTTAGGTCACAAATAGAAAAAGGAAAATAAAAGGGAAAAGAGTACAAAGTCGATGGAGAGGTTATCTCCTCTCCTGCACTGTTCGCATTCCCTTACTCATGCACATGCACAGTTCGCATTCTACCTCAAGTTACTGTAAATGCCTCTAAGTGACTGTCACAAGTACTGGAAATGTTGTTGGTATATTTAGTGTAAAGTGTTTGGGGCTATGGCTAAAAGCTTTGGCTATACTGTAAATACTGTAATTGTTAATTACAAAATCTTTCTTTATATATATATATATATATATATATATATATATATATATATATATATATATATATATATATATATATATATATATATATATATATATATATATATATATATATATATATATATATATATATATATATATATATATATATATATATATATAAAGAAAGATTTTGTAATTAACAATTACAGTATTTATATATATATACAGTGGGTTCAGAAAATATTCAGACCCCCCTCCGTTCTGTTATATAATGCAGCCATTTGCTAAAATCAGTTTTTTTTTTTCTCATTAATATATACACAGTACCCCATATTATATAAGAATTGTTGACATTTTTGCAGATTTATTAAAAAAGAAAAACTGAAATATCACATGGTCCTAAGTATTCAGATCCTTCGTTCTGTATTTAGTAGAAGCACCCTTGTGATCTAATATAGCCAGGATTCTTTTTGGGAAAGATGCAACAAGTTTTTCACACCTGGATTTGGGGATCCTCTGCCACTCCTCCTTGCAGATCCTCTCCAGTTCTGTCAGGTTGGATGGTAGACGTTGGTGGAGAGCCGTTTTCAGGTCTCTACAGAGATGCTCAATTGGGTTTAAGTCAGGACTCTGGCTGGACCGTTCAAGAACAGTCACAGAGTTGTTGTGAAGCCACTCTTTTGTTATTTTAGCTGTGTGCTTAGGGTCATTGTCTTGTTGCAAGGTGAACCTTCGGCCCAGTCTGAGGTCTTGAGCACTCTGGAGAAGGTTTTTTATCCAGGATATCCCTGTACTTGGCTGCATTCATATTTCCCTCGATTAAAGTCGTCCTGATAGCTCAGTTTGGCCAGACGGCCAGCTCTAGGAAGGGTTCTGGTCGTCCCAAACATCTTCCATTTAAGGATTATGGAGGCCACTGTGCTCTTAGGAACCTTAAGTGCAGCAGAATTTTTTTTTGTAACCCTGGCCAGATCTGTGCCTTGTCACATTTCTGTCTCTGAGCTCTTCAGGCAGTTCCTTTGACCTCATGATTCTCATTTGCTCTGACATGCCCTGTGAGCTGTAAGGTCTTATATAGACTGGTGTGTGGCTTTCCTAATCAAGTCCAATCAGTATAATCAAACACAGCTGGACTCAAATGAAGGTGTAGAACCATCTCAAGGATGATCAGAAGAAATGGATCTGAGTTAAATATTATATGAGTGTCACAGCAAAGGGTCTGAATACTTAGGACCATGTGATATTTCAGTTTTTCTTTTTTAATAAATCTGCAAAAATGTAAACAATTCTGTGTTTTTCTGTCAATATGGGGTGCTGTGTGTATACATTGATGAGAAAAAAAGAACTTAAAACGATTTTAGCAAATGGATGCAATAAGAAAGAGTGAAATTGAAGGGGGTCTGAATACTTTCTGTACCCACTGTATATACAAGTGTATCTCAAAAAACATGTACCAGGAAATTTTCTTGCATGCCGGCAAATATTCTTTCTCAACAAGACTGCTGCAAAAATACTGTTAGTCTTATTAGCTTAAATCTGCAGCACACTTTAGTGTATTCTGGCCAAAAACTTTCCATTCAGATATTAATATATGTCTAACTGTCATGTTAAATCATCAATCACACCAATTCATCTGTTCTTATTTGACATTTTGAGCTGAACAACACACATCATATGTGGTAGTTTGGCAAACATGCAATTATCTGCCTCCAAAAAAGATTTAAATACCACCTATGTAGAATGTTGCATAGATGTTAATATTTTTGTGGAAATCATTTTTTTCCAGGATTCTTTGATGAATAGGAAGTTCAAACAAACAGCATTTGCTTGTAATACACTTAGTTAATTTTGTAACATTATAAATGTCCTTATTGTGCCCAATTGCGCAAAAAAATAATAATTACTGCTTATGAACGATCTAGCAATATAGTTTGTAAATTAGTAAATTTGTGCTTTCGGTATTTGTATGTGTCTCCCGTTTTCTTCTTGCTGTGTGTATATATACAGTCAAACCAAAATTTTCTTACATTATCACAGTTTATTTTTGAAACTGGTAATAAAATATGATGAACTCAGAATTAAACTGAATAAATTAATTTTGCCAATGTCAGATAACTTTGATAAAGGTATGTAAAGGATTACAATCAACCAATCAGCTGTCAGCATTTAAGTACACAATTAGATAATACCAATTTAGGTTAACCAATTACCAAGCAAAGGTCGCATTAGCCATTAAAAAAAAAATCACTTAAGCAAAACATGGTCAAGTCATAGTGTCTGTATAATTTTGGCCCTAAATTTTAATACATTGGTAGTCCACTGTATGAAGAACTTTTTGGGGTATAATATTTCACACGTTACTTTATTTTGCCTATTTTAATCAAAATTTTTGTTTGTATATGGTTCAGGTAAAACCTATTATGGGGGGAAAATTCCCACAAAGACAGGAATATCTGAAAACCTTGATTTTATAGGGACTTTTTTTTGTTCCAATGAGGAAACCGACTTTATCATAATAAATGTTTTTTGAAAATGTAAAAATGCAGAAAGTTTTCTGTGATGGCGATGGCGTGACACTTTGTACAGTATAAAAATCATTGTCTATGGAAATTCCCTTTAAAACATGCACTGTAAAAAATTATATGTTCAATAAGTTATGACAACATATGTTTTTACATTGTTTTAACTCATCAAAATAAGTTAAGCAATGTTAAACTTGTTTTTATTAGTTATACAAGATGTAACTCATTTTTTAAAGTCAGTTTAACATAATTTTTTACAGTGTGGAAACTCAATGTGTGTGTCTGTGTGTGCCCTTGTTTATATAACATTGTGGGGACCAAATGTCCCCATAAGGATAGTAAAACTTGAGATTACCTACATTGTGGGAACCAGCCAGCGGTCCCCACTTTTAAAAAGGCTTATAAATCATACAGGATGAGTTTTTTGGAGAAAGTAAAAATGCAGAAACCAGTGTAGGGGGATTGAAAATACGGTTTGTACAGTATAAAAACCATTACGTCTATGGAGAGTCCCCACAAAGATAGTGAACCAGACGTGTGTGTGTGTGTGTGTGTGTGTGTGTGTGTGTGTGTGTGTGTGTGTGTGTGTGCGTGTGCGTGTGTGTGTGTGTGTGTATTTGCATGCGTGCTCTCAATGCTGTGTGGAGGGCAGAGGCTCTGGGAAAAGGAGGAAGTCATAGAGAGAGCAGAAGGAGAGAGCATTCTTTCCTGCTGAAGTCACCCTGTCTATGGCGCTGGGAGAGCAATGCTGTCCACACGCACACACAGCCGTCTCTGTGAGTCAGTGTCGGTGGGAGTGGGTGGGAGTACACCAATGCAGGGGTTTTGGTTTGAGATAGAACGAAGGAGAGAGAGTGGAAAGAGAGAAGAATGGATAGAGAGAGGCACACAAATAAGAGAGAAATGGGAGATTGCGGTGGGGGGGGGGGGGGGAAGGTAAAACAAGTGTAGGTGAGAAGACTGAAAATAGAGGTGGACGAGAAAGAGATCTACTGTAAGGCCAGACGGAAACATGAAGACAGAGAGTTTTTACAACGAGAAAAAAATTAGTAATGTTAAGGCAGATTACATAAATGAAGGTGATAAGTGATATTGGAGCAATGTATGATGCTGTCTGTGACATATTTTGTATATTTAAAAGACCAAGACAGAGGCTTAGGGTTGGGTTGGAATTTTTGTACAGATCCAATTCAAGATTTACAAAAATTATATAGTTAGAGTGTATGACATGAATCCATTTTCCAAACTGTTTTTGTCTTACCCTGAATTATTATGGTACACTTATGATAAGTTAGCCTGACAAGCCAGACCCACATCAAGATGTTGGGTCTGGAAACTCACCATTGGCAGGGCTCAATCCGAGAGGCGGGATAAGCGGTTGTCTTTCAAACTCCCTCTGCAACCAACCAGAGCAATGAATAAGGTAAAGCGGAGCTAGTTGATAGATTAAACCTTCGCCGCATCCGGTCGGCAAAATTCAGAAAACATCTTTCTTTCTTAAGAATGACTTCAGTGCTGTTCTGTGTACTTTTCATAAAGAAAAGTTTTACAACAAGTCCTCCAGATTCTCTTTGTTCTTAAAGGGGGGGGGGGGGGGAATGCTGTTTCATGCATACTGAGCTTTTTACACTGTTAAAGAGTTCAAAGTTTCAAAAACTAATGTTGGACGTTTGATGGAGTATTTCTGTGTCAGAAATACTCATTCTGGTTTCTCACAAGTTTCGGAGAGTTTTTTTCGAGTACGGCTCGGCTTGACGTTAATAGAGCGGAAGGTCCTTGTATGGGCTGTACGGGCTCTTCTCCCGGTAGGGTGCGCGCGCGCGTGACTAGAGCGAGAGAGGAAATGCACGCCCATAAACACTCTCTCAGCTGCAGATCCACTCGTCCGTGAACACTTATGTCAGTTATAGTCCGCGCCGCGCTTCTCTTTATTCCTATGGGTGACATCAAGCGACTTCAACGCTTCAGCGCAGCATTCCGGGAAGGCAGCGCTGCATTTGAACCGATTTGAACGCAGAAATGACGGGAAGCTTCACAACATCGCGGATCTCCACGGTCACTGCTGTCACAGGACTTCACCAAATCATACCAGAGAAGTGTGTTTTTGACGGAGCGGTCCCAGCGATAAAGGTTCGGTCTTGCTTTGGAAGCAGCCGGTGAGTAAAACTGCTTCAAATGTCTATGCTGTTGGCTATCGTCGCGTGAGTAAACATCAGTAAACGACACGATCGCGTACTTCGTCATTCAAATGCGCTAACGGTTACTCCATTGTTGTTCTATGTATAACGTTACACTAGTCTGACGTGCAAAACCGTTTTGCTTGCTACTGCTAAGGTTTAGTCGCATACAATAGTCCATAAACTGAATCATGTCCTCATAAACTGCGAGTAAAGACACAGAAATGTTGACAGGCCACCAAATACAGTACATACCACAGAGACGGACGTCCTGCTGTTGCTGTTTCTCCTGTTCAATTTATTTCAGCCTCCGGATCTGATTCTGGATCATTATCTGTATTAGCTGAATCTGATCGATAGCCATGGGTTTCTCCACGCTTGAGGACGTCACCGCTTTGTGCGCACTTTTCATTCTTTAGATCCGCCCACACGATACGCCTCCAGGCGCTCGTTTTTTTCCGGAAAGACTCAGTACAGCCTATCTTTCTTTTATAAATATAATAAAACTAAAGACTTTTCGGAGATATGAAGGATGCAATACTACTCTAAGATTGACATGAGATTGACTGAAACTGAGTGTTTCACCCCCCCTTTAAATAGCACACAGAACTGTGGCACCTGACCAGAGTTTGGTTTTTACAGCTTGCAAGTCAATGGAGAGTTGCTTGACTACCCTGGCTGCAAGTTAGATTTGCTGTCACTAGGGTGCGTCTAGATTTCTAGGCTAATAATAAGTGTTTATATTGGGACTATTTCAGACCGTTCTGGTAGGAACCGCGGCGGAGGAGCATAATACAGATAGACATTAACAGAAAAAAGTAGCTCCAGCTGCAATGTTCTTCAGCAGGACACATGCAGTTCTGTTTATTAACCTCTAGAGCACAACAAGTTTCAGACTGCAGCTTTAAAGAATAGGTTTATTCTTTACCCATTTAAATTCTGTTGTCATGTACTCACTCATTCCGAGCCTGACTTCTGTGATATTTTGAAGATGTTTAGAAGAATGTCTCTATAACATACAATGAAAGTCCAAATCAACTAGACAAATCAACATTGGACCGCATTGACTTTCATTATAGGGACAAACACTATGATCACAAACGTCTTTCAACATATTGTCTTTTATGTTCCAGAGAAGGAATAATGTCATACTGGTTTAGAATGACAAGGGTCATGAATCATAGACAGTAAAAGAAATGGACAGAGCTATCCCATTGACTTCAACGGCGGAAAAATGAGGCCAATCATAGGCACTCACTTCCTGATGGCTGAGCGAACTGCGCAGGCTCAGACTGAGCTTGACGGCGTAGATGTGATGTGAGCAACCTGTCTGACAGCTGTAATTCTTCTAGTAGTTGTGGAAAGCGAAATCTGAATCACGTTGTTTAAATATTTTCTCCCGTTGCTTTTGGCTCACTATGGGCTTCTCCCCATTCTTCTCCCTTGACTTTATCAGACTTTATGTCTCCATGTCGCCCCGACTGCCTCATAGACAGTAAAAGATTGTTTCTGAGCATCTCCTCCTGTTTATACGGTAATTTCTCAACTGTGCGACAGAGTCACGTTGGTTACGCAATCGTTAGCCTATTTTTTACAAAAACAGCTTCTACAGGGCGAAAGTGTAAGATACAAGGTAATTTATGCATTGTCGTGTTTCTTTATAAATAAGCAATGGACAAATGGAGTCTTTAAACGCCTCAGATGTAAAGTTATTCACTGTCAAAGTGACTCAAAAATGAATGGGAGTCAATGGGATGCTAACAGCAGGCGATGGCTTGGTTAGCAATGGCCGCCCCTATGGGTGGAACGCTTTCCGAGTGCTAGATTACCCCCTTGGTCATGAATTTCCTTTTTGGGTGAATTATACATTTAACAGTTCTGGTCTGCGTTCTTCTTCAGATGCAGGCAGAAAACTAATATAATAAAAATATAAGCATCAAACATATTTTCATGACTATCATCACAGCTGCTACAGTAAATGGGAACTTTTTTCTTCCCTAAAAACTGTGTACAATTTAGTTCTGATTTGTTAATGTTCTGTTTAAATCTGAAATGAACTCAAGTTGACAACAGTCTTTTGTTTTTCATTTATTGTCTATTCTTTCTTTCACAAAAGTACTCACACAGTCATTAACAGAACTATCAAGGAACTAAAATCGTTCAGTGGAATTGAAATTGGAAGCTGAATTTTATATTCCTTTAATTCTAGTGAGGAATGATGAATCTTTATGTTGGTGCTGAGCTCTCAAACTAAATATTTGATCACAAAACCATCTGAAAACCTTAAAACATTGGCTGAAAACTTTAGCTTGATGCATACTGTATAGCTATGGTTGATCACAAGGGCATTCTCTGGGATTTTGCCTTTTGTATGACATGATTAACCACATTGAATGTTAGATGATAAATAATATACTATTAACGAAATTTAGCTCAATTTTGATTAAGAACAAAAATGTAATTTTGGTCTAGATCTAGGAAGAGATGCACATGAACCGTGAGAAACGTGTAAATCCAGTGATCTTTCCATTTTCTTTTGTATCTGTAATGAAAAGGTTATCTTTCTGAAGCTCCATAATGCATAAAAATCTTAGATGCCCCATAATGAGATGCTCATCATTAAATATTTATGTTACTTTTCTCAATCTCACAGCTTCATATTTAGATTCACAAGCCCTCCTCCATCTCCATACAGCAGGGAATTTCCACTTCCAGCATGTGAAATGTCTCTTTTCAGCTTCTAGCACAAACCTGAAGATGTAGGCCCGGCCTCAGAGAGCCGGTTCGGTGAAGCCTTTTTATCTTTCACCTCTTCGTCCTCATTTCTCCTGGACTCCACGAGAGTGTCCTGGTTTTCCAAGTAGAAGATTTGGAGGTGAGATGAACAATAAGATCTGTTCTTCCAACCATTTGAGCAAATGAAATGTTTGGATGATAAGGCCTTCCAGTAAACCTCCTCCCTCCCCTCTTCTTACTGTCCGCTGCCAGGACAGTCCCAGGGCCCTCAAACATCAGGCCGCGGCAAGGCGCTCAAGCGCTGTCTGTAATTGCTTCGGTCTAGACACTGTCTGGTATGGGAAACAGACACGCACAATGAGCATAAGAGGAGGGGGGAGGGGAGGGAGGGAGAAAGCAACTGGATTAAAACGAGTTACAAACGGCCTGGAACCCTCCGGTGAAATAAAGGATGTCAGAGCCTGATTGCAGTGGGTGGATGATTTACAGTACAAGCGCTGCATTAGATGGACTTGTATCGTTCAGCTTCAGTTCTCATGTGGTATATGGAGGTGATCAAATGAAGTTCTCCTGACTTACTGACCTCAAACCAGATTTGTTTTCACTCTGATAAAGTTGGTGTCTGAGAATAATGGTCCTTGATTAGTCTACACATCTACAGCATTAATTGGTGTAGCTCTGAAGTGTGTCCCTCATCAATCAGCATGCGGCCCTCTTTTGAGTTTCAATTGTTACATTTGATATAAGAACACTTTATTTAAATAGCATTATTTTATGACCAAATTATAAAAAAAAAAAAATAAAAAAAAAGTATTAGTCTCCTTTTTACTTATTGTAAAATTATATCCCCAAACAGCACTAAACTATTACTTGCTGCTTATACACTGATGAGTCATGAAGTTAATATCGTTGTCATGTATTAAGGTCTGGTTAGATGGAAAGAAAACAATCAGAGCCTGTATTCTTAAAGCTTCTAAGAATCCTCTCAGAAGGCTTCTAATTAACCTTAAAACTCTTAGCTTAAGAGTGATTCGGGACTAATCTGAGAGCAACTCTGAGCAAGGAAAACACAAAAACTTTTATTTTAGTGAGGAGGAGGCAGGGCTGAACCTGTTACGTATGACAGTCTTTTGAAGACTGATTGGTTGATTGTCCAAGAAGGAAAAAAGAAAGCGCTTTAATAATGTTGTACTTGATGTGTGTTATAGGAAATGAACAGCGACACAATACGGTCTTAAAATAGCTGTCACTGTCATCAATTTACTTAAAAAAGGTTACACAGACCTAAATAATCACTGCTGCATAGCTGCAGTTTTCCAGTTGCCAAAGATGTTAATGTAGCGATTACTTCCATTTCTGGCGCTACGGCATGTCTGGGCGGTGTTGGAGATGTTAGCGTGTCTCTAATAAGATCGGTCATAAACACGATCCCTGCATGATCTCGTCTTATTAACTCACTCATGCATTGTATGCAACACATTTCTTCTCCCTCTTTACGTTTTGTCCATTCTCCGCTGCTAAACAAACTCTTAAAGGGTTAAATCACCCCAAAATAAAATTTCTGTCATTAATTACTCACCCTCATGCGGTTCCAGATCCGTAAGACCTTTGTTCATCTTTGGGACACAAATGAAGATATTTTTGTTGAAATCCGATGGCTCAGAAAGGCCTCCATTGGCCACAATGTCATTTCCTCTCTCAAGACCCATAAAAGACGTCGTTACAAAGCCCATCTCACTACAGTGATTCTACACTGTAAAATAAATAAATAAAAATAAACTGGTTCCCTTAAAATTTTTAGTTTGTTGAAATAAAAATGTTAGCTAATACAATTAACATTTTTGAGAATCGACAACCTTTATTCAAATATTATTAAAAGATGTTGTAAGCAAGTTACAACCTGATCTCACAGATTTCCGTGAAATCAACATGGAGTCTTAACTCAAAAATCTGTGGTAGTTTCACGGAATCGCCGAAAATTCTGTGATGGGTTCATGGGAAGTGATGCCTATGTAAGTCAATGACAGGCAGCATCCGTGATCCACACATGGATTCCCTGTTCCAACACCTTATATTCGTCAGTTTGATTCAGTCAGCATAATTTAATTACATTTATTTTCTTTTTATTCAGACAAGTTTTGAACACGTAACTCCATCCCTTCCCTAAACCTGCCCATTTGTGTATTATAAAAAAACAGGATATAACAGGCAGATACACAGATACTGCAGGCACAATTTATTCAGAAACTACAAATATTCCAAGTGTTCCGAGGCCAAACGATTGATTTGTGTGAAGAAAATCCCCAAAAGCGATCAGTAACGTCGAGTCCATCCGCCGAATATTAATACATTTCAAATATTGCCGCCGGAAGAAACGTTACATCAGCTTTGACAGCATTTGCTGTTGTATGTCGCGTGACCAATTGCGTCATTACGTCAGCTATGATTGTAAAATGCCATTGGCTCTCGTGTGTCTCGTGACCATGTTGAAGAGTCGTCTATATCATAACGAGTGCGTGTGGAGCGCGGTCATCATTTCAACGATTAAAACATTAAGATCAACTCTTTTCTTCACATGAAGATATTGTATGACTTCAGAAGACTTGGAATGCAACATGAGTTAATAGTTCTATACTGTTTCGGGTCTGTTTTTGAAATAAATATCTGCCTGTTATGTGTTTTATATTGTTGAGTAGGAGTGGAGTTAGTTGCTCCGAAATATAAAAGTAGGCTATAAATATTCATAAAATCATGTCTACTTTTACAAATGCAAATAATTAAATGTGTGTTGGGAATCCGTGTGTGGATCACGGATGCTGCCTGTCATTGACTTACATAGGCATCACTTCCGTGAACCCATCACGGAATTTTCGGCGATTCCGTGAAACTACCACAGATTTTTTAGTTAAGGTTCCGTGTTGATTTCCCGGAATTCTGTGAGACCGGGTTGCATATTGGGTAATTCAATTGTGTTTTATTTGTGATGCCGTGAAACATGCCAAATTGTGCTATTTTCATGATTTATAAAAAAATGTATTTGGTTCAGATACAATAATATTTTGAGTTTCTATTAAACCAATTTCCTTCATTGTATTAACTCAAATGTTTAATTTCATTAAACTCCAAATTTTTAGGCAGCTAGGTTACTTACTTTTTTTTGAGTTTAACCAACAATTTTTTTTTGCAGTGTAGAATAATTTTATGAAGCGGCAAGAATACTTTTTGTGCGCAAAAAATAAAATAAAATAACCTATATAGTGATGGCCGATTTCAAAACACTTCTTCCTGAAGCCTCTGAGCTTAATGAATCAGCTTATCGATTCATGATTCGGACTGTCAGACTGCCAAACTGCTAAAATCATGTGACTGGCGATCCGAACTGCTGATTCACTGCAGTGAGATGGGCTTTGTAATGACGTCTTTAGTGCCATTATGGGTCTGGAGAGAGGAAATTACATTGGTTTCAATGGAGGCATTTCTGAGCCATCGGATTTCAACAAAAATATCTTCATTTGTGTTCCGAAGATGAACGAAGGTCTTACGGGTGTCAAATAACATCAGGTTGAGTAATTCATGACAGAATTTAAATTACTGTCATTACAGAATTTAAACTAACCCTTTAAGTCCTCATCCATACTCATAAAACTTTTGGACCTTAAGACCTCTCTTTATTAATTTTTTTTTTTTTTTAACAGGATTTTTTCTTTAATTTCAAGAGGAAACACCCTCCTTTCTAAGAATTTTCTTCGAATTTTGTCTTTAGGATCTACTTTTTACATTAAGATTTTTAATGAATACAGGCTCAGATCTCATAATCAACGTGTCCAATGTAGAGGTAACGGGAAAGGAATAAAGATCTGGGGCCGTATTCACAAAACATTTTATCTTTCTCCTAAATGACAAACTTTTATGACAAGCTTAAGTCTTAAGCTAAGAGCACCTTGTTGCTATGGAAGATGTCAACAGGCTTACAAACTATGCACACAGTGATTAGCTGATAAGGGAGGAGTCTCTGTCAGTGATTTAATCGTAGAAATATCTAGGGGCTGGGTATTGTTCAAAATCTTTCGATCCAGTGCCAATTTCGATACCTCAGTTTCGATACCGGTTCCTAAAGATAGTTTTTTCGATACCATATGCAACCTACTAGCAGCACAAGCTAACATACATAACATGGTGGTAAAGTAAATAATGAGAGAGGCTTCACAGTGATGCCAGAAGATGCCATTTTTGGTTCCCCAAAGAACCGTTTTGTGAAAGGTTCTTTAAAGAACCATTTTTTTCTAACCATTTTATACACTAAAAAACCTTTTTGCACTACAAAGAACCTTTTGTGCAATGGGAAGGTTCTTTGGCTATTAAAGGTTCTTCTTGGAACCATACACTCTGCCAAAGAACCATTTCAGATCCTTTATTTTTAAGAGTGTACCTAAAGCGTGTTGCAGAGATACACCCCTTGATGACAATGGTGTTCACTAATTGAAGTGGCCTCTTTCAAAAGGATAAAGCGCCCTGCCACACTGCACACAATGCTGAAGAATGGTTTGAGAAACATGATGAAGCGTTCAAGGTGTTGCCCTGGCATCCAAATTCCCCAGATCTCAATCAAACTGAGCAACTGTGGGATGTGCTGGACCACCATGTTCAATCCACAGCGGCTCCACCTCACAACTTATTGCACTTGGAGGGTCTGCTGCTAATAGCTCGGTGCCAGATACCACAGGAGACTTTCAGGGGTCTTGTAGAGTCCATACCTCGGTGGATTGGTGCTGTTTTAGTATAGTAAACGGAGGACCAATAACCATGATAGTAATAGGAAATGTGTCTTGAGCAGAAAAACAGCATATTAGAATGATTTCTGAAGGATCTTGTGCTCCTGAAGACTGTAGTAATGATTCAAAAAATGTCAATAACTTTAAAAGTTAAGAATTGTGCAAACAATTCAAGGTATATAATCTTAATGTAATTCTATTAAAACATACTTTATCACTGGTTTCAAGTAATGGTCTACTATTTCCAGTCAGAATTTGAAGTGACGCACACTCTTACGGCTGATATTGCCCACAACCCACTGCGAGTTGGATGAGGATTCGATTAGACCTTCAAACGCAGATAAAAAGTGTTAAAAAACTACAAACATGACGGATGTGCGACTCAGACGGTTAAGGTTTAGATAAAGGGGTTTGAGTGACCAATTATCAGTATTTAACCTGACAAAAAGATATTTATTCAATATTATCCACATTATATTTCACCTGCAGCAGCATTGTGAACTTTTGTAATGATACGTTTGGCCATTAACTTTTAAATGCATCATTAAATTTAAACTGAAAACACATGAGGAGAGTCTCTGCATTAAAGTCCCACAAATCAACCCGCAGATCAACATGCTACAATGTTTCTCTCCGATACTGTAGGAAATTAAACTGAATGTGGAGAGGATTTGAACTGTGACGACTGACAGGGCAATTTAAACGGCCACAGAATGCACGTATAGCTAAGCTAACCGTTATAGATGACAAAGTAGTATGTCTCAAAGTTTGCATACTCTTCTGCTACACACTCAAAAGTATGTATTTTTTCTTCACAAAAAGAGTACATACTGTTAGGTCGTAGTATAGGTAGGCGAATTGGGACACAGTGAAAGTTCTCTGCTATATACCCTGCTAGCTGTTTTACAGAGTGAGAAACCACACCAAGTGATTTGAGTTTTAGCAGAAACTCTTGCAAACTAATTCAGACCAGTTTTCTAATTAGTTTGACCAATTCATTGAAAGGAATTGACTCAAAAGAATAATTCTTTCACAGTATGAATATTGCTAGTTCTGAATCTAAATATCTAAATGAACCAAAGCATCTGTGTATATGTGTTCTTGTATATATGGGTTATAAAGACACAAATGTGTATAATGGCATGCTTATTACACCGTAAACTTCCTGTTTCCTCGTGAACCAAATGGCTTAAATTGCATAAAACAATGCCAACATTTTCTGTGATGGGTAGGTTTAGGGTTAGGGGATAGAATATACGCTTTGTACAGTACTAAAATCACTGTTTTTATTTGAGTCCCCTTAATTTGTGTGTGTGTGTGTGTGTGTGTGTGTGTGTGTGTGTGTGTGTGTGTGTGTGGGTGTGTGTGTGTGTCTATGTGTGTGTGTGTGGGGGGGGGGGGGCATGTTTTTGTGACATATGAGGACACAAATGTGTATAATGACATGGGTATGACTTACAAGGAGAGGGTGAAATATGAGGACATTGGCCATTTCTTCACTTTTCAAAATGCTTATAAATCATACAGGATATATTTTTTTTAGAAAGTAAAAATGCAGAATGTCTCCTGTGGTAGGTTTAGGGGTAGGGGCAGTGTGAGGGGATAGAAAATACGGTTTGTACAGTATAAAAAACATTACGCCTATGGAATGTCCCCACATTTCACCAAAAAAAACCTGTGTGTGTGTGTGTGTGTGTGTGTGTGTGTGTGTGTGTGTGTGTGTGTGTGTGTGTGTGTGTGTGTGTGTGTGTGTGTGTGTGTGTGTGTGTGTGAATGAGTAAGGTACAGAGAAAAAAGGAAGTATACTGAAGGAAAAGTAACAGATAGCATGACAGTGTGCAGGAGTCTTGTGGACGATACATGGCTTGCCGTGCTGCGCTAAACTCTACTAACCTCTCAGTGGGTGGCTGCCGTGCTAGTTCAAACAGAACTGAAAAGGATTTGTGGTACAATAATTTAGCTTTTCCTCTGCTTCTCGTTTAAACTCTTTCCATCTTTCTCTTTAATACAGGGATTTCAAAATCTGGGCAGAAAGGAAGAATGAAGTATTGTACAGGAAGAATATCCATTCAATATTAAGTTCAAAATGTTTGCACTGACACTTCAGGCCCTCATGAGTATATACAGTTTATTTTTGGTTGTGCAAGTTCTTTGAAGGTTT
Source organism: Pseudorasbora parva (assembly GCF_024679245.1). Lineage (NCBI taxonomy): Eukaryota > Metazoa > Chordata > Actinopteri > Cypriniformes > Gobionidae > Pseudorasbora > Pseudorasbora parva. Next base: position 37,202,481 of record NC_090174.1, read on the forward strand.
GCCAGTCCTGCCAGAATTTAGTTGTGTTCTTGCGCTTGAAATACTGAGTGAGTAGGAGTGGGAAGGGTGTGGTGCAGTCCATTCTTAGCAGTGTGCAGTATGCCTGGCTTTCTAAATGTCATCACTACCATCATTAGTGCTGGTCTATTTTGTCACAGATGCGGATTACGTCAAAGAAGGACATACTAAGATCAGAGTATATCCACAAATAAGTCTGATTCTGGCCAAGTAACCTCTAATGTAGAGTGTAAGTCAAGTCTTTTGTGATGAATCCAAGTCAAGTCTCAAATCCTTTTGGAAATTAATTTTCTGTAAATGCTCATTCAATATGAATGTTGTTCCCCCCATTGTAAAGGGAGTCACTGTGATACTGGAAATTGTTTTGCTCTTAGTCTCAGATTAAATGTTCTATCTGTGAGCTGAGAACCACTTGGGTCACTTTTTCATACTTAAACAGTCCCCTAAGGGCATATCATATTCATCATAAAATAGTTATTATTCATTATAGACTAGTATAAAACAAAAATAATTCAAAATAGGGTGTGGCAATCTGCAAATGATTGGATTTAAATATAGATATTTTAGCAGAAATATGTTTAGACTTTTAATTAGAATTACTGCCCTTCTAGATGGTTTGAATAAAAAGATCATAGAACAAAAAAGAAAACTGAATCCAAATAACATTGGACTTTGAATGCATGGACACGTTTTTTCTCTCAAAATATCTTCCGTGTTCCATAGTAGAATCAAAAAGCTAAGTTTGAATTTTCACCTCGAAAATGTGGTCACATTTTCACATGCAGATTTTCGCATGCTGTTCAGACCGATGCGGGAAAAAACTGCCAATGCAAATTCTTTCTCTGAAAGTAGGTGTCGCTTATTGAAATTCTGAAAAACAGCAGCAGTACACAAGAAAAATAAAACCTTTCCGTTTTTGACACTATGCTGTCGCTGTGAGGAATGAAAGTCATTAATTAACAGTATTAAATGCTCTCAAACAGCTGCTCAATATTATTATTTTTTTGTAATCACAATAGTGTTTATCAAACACCACTAATTACAAAAGTACAGACACAATAGAGATGTCCCGGATTACTCCTCTGCTATTGATTCGCAAAAAAGTCTGTTTAAGATTGCCACCATGCTATAGTTTTCTGTAAAAGCAGCAGCACTGGTCATGTGGCCAAAAGTGCAAATGCTATTGGTTGGTTAGTTTTCTTTGCAGTGCAATTTTACCAAGATTTGAAAACCTTTTTTTGAAAATTCATCACATTGACGCCATGCAAATGTTTTTGTTGGCATGAACAGATGAATTAACAGCTGTTCGTTCAAATTAAAATGTTTGTCACACCGAACATTCGTCTTGGTGTGAATGGGCCTTTTCTCTGCCACTATGCCTAACTGAGGCTTTTAATGAACTAAATTTCTTAACAGCAACCACTTCCTATCTTCAATGGTCTCCCTTTGTATTTCTTCCCCCTCTATGAATAGACAATAACAAGGATGTTTGTTTCCTTTATGCATCTACACATAAAACAATACAACTGCACTACAGTCCCATTCCTGTAACAAATCTACCAGCTCCTGCCTCTCACACAAACGCATACATGCACATGCAGATGAACACCTATACACTGATTTCAAATAGGCCAGGCTAAGACAACCTCCCGTGGCCCTCAGCTAGCCTCCCAGAAAGCCTTTTCATTTCACAGACGCATGGACAGGAGAAAAAGGAGGGAAAAATGAAGCTTGGGAGGAGGAGGAAGAGAGGGCCGTTGCGGGGGAGGAACCGAAAGAGGGGTGTGTGTGGGGTTGGGGCGTTTGGGGTGGTGGGGGGTGTTAGGCAGCATTGTAATGATGGAGAGCAACTCGATACTCTTGCATGCTGAATATTCCCCTGGAGGGCTTTTTCCATTACCCGAGCACAGCAGAATGGTAGAGTCGTTTAGTTTAGCCCAAGCTGCCTAACGCTCTCTCAAGCTCCCCCTCCCTTTTTCTCAACCTATCTGTTCCCCCGCTGCCCCTCCCCTCTCTCTCTCTCCCTCTCTCGCGTTCTCTCCCGGCTCTGTGTTTTTCCATAGGCACATTGTGCAAATGTAACCTTTCAGTAAGCCCCTCCCCTCCAGGAAGTTGGCTGGCCCCTTTGCTGCCAGGAAATATGAAAAACTGGCAGGATGCCCATTTAATCTCCAAACAGAGAGAGAGAGAGAGAGACAGCAAAGCAGTTGAGATGGAGAAGGAAATGTTACAGTTTGACTCACCAGAAGGGAGGGGGAGAGAGGGGACAGTTTTACTTTAGAAAGTCACATTAACTATAGCGCTCTGATTTTCTGCATCTTGCTTAGTTTTACACTGAATTCCATAAGTTCTTCTATAGGAAACCTATAGTTATGTATAATGGAGACAGTTGTAACATAGGTTGACTTGTAACACTGTCAGTTTAACCACTTAAAAATGAGTTTGGAATGAAATCTATGATGCATGAGCAGCAGATTCTAGATACGACATTTGAAGTAATGAATAAATAATGGATGTATAGAATACAATTCAATTTTGATGTAGAAAAATAAACTTAAGTGTATTCATTTAATACTATTTATAAAAAATAAACAGTGACAATTTGACTTGCTATGGTTGTTAAAGGAGAGAACTGGTATCATCTAAATCAGTAGGTCATCTTGTTTGATCAGTAGGTCCTCTTACTCAAAACTTTCACCTAAACTAAACTAAAGAAATAGAAATATAATCCCTGAATGTAAAATGTTATGTCTGAGTAGACAAAGAGAGTTGCAACATTACTTTTCATATTATATATTCTGAAGTAGTTTCGAACATTGAACAAAATGGGGCAGTGTATAACATTTAACCTGACTGTGAAGGTGGCTAAAATGCACATACACTAGATTGCCAAAAGTATTGGGACAACCCCCCAATTGAATTCAGGTGTTACAGTCACTTCCACTATGCATGCAGACTGCTTCTACAAACTTTTGTGAAATAATGGGTTATAAAAGCTCATTGAATTCAAGAGTGGTACCGTGATAGGTTGCCACCTGTGCAATAAGTCCATTCGTGAAACTTCCTCAATACTAAATATTCCACGGTCAACTGTTAGTGGTATTATAACAAAGTGGAAGCAATTGGGAACTACAGCAACTCAGCCACAGAGTGGTAGGCCATGTAAAATTACAGAGCGGGGCCAGCGCATGCTGAGGCACACAGTGTGCAGAAGTCGCAAACTTTCTGCAGGTCTTTCGATTAGCTCAAGAACTGTGCATAGAGAGCTTCATGGAACGGGTTTCCATGGCCGAGCAACTGCATCCAAACCTTACATCACCAAGTGCAATGTAAAGCGTTGGATGCAGTGGTGTTAAGCACGCCGACACTGGACTTTAGATCAGTGGAGACATGTTCTCTGGAGTGACGAATCACGCTTCTCTGTCTGGCAATCCGGTGGACAAGTCTGGGTTTGGCAGTTGCCAGGTGAACAGTACTTGCCTCACTGAATTGTGGCAAGGGTAAAGTTTGGTGGAGGGAGGCTTATGTTTTTTTTTTTTTTTTTTTTTTTTTTTTTTTTTTTTTTTAAGGGATTAAGAATGGGATGTTCATTACAGTTCAATATAGTGGACATTGTTTATATTTTCCAATTGCTAGCCAGTTTTATGTATTTTTCAATCATTTTTCCTATGTTGCTGTTGTAGGTTGTTGTTATAAAAGGTTTACTATTTCTGTTTTTACATTTTGAATTAAATAGCACAAAAAGAAATTGGGTTGGTAAGGTTAAAAATTATTTTGAAGAAGTTAAGAAAATTAACACACAACCATTCCCTGTCTCCATAACTTTCTTTAATAAATACATTAAAGAGGATTTAAACCAAGTGCAAATTGCATAGTTTTTAATTGATGCTTTTCAAATTCTATCCATGTGAGATGTTTTCAGTATCACCCTGCACATATGCAGCACCAAATGTCAAATGTACGCTAAGATCGATCCTACTTGTAACACTGAGGCTACACCAGACGCAAACCGTGACAATACAAGTCAGTTGAACCCATTATAATCAGTGATGCTGTCTACATAAGGTGTAATGTGACAACTCCCAGACAGTAAACTGAAGCCACATTCGATTTCTGACGTACTCCACATGCCTGCACTGCTTCTGACATGAAGGACAAACTGATTTACAATGGTTTGTCACGTCCAGTGTAAACAGCCTCAAACTGTTGTGGCATACAACAACGACTGCATCTATTTCAAACTATTCCAAACATTCTCTGTGTGTATATGACCTTTTTATATATCTGTTCAATTTTTCCAATTTTGTTGCTGTCATAGAATAAAATGTTTTTAATTGTAGTTTTTATGCATTTTATTGGGTAGAGTTGGAGGTTGGTATGAAAACGGTGTAGACATGGTGTAAATTTTGCAACAATTCCAAACATTCTCCATTTTTACATTATTGCTCTGATCATGGTTCTTCTGATCCCTAGAACCTTATAAATGGTGTCGTAATTTCTCCATGTTGATAAGTAACTTTCTGGGGTAAGATAAACGGGACTTTACGATCATGATTCTGTCAATTTCACTCATTTGACTGTAAGGGCAAATATCTTATTTAAATTGAGCAGGGCCCGCTAAAATAAAGGCTCATAAAACAGCCAATCATGATCTGTAATTTGACCATGACATTCTGGGGGCAAAAACTTTTGCACACCTGAAGATCACATAATTGAAGCATTGAACCAACCTTTTTTCGACTGTACAACCCCTTTCTGACCACATATATTGTTAAAAACCGAGCACTAACTAAATTCAGACACTTTTCCCACTTTTTAGATAATTAAAAGGAGATTTTACTAAATCAAAAGTTATTTTTGAATAAATTACCAGCAGCCAGGACACAACACATGCGAACATAAACAAGCCTGCCTTGCCACACCCTGAAGAGTCATTCAACCTATTTAGCACGTCACACACCCAACACAGAAGGTGATGTTGCTTGGTATAATGTAGCCTTGTTAACATACAACATACTTGATTGCTCTATACCACATTTTGTTAAAGGCAGACTCAATCTTATGTAACGTCCCACGTCATTCTCTTCCTGGTAAACAAGATCTGTGCTGCTCTGGAGCTGAAAAGTGTTTAGAGCTCACATTAAACCCAACTCTGACAGAGACAGTTTTGCCTACAGTACGCAACCATCCAGCTCTTCTTTATCCCTCCATGTTTTGCGAAGGCACTCCAGGTCTCCTCAAAGTGTTGTAGAAGAACATTGTTATAGGGTGAGCTGGCAAAACGCGACTATTTGGAACCATTAAAAGGCCCTTTTATATTTGTCCTTGTTCCCAAAACCGGAATTTGATTTCCAGTTTGTACACGGAAACAACTTAGATTTTTTCGTCAACAGAGTCAGGCGGTGAATGTATTACTGATCTACTTGCTGATAAAAGCATGAGTAGGCTCTAGAGTCCTGCTGAGGCAGATGAGGTTGACTCACCTCCGCTCCCTGCCCTATCTCCTCTGCGATTTCCAGTCACTGAACTCAGCCCCATGCACTTTTTATGGGCCAAATAGTCCACTTCATCTCTTCCTGTGCTAGCAGCACTGAGTACATTGCAAGCGCTGGGTCAAGAACACTGGGAAGTGCCCTAACTAACAGTGCCACCTGATGGCTAATGGCTGCTACTACGTTAATCACATGACATTCGATAGGAACTAGAGCACCACCACAGGCTGATTGCCACAACTGCACAGCTGAGATTTCAACAGCCTCAACCTTTTTTGTCAAAGCAGTACTTTGATTTTTAGAACTTTGTTTCAGCTGTTTTTGAATATTCAGACTCATTTAGGCCTAAATATTTTGAATCAGGTCTCACCCCCCACACACACATTGGTGAAACAAATAAGCAAAAGAAAGGGTTGCTATTTCTTCACCATATTCATATCCTCCCTCTGTATTTTGTGCTTTTGCTCCATTTCCTGGAAGTACTTCCTCAGTTATGACGCACTTCCTCTCTGTTTCTGTGCAATAGGGGGAAATGGTGGGTGGAGGAGAGAACTCATGGAAGGAGATGACTCTTTTCCTGACTCACATTTTCAGATTCCATTACTATGATGTGGAAGGAGAAAGAGGTTAATCTCAGAACAATGGGTGACATGAAGAAGAGAAGATGAACCTTATGGTGACACCAGCTCAGATGGAGATATTATATATGCTGTTTTTAATATATTCGGACCTTCCTTTTTTATTATAGCGCTAAAAATGCTCAAGCACATTTTCAAGACAACTGGATTTATAGGAATAGTCCACCAAAAAAAAAAACATTCTGCCATCATTTACCCTCATGGTTTTCTAAACCTCTATGTCTAACACTAAGGAATATATTTTGAAGAATGTTGGTAACAGTTCCGATTGACTTCCATTGTGTGGTCAAAAGTATAATGGCAGTCAATGGGAGCCAAATATGTTTGGTTACCAACTTTCTTTAATATATCTTTTTTATTTTATTTTATTTTTTCCGTTTTGGAGTGAACATTCTAGTGAATTGGGTGAAACCTCAAAGGTTCACAGCAGAGTACAAAATCACACATCAGAACCAGCAAATTGATTTTTACCATTGATATATTTGCACTATGAATGGCTGCTATTCCTGTATTGTAGAAAACCCAGTCTTTTATTGAATTCTGGAGGTCATTTCTCTTTCATGGAAGAGAGTGAAGAGCTCCTGTTTCTTATAGATCACCAGTCATTTCATCTGTTGAGAAGGACGAAAACCATTACTCTCATAAAACAGAGAGGTAATTTCTCCAGTAGGTGCTCGTAAGCCATTTGTTTTATAGAGTTGCATGTATTACAGTTAATCTTTACTCTTGGATAGGCATGCTCCTCTCTCTGGAACATGGGTTATTGGACTACCCTAGAATTTAGGGGTTTAATGGACATTACAGCAAACACACACACACACACACACACACACACACACACACACACACACACACACACACACACACACACACACACACACACACAAAGAGGCTAAACCAGAGCCAGGTGATATGTGGTAGGTTCCAGGAAGGACTTTTTTTTCCATTTGGGAGAGCAAGTGGGGGATCCCAATAAAGTAAACATTCCTTTCACCTCACCATCTTGCTCTCGCGATGACCCTAATACACCCTCCCTGCCACATCCCACATCCATGCACCGCATGAAGACCCTTATCGTACCACGCTCCCCCCGAAGCCAAGCTGCACAGCTACCCCCGCACCGTAGAGCCCTGACAGGCGCATGAAAAGGCGGGGGCTGGGAGGCATTTGGGCAGGGGGTTCGAAGGGAGGAGGAGGAGAAAGAGGGGAGGGGAGGGGGGGTTGAGGGGTTCCATTTAAATTCCTGCTTTGTTCCCGTGTTCTCCACCAACCCCCTTTACTATTCCCGTTCCTTAGTTTCCTCCTCCTGGAGCTCTGTTTCCCAGCCTAGCGAGATCAGCAGAGAGCAAGAGCGTACGGAGCGCTAAGAGCGGGAGGGCTGTGGGTTAATTGAGCTGAGGTTACTACTTCCTGTTCCACTACAAAATATAACTTCTGCTTCAGTACAGTTTCTTTGTGGCTTCAGCCTCAAAATGGTGACAGTGAAAATGTGTTTTGGTAATGGAATAAAACTACACACCAATTAAAACTAAACCTAAAATGCATATTCATGGATGAATGACACAAAAAAAAAGTACTAATCCCAAACCTTTGAATGGTCAACATGACATCATGACTTTACGTAAACATCCACACCTTCTGTCTACTTTCTAAAGCCAAGTGGCGTTTTATCTGTACACAATTTGAGCTATCCGCATGAATGTCTACGCCGAAACAAACCATTATGTGTGTGTGTGTGTGTGTGTGTGTGTGTGTGTGTGTGTGTGTGTGTGTGTGTGTGTGTGTGTGTGTGTGTGTGTGTGTGTGTGAATGATGGGTAGGTTTAGGGGTAGGGGCAGTGTAGGGGGATAAAATGTACAGTTTGTACAGTTTGTTCAGTGTAAAATCCATTACGCCTATGGAAAGTCCCCACAAGTCACAAAAACACAACGTGTGTGTGTTTAAATTAATACGCAATCGCAAGGTAATGTAAGTCAATGGAGGCCAAACGGCGTCGATAAACCTGTAAAAAGCTATAATGCATCTTGATAGCACACCAAAATGGCTTACGAATTGGCATATCAAATATCATAATCCACCTTCATTAAACATGAAAATTCAACTAAAAACTAAACAAAAACTAAAAGTTTTGATGGGTGAAATAAATGCATCGAAAAGACAAAATGAAAACGAAATAAATCAGTCAACCCTGAAAACGGTTTACGGGTCACAATGAAACAGGACTACCTATATCTGAAGGGACCCCTCATTAAGTTAAATTAGAAAAATAATAATGAACTACTGGAATCCATTTCTTAGAGGCAACAGAAAATTAGAAGTTAATTCAATTTCATTTCATTTGTATAACCTAAATCTGAACCCTGACAAACATGAGCAGACAACTGTTTTCCCAGAGAACTGTGGTTGGAGTAGCCAAATGGCAGCAGCAGGATACATGAGCCAACAACACTGTTGCCAAGCACAGGATCTTACCCGTTCCCTGACTGAATCACTTAAATGTACATGTTAGATCATTTTTGATGCCAAATTGTAATGAGCACAAATCATTGGCACTTCAATTACTGACCTGATCACAGGCCAAGTCCTTTTCAAGCTGCCTTCTTGGTGGTGTCTTGATGGAAAGCAATCCAGTCTGGGAACTCGAGTAAGAAACTACCCTGACCTGTTAAAGCTACCTTAAGAATGTCGGTTCAATGTTCTCTCCACATGTTAATGCTCATGTGGCCGAAGGAATGAAATTAAGTAATGTGGGGACCTCTCTCTCTGTCCTGCTAAAGGAAAGAAAATGAAAAAGAAAAACAGAAGGCAATAAAGCCCCAAAGCGACAGCACAGTGCCACAAAACGGTCTCTAAAGCTGTTTTATGCGATTTAGACTTTTCATGTGTGTATGAACCAAGTGTGCTGCACAACCCCTCAAAAGTGAAGCCAAAGTGTATCGATCGCCCCCAGGTAGCTGGTCCCAGTATCGCTCATAACCTCTCCCCCTCCTTTCATTCTAATGGGACACAAGCCAAACTAAATCAGATTACACTTCAAACTATTTTTTTCTAAAGATGGTGTCTGTTTGCCTAGAAATCTAGACGCACCCTAGCGGTAGCAAATTTAATCTGCCCGCAAGTGTCGTCTAGGAACTCTCAATACCCTTCTGAGCTGTATTCCTCAGAATCTGGACGGGCCAATCACATCATGTATAGAGTTGGCGGGCGGGGCCATAATGACGACGGCCGAGTTGCGTTTGCGTGCTTCTGTTGTCTAGTAAACACAGAAACTGGCGAACGGCGGCGGTCTTTCGAATCAGTTTTGACTGCGATTCTGGAAGACTTGGAGTTAAGCTTTTCTCTGAGAAAAGAACAAAGAACGGCACTGAAGTCATTCTTAAAGAGGTAAGATGTGTTCGGAGTTTAGCCGACCAGATACGGTGAATGTTTTAATATATCAACAAGCTTTGTTTCACCTTCATTGCTCTGGTTGGTTGTAGCGCTATCCTATCGCGTGCAGAGGGAGTTTGAAAGACAACCGTTTATTCCGCCGCTCGGATTGAGCCCTCTCTATGGTGTGTTTCCAGACCAAACATCTTGATGTGGGTCTGGCTTGTCAGGCTAGGTTTCTGTCATTTTAGGTCGCTTTTATCACGCTGATGTCATTTCAAGGGTTCGTTTTTTTAAATACGTTTTTTTAGCTAGTTATTTGATGCTATAAAAACGGGGGTGTGACAGCATGATGGACAGTTTCACATTGACAGAGGCACCAACTGACTTTTTTCAGGAGGAGATCGAGCTAGCTTTAATTTCTACATTTCTAACTGTTTATTTCACACCGACATAATGAATTGTGTGGGCGGGGTTTTGATATCGCGGCTCTACTTCATGCTCTCTACTGTGCAGACTCCGGTTTCAAATCAGAAAGATGTCAGCGCCATATTCGGATGTTAGCGGCTTCATTTTTCTTCAGTGGAAGAACAAGGGAAGCCCCCCCTACCTCCAACACAAGAGCCATTAAAGAACATTCACACACTTTAATAAAAAAATATGATAGCACATTTCTATGAAAATGTGTTAAACACGTATGAATGAAAATAAGCGTACATGCATATATTACAAAAAGAGTCAGTCCATTCTGTTCTTGAAAATGAAGGCGGGAGCCCAGGATCTTGTAATATACAGCTCTGGAGAAAATTAAGAGACCATTCATCTCTTAACTTTCTCCAGATCTGTATATGTGCTTTTTTTGTTTGAGTAAGTAAGTCTTTCCATTGCTAAGAAGACAATTCTTTGATAGTAAAGTAAATAATTTTCCAGTGTATGGCAAAGAGGCAATTTGCTTGCAGTAAACATAGGTTTACAAACTTCTGTTCATGCATTTTCGAAGATAAGGCAGGTGGGAAAAGACCTTTGTGGCAAACTTTACCAATAGTTTTAGATATTACACCAACTTCTTTCCAAAAGGACAGTAATTCTTACATTGCCAAATACAATGAAATGAGTGGTACATTTTCCACAGATATACAGAATATTTGAATTACATTTTTCAGCGTTATGTACAGTATGTTCTAATTTTCCAATTATATTGGATCAATTTAAAACAGGCACTGATTGATAATGTTTGCGCGTGAACACGATTTTTTCCCATTCATTTTCTGTAACATTCATTTGAAGATCATCAATCCGAGCCAATCCTTTATGTTTTGCTGAGCATTTGCAAATTTGCTCTATATCATAGAGATTTTACATTTAGCACTGCAATTTTTAACTGCCACGATTAAGACTCTTTAAAGGAATACAGTTTTCATTAATGAACAAACTGTCCCTTTGAACTCGTATTCATGGTGTGTTCGATACAAGAGGTCAGAATGTGTCGGATAACGTACAATTTGAAGATGAGTCGACTGCTGTTTAACATGTTTTTATCTAGCATGCTTTGCTATGTACCTCTCAATATGGTGATAATATGATTTAATATTCAGACTCAGGAGACACAATGAAATGACATTAACTGCAGCAGATAAATCCAGGCACTCATCGGGAGGAAGGTCGGGAGCTTGAATAAACATTTGAACAATACTGTATCTGCATGCATACATAATTATAATCGCTTGTAATGTAAAAGGATGTATAGCCACTTTGACACTGTAAAGATGTTTCTGTACATATCAATGCCTATACAGCTGATTATACAGCTGAGTGTCATGACAACGGCATCTCATTTACACAGAACCAAAGCCTTTACTAAAAATGTAACTCACCTTTAGGTTTACCATTATTTTTTTTGCTGCATCGCAATTTCTGGTATTTCCTTCAGGAAATAATTTTTAGCTTCACCTCAATTTTGATCGTATATAATGTGCGTCACAATGGCGTCACGTGTTTCTGCGTGTAGTTTTAGTTCGTGTTAGTATGTGAATGCATATTTTGTTGTGTGTGTATCTATATCTGTTTTCTATGATTATGGCATAACCATTATGGCACGTTCTTAATTTCCCTTTCCCCTCACTGCACCAATTACATCTGCATTTATCCCTCAGCTCTCTCTCTCTCTCACTCCATTTCTCGCTCTCCTTCTTGCTCTGTCTTTCCTTTAAATTATAACTGCTGTGTGCAGCTGACTGCAGAATTGATGCAGCTGAGAGAAAGGAGGCGAAGACGAGAAATAGAAAGAGAGCAATGGAAAAGAAAGAGTCGCTCGTGGATGAAAAAAGAACAACAAGGGAGAACGATAGCAAGGCAGGGTTGAGGGAAGCCAGTGGATGGGAAAGAAAACAGAATTAAAAAGAATGATAGGTAGGCAAAGAGATAGAACAAGTTATGGTTTGAGAGAGAAATCGGCTGAAGGTTAACCAATCAGAGCCGCTGACAACAGAGAGAGGGAACTGATCAAAACCACGGAAGGCTGGTTCTTGGCAACAAAGGACTGAAAACGTAAAACACGGATGTGTGCATGGAACGAAAAGGGGGTGTCTGCTGAACGAGAGAGCCGGGGAACGAACGAGGAAGAGGGGAACAAATGAAAAAGAGTAGGAATCAGCAGAAGAGGCTTTTGTGGTCCCATAGCAGAGGGGGAGGAGGAGGGCAAGAGAGAGGCAGGTTGGGGATGGGAAGGCAAGATCAATAACTAATTTCAGTGCCGAGCCTCAGTCGGACTGTTTTCCAATAAGCCCTGGACATAACGAGTTAGCTTGAATAGCTGTGCTGCTGCTATTGCTGCCTTCTCTCTCTCTCTCTCTTCATCCATCCCCCTCTCGCTCGACCCGCCTCATGTCTCTCAGGGCCCTGGTGTTAGCGATGGCTGGATCGATCCTCCGCACGCACACAAACACGCACATAGACATACAGGCCTGAGCTCTGCAACAGGATGTCAAGACGTGCCACCGCTGCTGTTTCAATGCGCGTAATAATTATTTCCATTATTATGAATCTCCTCATATGCGTATGGTGGCCCGATGACCATGATAAAAAAATCAAATTAAATTAAAGACCCCCTGTGGTGAAAATTAAGTTGTTTAAATGTCTATGTGGTGTTTTTACTATGCTCAAATTCATAAGTCAACCCTACTGCTGGGTATTTTCTCCCTAAAACTAGAGTGAACCAAAAATGCATCTTGAAATCGCTGTTGTTTCTTACGTCACAAACTACTTCGTAACCAATCAAGGCAACGTGCGGCGGGGCTTAAGCATATCATTAACTATGACCGTTCTGAAGTCTCAAGAGGAGTCACAAAAATGTGTACTTTTAGCAGTATTTGATGTATATTGCAATGTTATAATGAACTATATGCCTTTTTCTGGCATAAGAAGTTCAAAGCGTTTGTAAGGATACTGATATTTAGAAGGCAGCTGTCTGACTCTGAGATGGCGTACATGGTTTGTGTAATATTAGCAACGAATTATTGTTGTTTGATAATGTAGTCAAGCAAAACTTCTCTGGTTAGCGATGACGCAAATGTTTGCATGTGCAGCTTGTGAGTGGCAGACAAAGATATCAAAGAAACAAATCAAAAATCAGTTTCTTCAAACTTTATTTCCTTAAATAAATATATAAAAATGCACATTTTGACATTTACATGCAAACTTAGAAATAAAAGCATTAAATAATAAAAAAAATACAAAAATGACAACATGTAATTCCACATAAGGGCCCTTTTTAATGATCTAAGCGCATAGTCTAAAGTGCACGGTGCGAGTGCACATAGGGGACTTAGTCCGAAATCCACTTTTGTTAGTTTAATGACAGGAAAAATGTTTGGCGCATGGTCTCAAAGTGTTGTCTCTTATATACTCTTAATGAGTCATGGGTCTGTTTTTGGGCATAAAGTGTCATAAACAGTTTCATCTCCCATTCCCTTTAAAAGCCAGTTGTGCTCATGCCATGGCGGATTTGCTATTTACATGGCGGAATTTGCAAGTGGAAAGAACAAACCCTTCTCTAGCTAGGAAACCGATCTTCTCGTCCAATGACGCCTGCGTGCACGTCATTGCTGCAAAGAGGGAATTCTGATACATGCAAGGACTATCCAATATGCCATGTAGGCATTTTTAGATTTATGTACACAATAATAATATTTTACATTTCAGTCCTTTAATTTGTCAGATTTAACAATGTTTGTGTGCTGCTGTGCTTCCCTCTGTGTGTAATAAGTGAGCCCGGTCTCACGAAGAGGCGTATAAATAGTACGAGTGTGCAATCTCCTGCAATGTATAGGCCAAAATGTGTTTTGGCGTGCATATGGTACGTGGATTTTCGCATGCATATGATATGCACTTTATAGCGTATTATACGTGCAAACCACCTATCCCACACCCCCAACCTACCCAAGAGCGTGTCAAATGCACGCCATAAAATGCGTATCATATGCACGCGAAAAACTGAGTAGCATATGCACGGCAAAACTCATTTTGGCATATACATTCCACAAGATTGCACACTCGTACTATTGCATGCGTACTATTGCACTATTTACATTCGCATTAGCCACAACCACTCACTAAAGACAGACATTTTTACATAATTCTGTTTATTTGACTGTTAAGGAAAGTTTGTAATGTGCGAGCTCTAAGTTACAGGCGTGTGTGTCGTTGTTATGAGCTCATATCTCCTGTAAGTGCTATTATGAAATGCTATAAAATCGCTTGCATGTTCACATGATTTCCGTCATCCATCCCGTGAAGATGTTGAATCAGATTATGCAGATTGCTTTAGTGTAGGTGCGATGTTGAAACCAGAAGCAATTTTGCTAATTTTGAGAGATTTTTGCTGAAATTATTTCTCACAAGAAAGTTTTCAAATGACTGATTTGATGTGATAAGCTTTGCTCATTAATTTAATAATAAACATTTGTGGTAATTTCCCACTTTATAATCTCAAAACTTGCATAATTGTACTCATTCTCATGCGCTAATATCAGACCGTGTGGTATCTATTTAATATCGGTATTAGATTGTGGTACCGTACCGAAGCCAAAATTGTGGTATCAAGCCATCCAACCTGTAGGCACATATTACTAACGCGCCCTTTAAAATACAAAAAAATGGTGCTATTGACTTTAGACCAGGTTTTTGTTGGTCAATGGCCCAGTCGATTTAAGTTGCCTCAAAATAGCAACGGGCCAACAATACGCCTGAACACACCTCGTTTTCAGACCAGCACGCCCATGGGCAAATGCATTTGCTCTTTAAACAACGTGACGCTGGATGTGAAAATAATAACTGCGTCAGGCTGAAACTACCGTCGGGTGTATGATGGGGTCCACAGTGTTAGAGGCTTTTGTGCAACATGAACGTGATCAGAAATTTCAGATTTTATCAGGACAACTGGTCACATTATATCAGGCATGGACTAGTCCAATCCTGGAGAGCCACAGTCCTGCAGCGTTCATCTCCAACCATAATCAAATTCATCTGAACAAGCTAATCAAGGTCTTAAGGGTCGCTAGAAAATGACAGGCAGGTGACTTTTTGTCAGGGTTAGAGCAAAACTCTGCAGGACAGTGGCTCTCCAGGACGACATTCACCACTCCTGCATTATAGTCATAGGGTGGTTTATGGATATGTTAGGCCTATATAAAGTAAATATTACAAATAATAAATATTTGTAAAAAAAAAAAAAAAAAAAAGAAAGAAATGGTTTGCCAGAAAACCTTCAATGGTTTGTGTTTACTCTTAAGTTCTGCTTGCCCCTCTCAATGAAAAAGAAATGATGTTAGAAGTGAGCTTACAGTCTGAGCCGGGGCATCGTAGATCCTTTTACTGGGGCACAAGTTCCAGTGAAAAACTTCCTTGCCCCAGTTAAATATTACTGCTAGTTTGGCAATGAATTTTTCAGTCGTGTCACGTGCGTGTTTTCGCATGTCACTTGTGTGAACGAATCGGTCAAAAGTGCACCAGGTCTGAAATTAGTTGCGATTTAGTTTGATTCCTTCAGAAAGTTCTCTCGCACTCTTAAGCGTCTGCAATGGGTTCTCACTCACGTACCATGATTTCTTAATAAGACAGAAAACAAAAAGGCATTGGATGATGTTGATATTAACATACAATCCAATGTTGATCAAAAAAACCTTGCAATTGTCTTCTATCGCTGGTTAGCAATGAAGCGTTAGCTCTTTATTGGGCGTGCAGACTGTAAAAGACTCTCTACTGCTCGAAAAGACACTTTGTGCGTAACATTAAAAAAAATATATGAGTATAAAATATGGGGGCACTTTTTTGATAGGGGAGCGGGCTTTTGTCCTGAAGAAAGGCTATAAACACTCCTGGTCTGAACTGAAAGTGCAAAGAAATCATGGGTGTTATGAATTAAATAAGACAATAAACACAACACAACCTCATAGTGTGTTATTATGGGTGCACACAGCAACAAACACTGAAGCCAGTTTGTTCCCATGAGTTATCAGTTGTCATCTCTATTAGGATTAAAATAAGTCTCTCACTGAATCAGTCAAAATAGGTGTTGATTTACTCACTAATCATGTCCAACTCAAAATGAGTTTGCAAGTTAAATTATTTATTGCACTAGAACTGCACAAAGTGGTCTGTTTGTGTAATTGTGCTTGTCTTTGCAAATATGAGTAGCTGCTTTTGCAATGCAAAATAAACCAAATTGTAGGAGCACAACAGTTACTTATGTCATTATCAACACATTATCTTTTGTACCAATGCCATCAGTGTCTTCAAACCTTTTCCTTAAATAAAGCGTTGTTTATGTAAGTTTGACATTTACATGTGAACTTATAATTAAAGACATTTCTTTAATTAATTTCAAAAACAAAATATGACTACATAATGAAATGTAATTAAACATATAACAGTGAAGCACTTGAGTGACGCTGTCCAGATATGTTTGATTCACCTTTGATGGCTGACAGAGAATGAAGGTTTACAGGGTTTACAGTGATGGCAAAACACTTCACTTGGAGCAGTTAAAGCATTTTGGTTAGGGCATTTCTCCAGCTTAGCTAGCAAATTAAATTGAGATGCTGCTTGCGTGGAGAGGACGGCAGCAGCAAGCGTGTAAAGTTAATGTTATGGCAGCCTACATTGCAAAGTGATTTGCTAAAAGACATTCTAGAATGAAAGTATCAGCAAATCAACTTGCAATGGCAAAAGCAGCCATAAAGAATCACAATACTAAAACCAGATCACAATACAAAACTATACCATAGCTATAGCACATTCAAGATCATTTTACGCTAATCTAGCAGTTGAAACCGGGGCACATTTACATTTTTAAAGTATTGTAAGGACACACCTTTTCCCATAGGTGTCACCAAGTCTACTTGGTTGTAGAGCAATTGATTTGAATCCAAAAATTAGCAAAATGAATGAGCAAAATAAACACAGATGACTTTCCTGGCAGAGTGGGGGGAAAAACTGAAATAAGAATAGTGTTGTTGAGACACTGGCCCACAGAATAGTTGTTTGTGTGGCTTGTATCATTAAATTTACTGGACATACAGTTTTCTGAAGAAATGCAGAACGATAGAAATGAAATGGCAGCGGATTATAATAACTGTCCTTGGGTGAAGGGTACTTTAAACTTTGGTTATGCTGCTTCATTCAGTGTGTTGAATTTCAAGTTGACCATACATCAAACATGATATATGCACTCAAAAAAGTTGCCAACTCAAAATTGCCCGCACACTGAAAAACATACAATTAGACCAAAGCAAGGGTCTGTCAGAAATATATCTTTAGTTAAACATTTGCCAAGGGAAAAAGTGCAAAAATGTGAAAAGTGTCTTAAAAACAGACCATGCTTTCTTCATTGAAGAATCTGGCTTTGGTCTTATTGTATGTTTTTCAGTGCGGATAATTTTGGCTATTAAGAATCACAAGTTTGCTAAATTCTACCGTTCAAACAATTCATAATTTGGTGTTTTCTGATGTTTTTTAAATACCAAATCAAATGAGATCGTAATAGAATGTTTTCTGAAGCATCATGTGATGTGACACTGAAGACTGGAAGAATGATGCTAAAAAGTCAGCTTTACCAACTTAGGAATAAATTACAGTTATTGCAGTTTTACTGTATTTTTTATCAAATAAATGCAGCCTTGGTGAGCCAAAGAGACTTATTTCAAAAAATTAAAATAATCTTACTACAATCATAAAGGTCCGATGTCTTTTATTCCTCCTTAATACAGGTTGGCCTAACTGCCACTAGATGGTGCTACTCTACTCTAGGCTTACGTTCTTCATTCGTCACTACAATGCAGAAAAAACATACATGGTGAGGGAAAAAAAAGTCACAAGAGTCAGTCATTTTCTTGATACATACACATATTGTTCCAAGTGAGCAGCACAATACACAAAATAAGTTCAAGAAAATGTTTCCTTAAACATTTGAGCTTTGAATCAGCCAACAATTCTTACGTACCTAGTCTGGCTTGCTTGATTCTCCATAGAGCTGGTTTAATAACAATAGTCTGGTTACACTTCTTTTTAATTTAACACTTTCCCTTCCCTTTCTTCTTCTCTTTTTTCTACTCTTTCAGCCTCTCTCACTTTCTTTCTCCCCCTTCTCTCTGTACTGCTTGCATGGTTACAGCTGCGCTGGTGATAGGGAGCTTACTTGTGTGAAATATTAATAAGAAAATGGCTTATGCATTTTTAACTATGTGCCAGGCAGACGTAGCATCGAAGTAGAATAGAAGGGTAAATCCTCTTCCAGACCAGGTGTGGAGCTCCTGTTCATCTAACAAGTTTGGTAACTCATAAGTTGGATCAATTATCTTACACAGTATATCTTTTGTCTTGGATGAACATAATGCTCTGAATTTATCACATGGGAATTTAATGCTGCCCCTACATATATATGATTATAGTTATGAATCCTAAGAAGAAGCTTGTCCCCAAGAAGCTTTTGTCAGATTTCTCTCATTTGTAGAGGTTTGTCCCCGAATCACAGCTAAGTAAAGCCACCCACACAGGACACGTTTATCCTCTCAGTAACCTTTTAGTATTCTCTCTCTCTCTCTGTTTCTAGGTCAGGGGAGGCAGTAGTGAGCGTGTGCTCTGCACCGCTGTCCACTTCAATCTACCCAGCCACGGCTGATCTCAGAAAATATAGAAACAGAGAGTTGTTGGGTGTCGGAGGCTCACATGGGGGAAAACAGCGACGTATAGGAGGAGGAGAAAGAGGAGAAAGGGCAGAAAGAGAGAAGGAAGTTAGCATGGCAAGCGTAGCATGGACTTAAAGGCGTGTAGCTGGGTTGTGCAACATTCTATCCTGTTTTGCTCCATAAACACACACGCAACGTTCTAACACACACACTCGCAACAGCCTCTGTTCTCAATATGCAAGGCACTGCTGCACTGTGAAACCAGAAACCACATCAGACCTCGGACCTTCAAAGACAGAATTAATCCTGCTCTCACCCAAACCTGATTGTAATTCAGTCATTAGGCATTCAGCTCGACGCACTGCAGAGCTCTGGCTTCGATTAAGAGCCTGCTGTTGACGGCTTGAAGTTTGCTGCTGATATATTTCTGTATAGGACTATAATGACGCAGCTATACAATTACACAAATATTTATAAATACTGTAATAGTATATACACTAAATAATAAAAAAAATGAAACTGCTTTATTTAAACCTTCTATTTACAAACATTATTGAATGAATCATATAATAAATATATTAATAATATGGGTTCAAATATATCTGTCTGTCTGTCCGTCCTTCTTTTTAGTTCATGCATTACCCCAGAATCAAACCCATATTATTATATATTTTTTATTATTATTGATATAATATTTAAAAATCAAATTGGTTTAAAAATGTAATAGTGTTTATGTAAGTACTAAATATATTGTTTTTTGATTTGGCTTTTATTTTTATATTTTAATTTTATAATTTTTTCTTTTACTTCATGTAAGAATACTTCAACTTTAGTTTAGTTTTTAAGTTATAATATAATAATATGAACATTATATGAGACAAAAATTCATGTCTTTCGTCAGTTTTGAATGCAGATAACTGTAAATAATAACAGTAAGCTACCTCTTGACGGTTACTGATTCTAATACTGAAAGAAACGAACAAATTTAAAGGTACAAACACATTTACACCTATACGTACACAGACTTGCATAAACTTTACAGTCTTTGGGGTATGGCTGAAAACAAGATTGTCTTATTGTTTTCTTCTCTTTCAGGAGAGACCTCAGTCCAGCCCCTCTTTTCATCTGTGTATTTTACCATTTTTCACAACACAGGTGCTCCCATACAAACTGCCATGATGTAATCCAACTGTAATCCCGAACATCAAAGAACCACACAGCTGTCATGTGTCACAAACACACACACACACACACACACACACACACACACACACACACACACACACACACACACACACACACACACACACACACACACACACACACACACACACACACACACCCTTCAAATTCTTTTGCAATGTTTGTTTGGCTAAAATTTGCTTCTGACTTATTTTAGAGGTATGTCATTCATTTTTTAACACTGTTAGTGATTTTAAACATTTGTTAGTAAGTTAGTTGTTTGTTTTTGCCTTTTGGGTCTGACACAGACATTCGGGCCATATGGTTTCGCTTGAATAAGGCATAAGACCTCCTTGTGACCTTTGTGTGTGTAGAAACAAACATTTGCTTACACATATGCACAAGCACAACCATATGAATGTGTAGCAAATGGCTGACAGGAAAGCAACAGTTTCTCTCTTTATCTCTAATAAGTACATAAACGGACAAATTCAACAAACAGACACATATCCGCTTGCAGGCTTGTATCATTTTAACAAATCTGTGATATGCAAAATGTACACATATTTACACATTATAGTTTAATATTATAACAAATCTTTGTATTTTAGCATGCGCTAGCTATACAAAATATATAATTATGTAAAAATAGGCATCATGCTGATACTTATAAAGTTATATTGATATTTGATTTTATATTGAAGTGAAATGCTATTATAACGGTCAGGTTTAGCATGAAGAGTCCTCACGGTTCTCTAACAAGAACTGTGGAGTTACAGAAATTTAGCATTCTCAGGCAAAATTCGAATATCTTTAGCACAGTTTGAACTACAGAATATCTACTTTAAATTAAGTTAACATTTTAATAATTACCTTACTTTTATTTCGGTACATTTTTATGCCATTTTCTTCATTAAAACATTTACTTAGTAGGGAAAGTAGGACAACATATCCAAAATGCCACTGTTAGTGTGTGTCACCCACTGTGATCTGAGCTCTGACCACTATGGGGCATTGTGTTTAGTGTTAATGTTAGTTTGCTTGAGAGAACTACAGATTCTCTGGTGACTGACCGACCGAATGAAGGAATAAATTCAACCTCAACTTGCAACCTGAGCTTTGCATTCAGTACAACAGTGCCATCACGTGGCTACTTGAATTAATGCACAAGTGCTTCTGAACACTTAATCAGGGGAATGTTTTTTTTAATTACAGTTATCATATACATGAGAAAGCTGTACATTCAAATACTTATTATTGTAATAATAATATACAAAAACTGTATTATTTAGTGTCACGTTTGTATTCAAATGATTTATTAATGACAATAATATATGACACAAATCAAGACATTCCTACAAATTATCTAAGCAGACGTAAAAGGTAAAGGGAAGGCAATTTTTGTTATTTTAGTTGAAACTCTTTATATCCTGATAGCAATCAATAACAGAGGTGGTAAATACCCATACATCTTCTCTGGAAGTCTCATGGCCAAAACATTTCCAAATGCAACGCAATGTAAATGTCCTACATATCTATTGACACATGTATTTCCACACCTCCACCCACACATACATCACACGTCATCAGTGTGTTCTGTAGGGCTATGCAGAGTTGTAGACAGGCTGCAACCAAAAACCGCATCCTTCTATTCAGTATAGCAGGTGAAATACTGTATGTTACAAAAGAAGTGTCCGAATTCACCGTAATCGCAAAAGAGTAGTCAAAAAGCACCCGGATGACTTACATGTGAACACTTTTCTTATAGGCCATGGGAGAGAATTTGTGAATGGCAGTGAAGCGACATAACTGATGCTGGTACACAGAAAAAGGCTGTCAAAATTGTACCTTTAGGGGTACAACAGCTTGTCACTGAGACAATCTTTGTACTATGAACCTTTTGTGGTAAAACCAAGGGGGAACCTCCTCCAATTTCTGTTGAAGCCAATACGGAAGTGACTTAAGCTGCAATTCATAGATTGACCACAGGCTCCAGAAGGGAGCAGAATCTCATTGAGCACCATGTACCGAACTTTACAGCAGAAAAAAATTGCCCTTCGAGACAACTGTGAGGGGGGTGATATTTTTTTTAATAACTCATTCGTTTACATTATATAAAACCCTAAAGTTCTGCATAATTAAGGGTGTAGCCACTTTGAGTGACAAGTGGATAGCCATTTATCCGCTGTCTGTTAGTCTGTTAGTCATTGCGTCACCTCAGCTCCGCCCACGTCCCGCCTCTTTGCCCACTTTCGGTTTTCCGGGCGTGACTTACGATGATGCGCTGGCAGCTCATCTCTACTTTACGCTTCCAAAAGTCTCATCAAAATCCTATGGGTGACATCACTGACACTATGTGCATACCTTTTTACAGTCTATGGGTAAAACCTTCTGTAATACAAATACGTCCTTTTAAGGGTACTGTACCAAGCTGTTGTACCCTTAAAAGTAAAATTTTGACACTCTTTTTCTCTGTATAGGTCACATGATAAGGACAACATGGCAAATGTGGTACGTCCGGTGTGGTAACAAATCGTCTCTTCCTCGAAATCGGGTTTCTGTTAGAACCCCAAGCAATCCCACTGGCTCAAATTACTTTTAATAGGTACTCTCTTTAGCGTCCTATATATCAAGCTACATAAATTAATATTGTTTGTATGTACTTACTAATTGTTAACTGATAGTTGATAGAGGCCTGATATCAAGGGAGGATATGATTTGTCATGACACGGATTACATTCATACTACACACATACTATAGGCATATAGGACATATTTTTTTAATTCTTTATTGCTTTCAAAGCTAGTTTGCAATTCTAGGCTCTTAGAAATTGCCAACCCTACCTTTAAGGAAACTTCTGCAGGAGACATTGTTTGGATAAACTGCTTGACAGGTAGCACAAGATGTATCATGTCATGTATTTATTTACTTATACTATGTAACAATGTTCAACAATTTTAGTGCAATTAATTACACACTTGATTGCAGTGTATGTGCACACATGTTCGTAAGTGCTCTTGTTGCCCTTTGTTCAGAGATGCCATATTTCCTTTTTTTACATGAACTGAACGCCTTAATGAACGCACGGGGGTGGGTTCGCTCTATATATGTGTATAGATTTATAGATTGATGCATATGTCCTTGAGTCTGGGTCAGGGTGAGGGAAGCTCTAAGTGTTAATAGAATGAGATAAGAACTACTTTGTGACCTCCACCCTATGCAAGACACATCTCCACAACTTTCACATCAGCTCCAGCTGAAAAAATCACTCCACATCCAGGAGAAACAAAAAGATAGATGTTTCTTTTAAAAACGTAGCCTGCACTGCTATTTAATCAACAACTACTATAATACTGTTGTATCATGTTTATTTTGGCAGTTGATTAATAATTTTTTTAACTGTCTTCAAAATGTGACCTTTGATGATAAATTATGAGTCAAAAATATAGGTAACAATACTGTCAAACATATTTAGCCATGGAAAAAAAAGGTTAATCTAAAAGGAGAAACGTGAAGAGGACACAGAGAGACAGAGAGAGGACCCACAGGAGGAGACAGGTAAGGAGAAGAGCCGGCCAGCTCTGCTGACTCAGGACATTTCAAAACTGTTGATTTCCGCTCCATTTCTCCAGCCTCTTTGTAATTCTAATGAGAATGTAAAAGGTGTCAGGAGCCAGTGAGGGAGTAGACAGAAGAAGATAGGGTGAAAGAGAGCAGATCAGATTAAATATCGACTGACTTCAGGCTGTCCGATGCAGACAGGCAGTGTACTGAGTCATCATATGTATACCCTGCCAGCAGCTCGGCTGAGAACGAACGAGAGAAAGAAAGAGGATGAGCAGACAGACCCGGGAGGGAGAAAGAGGGAGAGAGGAGTTACCCAGGGGAGTGTGAGGAAAGCAGTGAAACGTTGGGCTTGTGGGGGAGGAGAGACGAGCATAAGTAGTAGAGACAGAGAGCATGCTGTCATGTAATAAGGGAGTGAAAAATAAGAGACGAGATGGGAAGAAAGAAATGGCAACAGTGGAAAACAAGAGGCTGGATGGAATACAACAATAATACAAGACCGTTAGGATAATTTTTTACCATACAGAAAAACATTTATTAGAAATATATGGGAAATGAGTGACACGGTGTAAATCAGTATAAAAAGTATAAATATGAAGATGAAAATGTGATGAATTGTGGAAATAAAATACCCACTTAAAGACCAACTAGGTATGCTTTTAATGTTAATGACAAAAAATGCTAGCCTACATGAAGCTTAAAGTGTTTCTTTTTTGCATTTATTTATGCCTCCTCATGCCAGGGTGCCTCAGCAAACATATTCAAATGTATATATTATTAACAGTAAATATACTATTACTGTGAACAATTAAAATACTTAGAACATAGACCTAAGTGCTAACAGTAAACAAAGAATCCCCCAAAATAACATATTATCTCCCCCCTCATTTCAGTAAAAACAATTAAATAAAAAAAGAGTTGAGACAAGCTTAAGGTAGTCAAGAAGGGCTTCCAGATGACTGGACTACTACAGCCAAAGTGATCATGGAGACGGGTAGAAAGGTGCTAGATGTGTCGTCTGAAAGGAGGAAAGAAGACAAGGAGACTTGGTGGTGGAATGAGAAAGTCCAAGAGAGTATCCAGAGGAAGAGGTTAGGAAGAAGTGGGACAGTGAGAGGACAGCGGATAGTAGACAGGTGAAACAGAAAGCGTATGAGGTATGCAATGTTAGATAGTAAGGAAGGTGAGAGGGATGTGTATCGGTTGGCGAGGCAGAGGGATAGAGATAGAAAGGATGTGCAGCAGGTTACAGTGATTAAAGATAGGGATGGAAATGTTTTGACAGGAGGGTGAAGGAAAGATGGAAGGAGTACTTTGAGGAACTGATGAATGAGGAAAATGAAAGGGAGAGAATAGTTGTAGAGACAAATATTGTTGACCAGGAGGTAGAACGTCCGATTCAGATTGATTTATTGGCATTACAAACCTGAATCTGATACCTCTTCTTCCTGGTCAACAATATTTCCCTCTACAACTCTTCACTCCCTTTCATTTTACTCATTCATCACTCATTCGTTCCTATAAACCCATATATTTCTGTCCCACTTCTTCCTAGCTAAAGTACTAGCAAGGGTGAAGTTAGGAGAGCTTTGAAAAGGATGAAGAGAAGAAAGGCAGTTGGTCCTGATGACATACCAGTGGAGGTATGGAAGTGTAGGATAAATGGCAGTAGAGTTTTTAACTAGGTTGTTCAACAAGGTTTTAGAAAGTGAGAGGATGCCTGAGGATTATGGAGGAGAAGTGTTTTGGTGCCGATTTTCAAGAACAAGGGAGATGTGCAGAGTTGTGGAAACAGAGGTATTAAGCTGATGAGCCATACAATGAAGTTGTGGGAAAGAGTAGTAGAAGCAAGGCTAAGGGGAGAAGTAGACATTTGTGAGCAGCAGTATGGTTTCATGCCAAGAAAGAGCACTACAGATGCATTATTTGCTTTGAGAATGTTAATGAAGAAGTACATAGAGGGTCAGAAAGAGCTGCATTGTGTCTTTGTAGTAGTGCCAAGAGAGGAGCTGTGGTACTGTATGAGGAGGTCTGGAGTGGAAGAGAAGTATGTTAGAGTGGTGCAGGATATGTCTGAGAGCAGTAGGACAGGGGTAAGGTGTGCCGTAGGTGAGACAGAGGATTTCACGGTGAAGGTGGGACTGCATCAAGGATCGACTCTTGAGCCCCTTCTTGTTTGCGGTGGTGATGGACAGGCTGAAAGATGAGGTCAGACAGGAATCTCCATGGACTATGATGTTTGTGGATGACATTGTGATCTGCAGTGAGAGCAGGGAGCAGGTGGAGGAAAGTCTAGAGAGGTGGAGGTTTGCTCTGGAGAGAAGAGGAATGAAGGTTAGTCGCAGCAAGACAGAATACATGTCTGAATGAGAGGGAACCAAGTGGAACATTGAGGTTACAGGGAGAAGAGGTAAAGAAGGTGCAGGATTTTAAGTACTTAAGGTGGAGATCCACTCATCCGTGCAACACTTCTGACACTCTGCGCTCCACTTTATTCCTATGGGTGACGTCAAGCGACTTTAACGCGCCCGCATAGCATTCCGGGAAGGCAGCGCTGCATTTGAACCGATTTGAATGCACAAATGACGGGAAGCGTCACAACATCACGCTTCAGTCGTGTTGCAAAAGTGGATCTCCACAGTTAGGGTCAACAGTCCAGAGCAATGGGGAGTGTGGAAAAGAGGTGAAGAAGCGTGTGCAGGCAGGTTGGAATGGGTGGAGAAAAGTGTCAGGTCTGTTGTGTACAGATGCAAGAATGAATGGAAAGGTGTAGGACAGTAGTGAGACCAGCGATGTTGTATGGTTTGGAGACAGTTGCACTGAGGAAAAGACAGAAGGAAGAGCTTGGTAGCAGAGCTGAAGATGTGAAAAGCCGAAACATAGAAGAATTAAATAAAATAAAAAAATTAAAACAAGCAGCTTTTATCATAAGTAGCCTACCCAAAATACTGGATGAAATATTTTCCCTTATCCGGGAATGAACCATTGAGTTGGATGAGAACTAGCCAACATGCTCTATGCAACATAACCACTGCGCGAGTTTAAATGCTGCCACAAGATGGAGACAAATGAAAAACAATTCGCTGAGGTGAAACTATAGGGGAAACGCAGCAGTCAAATAAGGAAATGACGTGCGGTGTTCGGTATTTTTACTTTGGCAAGCCGGGGGAGCTAGAAAAGCTTTCATGGAGCGGTTCTTCTACAGTTGTTCTGTAGTGACATGACCGATTGTAAGAAAAAACAGTCAGCGAGGGCACGAAAGCAAAGGTAAGTTACGTCAGTGATCATTATGAATGACTGTCTTTAGACAGAAACAGTTCAAAGACTGTGTAAGCATGAGCTGGCCGTGTGTCAACACGTGTTACTTTTTATCACCCCTAAATACCTAAATATAGCAAAAGGATAAGACAAATTATCTTTTTTTATCCAAGTAAACCCAGCAAGTCATGAGACCGTAACAGTAACGGACAGTTCTTTCTTCAATTGCTATTACTTACTAAATATGCCTGTGTTTAGTCTAATGCAGAAGACTAAAATATTTAGTGGGTCTATTGGTATATTCTGTATCCCCCCTGTATGTATTTATTCATGCTTCCATTTTGTTAGGAGATTATATGTTGTAATGCATGTCATTTGTCTACTGTGAAGTGATATGCTCCCTGACAGCTGAGCTCAGCCAGCAGAGATTTATTTGGATCCATGTGTCTGAATCTGACAGCTTTCGCATGTTAGGTCTCATTACAGGCTACAGCATTTATTCTACCATTTCATTGAAATTATAATCTTTTATTTCATAATATAACTCTGACCTGACTAGTTTCATATACAATGAATAACTATTTATGGTAAATTGTGCCTTGCCATATGAATAGTTCTGCCCTTGGTTTTCCCTTTGCCATATTTGTTTTGCCTAATGCACTATACAGAAGCTATACATACATACATACATACACACACACACACACACATCATAAAAAAGTGTATATGATGCATATGATATGATTTTACACAAACTACAATTGCTACGAAATTGGTTTAAATGTGAAATATTAAATCTAATTTAAATTGTATGCTCATATACTTGAATTGAATACATACTAGATTTATATAAATTAAAGTAAGATACAATTTCATTAGAAGAACTCTAAAATTTCAATTAGACCTGTGGTGAAACTACTTTCTTTTGATTGCTGTGGTCAGGAGTTGCACAAAGATGGAAGACTGCTTGATAGAAGACCAGACAACCTTTTACTCGAAGGCAGAACACTACTGGAAGGAAGTCCCGCCCACTGTGGATGGAATGCTGGGAGGTTATGGCAGCATTTCCAGCATTGACATCAATGGCTCCAAAAAGTTTCTTCAAAAATTTCTTGGGGTGAGTAATTTTACATTTTAATACGATAGTGTTCAGAAGTTTAGGGTCATGTATATCATTGTTTTCAGAAAACTATTAAGGAGCACAATTGTTTTAAACATCGATAATAAGAAGAAATGATTCTTGAGCATCAAATCGGCATATTAGAATGATTTCTGATGGATTTTGTGTGTGACACTGAAGACTGGAGTAATTCAGCTTTACCATCACAGGAATAAATTATATTTTAAAATATATTAAAGTAGAAAAAAAGTTTGTCTTGGATTGTAATAATATTTTACAATAGTGTATTTACTGTATTTTTTATCAAAGGCATGCAGCCTTGGTGAGCATAGGAAACTTGTTACAATAAAATAACTGTATTGTAAATCTTTTGACATTTTACCCTTCCAAATTCTATTGGTGTCAGAAGCATAACAAATGTGAAGCAACATTTTTACTGGAGTAGATTCAATTTACATTAAGTGCAAATAGTCTGCATCATTTACTAAACATCTGGTTGGGCCAGATAAAATAACAAAAGTCACCAAATCCTGTACTGTGACAATAGTGTAGAGGTAAGACGCATGGCAGAAAGTTTGACCCAAATCGAGTTTCGAATCTGCCTTTTTTTCCGAACTGGCTCTACTCCCTTTTCCTAGCACGTATCAGATCAGAAAAACATTCATTTTCATTAGAAATGAAGAAAACATTAAAACAGTCGAAATAAGGCATCTAATGTGTGTTTAATAATAAAATGTTTATTTTTTAGTGGTAGGTGAACAGAATTATAGATGGTAAAAGTGAGTGGGTTCAATATCATTGGTCTTAAAAAGTGGGTGGGTCTTGACTTTTGTCCCACCCACCCACATACAATAGTTCAGACACCCATGCCAAATTGTAGTTTTTTACTAGGTCTTATAAAATAATTATTTTAATGAAATATCTTTAAAATGTAAGTAAGACAATCTTGCCCACAGTTCCTCCATCAAAATACATAAGAAACGCACCATCATCTGGTTTCCTGTTTTACTCTAAGGAAGGCCAGGGTAAGACTGGGACAGGCTGTGCTCTGGACTGTGGAGCTGGAATTGGCCGCATCACCAAACGGCTCCTCCTGCCGCTCTTCCGTACAGTGGACCTAGTGGACGTTACGCAGGAGTTCCTGGATAAAGCTCGTACATACCTGGGTGATGAGGGCAAGCGGGTGGAGAATTACTTCTGCTGTGGCCTGCAAGATTTCCAGCCCCAGCCAGAACGTTATGATGTCATATGGATTCAGTGGGTGATTGGTGAGCCAATAGAACAGATTTATTTGGCTATAGCTACACCATCTATCATAAGAACAGTTTTATGAAATGGCAACACTAAATATGACCAGATGAATCTTACATTATGTTTTGCAAACCCAGTAAAGCCTAATCGCTTCGTTTATCTCTAGGCCACTTGACCGACGACCACCTGGTGGAATTCCTGAGGCGTTGCCAGAGCGGTCTGCGTCCGGAGGGCCTTATTGTGGTGAAGGATAATGTTGCATATGAGGGTGTGATACCTGATGATGTAGACAGCAGTGTCTGTCGGGACCTGAATCTACTGCGTCACCTAGTAGCCAAGGCTGGACTCAACATCGTCTACGAGGAGCAGCAGCAGAACTTCCCTGAGGAGATCTATCAGGTCCACACTCTAGCGCTCAGATAGCCGCAAGCACCGCAAGTGTGTGTTTTTATGTGTATGTTCTGAAGCCAATGATGTGAAAGGAAATTAGGATCAATGTTAGCTATACAAAATGCTATGTTTTACTGTCAGTGTGATCACCGTTTAAAAAAAAACAATGCACAAGACTTGAAGGTGATATTGGGAGCTTGGGATTTTATCTCTAGAGCTTGTAGTATGAAAGCTAAGGCTCATAGCTGCCATGAATCTGAATGTAAAAGTAGTGAATGGTAGTTTTTCAGAGATTCAAACAGCTTCACACTCCAGTCGATCCTTGGTTTGAAGTCTTCTGTCTGAATCAGAAAGTTATCACAGTGGAAAAATACATGGAAGATAGAAACACTCAACAGAAAATGTCAACCAAACACACTGCTTCGTTTTTAGCAGTGGGTGTACTGAAGACTTATAGGGATAGTTCACCTTAAAATAAACATTTTCATCATTCATTTACTCTGCCTCATGCCATTCCAAACCTGTATGACTTACTTTCTGAGGTCAATTATCCCCAAAATATTTTTTGAAAAAATATCTTGGTTACCAACATTCTTCACAATGTTTTCTCTTATGTTATACAGTCGTACAGGTTTGATGGTGCTTAAGTGATGACAATTTTTATTTTAGGGTGAATTATCACTTTAAGACAATATTTAATCAGAGTTTAGCATGTCTATGGCACTGAATGGCGTGTAAAACCTTTTAATAACTTATGAGAATTAAATGTTCCATTTTAGTATGTGAATTTACAGCTTTTGACAGAAAACTCAACTGAATGATGTTGTATTTTGCCTTGAATAAACGTAATATTTTGAAGTAGTTCTTGTATGATATTGTTATTGTGTGTAACAGTGGGCTCAAACTTTTTGACTCAAACACAATATTCACCTTCCCCCATCACTGCTAAGATAATTATTGTCGATATGCTGTAATGTTTAATTATTGATAATATTTAATTAATGTGGTTGGTAAATGTAATGTACTGAACCACAATCATTTTGTGATTGCAGAAGTTATGTTCTGTATTTAAAATTCTGCAATAACAGCAATAGTTAAGACCTAACGATTACAAAAGGAGCTACAGCACTCCTAATTAGTGAATAACGAAGGGGGAAAAAACATTTTGTATTATTACAAAATATTTTTCCCTAAATGAGCACATCCATACTCATTTTGATGCTTAAATGTAAAATTAAATAAAGATTCAGTTCTTATATTTCAGTCAAGATTTATTTTAAGAAATTTAAAGAATAGAAGTATTTTTAACTTTGGCTTCAAGCCTTTATTATTTTTGCCTTCAATTGATTAAATTAATAGAATGAAAAAAGCAGCAACAACATCGATTCCAGCTAATCAAATGCATGGTTTGGTAGTGTGTGTGCTTGTATCAACTTCAGTTATGCATGTAGGTCCCAGGTACAGTCACAGGCAGTGGGGAACTTTTTGGTAGAAGAAAGTGGTTGGACCGCAACTGAGGTTTGACCTTCCCTTTTCAAAGTGGGTGAGACCAGGATCAGGACCAGGTTTCACTTTGAAAGCGTCCAGTTTTCTCCATGGCATCCAGCATCTCTTGTGCCTGGTTTTCAGACATGCCACCCTCTTTCTGGAACACTTCTTTTAGCGCGTCACATACACTTGAGGGCATCTGCTTGGCATTTCTGGATAAAAGGAAAAAAACAGCTCATTTCTGTCCTGCTCCTAATACATGCTGTAATTCTCTAACCAACCACACGTATAGGGTGTAACATTCCATAACAAGCTAATTTTACTGCAATATTTAAATGATCAACACTATTTTCTTGAATTTCACCTTACCTTGATGTTAAAAAAGACTTACCCTGCTATGTAAAAGAACGCATTCTTCTTTGCTACGAGATCCCATAAAAGTTTGCTTTGTTCCTTCACGCGATGCTGAACGTAGATTTTATCCTCCTGTAAATTAATCATATTCAAATTTACCTAAATATATCCCACAGCCTATAAAAGGAAATATTCCAGGCAACAATTATTGCAAAAATAATCAAATTAACACTAACGTTTCAGTTATTAAATGTCATTAATTACAACAAAATACATTAACATAGATTGATGATCCTTATTTTAAAGCAAATACATTCAGTATGGAATACATTTGATTTCAAAAGTCACATGACCATAACCACCATACTACTTTGTGACAAAAGACAATAACTTCATTCGGCGCTGTGCAGACCGATAGGTGAGAGTTTCAGCCACTTTCAGTCAGTGTTCCCGTAATGATGCTCGCAGTGTTCAGTGTATCACAGACGTTTTCAGACATTAATACAGCGCCATCTGTACAAGAATAAAGTTCAGCCTAGGCTATTTACTTACCAATAAAGTGGGGTCTATATATTTTTATTAGTGTTATTTTGATAAATATGAAAAGAGTTTGTATTGTTATAAAAACGCAGATTTGTGAGCATTAGCGGAGCTGAAGGTGTCAGAATAAACTCGAAACGCACGTCATTGTTGTTAACGGTGAATCCGGCCAATCGTGGAACAGCTGTGCGTCATCAGAGCTTATGCAGCCGCTTTTGAGAAGCTGCGCCAGCCAAGTCGGCCGTCTGCTCTGGAATCGCTCTCGTAGTACTTTGATGGCATACGTCACAGTGACATACATATATCAGCATATCTTGTATATAATATATTTATTTTGTGCATCTGTTCTGTATATATATTTTTTTTATTCAATTCTTTATTATTTACATTATAGGTACATTACTATGATTTTGTATTGGTATTGGTAGTATTACTTAGTTTTAGTTTATCCGTTTAAATAATTTAGAACATGTTTTTTCTCCCATTATAGCAATCAATTACATATGTGTGTGTACTTAGTATGGCAATGAATTCATAGTTTATTTTTAAACAATTGCTTGTCCAGAACCATGTATAACAGCTTTTGATCAGGCATTCAAAACCGCTACCAGCGGACACGATTTCACAGGCGGACAGGATTTGTCATGACACCGGCATGCACAGCTTCAAGTCAGATGTCAATCTGTTTGCGCAGTTCCTGGTTCTAGGTTCCCCCCATCTTATTTGAAACACTTTGCAGTACTCTAACAGTAAGAGCTAAATAATACTCATCTGACCTGATCTCTGGAAAATGCTGTGAAGAGGATCATGTGGCCCGCCTGCACCTTCTCCTCCCATTCTGATCGACAGTAGAAGTCTTTTGATTCAGAGCGGCAGCCAAAAAACAGCACATTAGCTGAAACAGAAGATTAGGCTTTAATTACAATTTTTAATGACTATGCACTCTGAGAATTAGCAACAGCATTATGCAACATGGTATATTCGGTCATTACTTGTCAAATTAGGAGTGTTCAAGGCCATTAAGTTCACATATTATAAAGATATAATCAGAATTTTGTTTCCTACCCTCAGACCAGTTCTGCACGAATAAATCAGATTATACCAGACCTTATGAGGAAGAAGTGTCCCTTACAATACATTTGTATGAGCAAAATACATGTTTGACCATGACTTTTCATCTTTTTCACTTCTGAGTAGGGCTGGACGATATGGCCAAAATTTATATCACGATATATTTCTTAATTTTGGTCGATACGATATAATTTCGATATCGATATGAACTATATAAAAGCTTTAGAAAAACTTTGTAATAATTGCAGAGAATGTCTGTGATCTTAATCCCGTGCGAATCAGCCATGTCTGTTATTTGTAAAGTAAAAACTCCCCCGCAAATTACCTACCATACTTCGCCGAACACCGAGGTCCTGTGATAACATTAGTTCCGTGCGAATCGACATCTCTGTGATTTGGCCAGGATTAGGCGGATTGTATATACTTTTTGCAAGCTTTTTTTCTTCCTGTGAGCATTTCTATCTTTATCTTTCACGAAGAATAAAGTCTGCATTCATAATGCGCACCGTTCAGTCATTGCCGTGCAGCCGCGCCCACACGGATTATACTTTCACTTTAGAATGAGTATCAATTTGAGAGTAATCTGATTGAATGGTGTGTTTAATATTAACATCAATACTGTTCTGAATGAAAAACATAACAGAACAGTATAGTACAATGACAATCTTGTTTAAATAGGCGCTTTTACATTTAGTTTTGAAACTGAATCTTCCGCCTTATATTGTCAGCTTCTCCTCGTGATAAACGAAATCTGATTCCTGCCGACTGAACGAAATTATATTTATTTATTAGGCTACTGTAAAATAATCAAAACGACATCGATGCCTGTTTATGATTTCATACAGCTATCTATAACGAAGACTTGACATCATATCCGGGAGAAGTCAGTAAATTCGAGTAAAATCAAAGGCTTAGCTTATCCCGTGCGAATGCGCCACACAAAACTCAGATGTGGAGGAGTCATTTCTAAATCACAGAGGTCCCTAGATAATACTAATCCTGTGCGAATAGTGCTTTAGATAGACGAACCACTTCCACGCCACTAAAGAAAGTTAGTCTTTCTTCTCTTATCAACTATTTATTTCTCCTTACTTGTGGAAGCTCGTTCAGTCACATTTGTGTTGCGGTCAGGGAAACTCTTTTTGTAGCTAAAACGTGCTGCGTTGGATCTATCAGCCTACTACTGCTGAGCACTGGCTGCGTGTCCGTGGTGTACGTCATCACGCAAGAAGCCAATCGTGTTCTGCTCTTTCTGATGGCATGTGCCCTGAACGTCAGTCATATCGAAATATCGGAAATGTGTTTAAAAATCATATCACCGTTATTGAAAAAAATTATATCGCGATATATATTGATATTGAATTATTGTCCAGCCCTAACTTCTGAGTAACAAACAAATCCAACAAACTCACCCATTTTCCCCTGAACGGCCCTCTCCTGTATGGCAGATCTGAAGGGCGCCACACCAGTCCCTGGTCCAACCATTATCACAGGGGAGTCTGGGTCACGAGGGAAAGTCAAACTCCCCTTCTTCACCCACAGCGGCACGTAAACATCTCCTAAAAAGTATTTTGGACACCAATAAAGATCGACTTTTTGAACTATCTATTTAAACAGATTTCATTTTTGTTTATCGGACTGCCTTATTGGCTGTTTTTTTTTTGACCTGTTCATTCTTTCAGGTCAATCAGACCAACCTTTAGAGGGCTCCAGAGATGCCAGCCAGCAAGAGCAGAGGCCTTTGCGTGGCTTGAAAAGCAGGGTTTTATATTTCACCACAGCAAGCAATATCTGGATTCGGTCAGGGTGTTGCTGTGGAAATCAGAAACAAATATTTATATAAATATTATAGTTTTACAATACCGTTCAAAAGGTTTTTACGAATTATTACGTATTCTTACGTATTCTTTTACGAATAGCTCAAAATTAATTTGAAACAGAAACCTTTCATAACATGAAATGGTTTTTAATGTTACCTTTGATCAATTGAATGAATGCATGCTGAATAATAATATATTTTTTCCCAAATCTTTCAAAATTATTTCAATAAATAAATATATTAAAAATGATTTACCAAGAGAGAAGAGGCAATAGAGAAGGAGCGAGGCTGAATTTCTGGAAAAAGATCCAACAAGTAGTCAATGCTTAACTCGGCTGTGGTGTGAGGGAAGTCAGTCAGTACCTGATCAACAAGATTATAACATTTAAATAACATCTGTCCAGACATCACAACCTGTTCAAATCTCACTTGTGCTAGCTTACAGGAGCTGTTGCAAAAACAGTAGATATTGACTTCCTTTGAGTTAACAAAGTGATTACACTGCTTGTTCACTAGTCACAGATATTAGTAACCACAAAAATAAAAAAAATGTTGTAGGCCAATATCTGAACAAGCCTATGCATACTCCCTATGACAACAGAAGACAGTGTGACTCATTTCAATTAGTATTATTTCACATCAACAGTCAACGTGACCTCTGACCTCTAGGGCTGTTCGGCGAGGTCGGTTGCAGTAGGAGTGAAGTGCATCCTGACCCTGAGCAGAGCTAAACTCCAAAAGTTTTTCACGCTCCAGCTCATTAGTGGCAAAAGTGGCCAACAGCTCAAAAAACGAACGACGTGGAACAGCAGAAATGTCCAGGAACTGTTCCACTAGAAAGAGAACGGAGCAGGGCTGAGGAAGACGCGCCGGAACTGCTGCTACAGAAAGGAGGGGAACACAAACCGGACTTTTAAAGGTATGGCTTTCTTTCCTATGTGGAACACAAATGCAGGTTAAGTAAGGTTTAAAGTGTAAGGCATCATCACCTGTGCTGCTGTCAGTGGGAGTTAGTGTGAAGTAGCACTCCGGGTCGAGTTTTAAAAGTTGACAGAACTGCTCCACATCCTCTGCAGCATTACAGGGTCTCATCATTACAACGTCCCCTGGATTGTACCTGCCAGAGATGGACACATTCTTTTACCAGCATTTTGTGATGACATCTCTATATATTATTTTAAATGGTTTACACTGCTCACTGGATGTTGGAGCCTGCGATGTCAAACTCGATATGCCTGACATCCTGGAAGTGTGAGGGATGAGTCACTCTCTGATTGAACACGACTCGAGCTGGAAATGGCCGCAGCGAGGTGGGAGGGGCCTTATTATCAGGTTTCTGGAGATGCTCAGACTGCTTACCTGGGACTTCATCTAGGAAGTGGAAAACGTATCGGGGTGGAAGTCTGAAAAGATAGAACAATTTATATGAAATAACTTAATTCATAAATTATTTTTAAAATGAATGTTTGACGCTATGAGTGTTAGATTATGTGACATACTTTTCTTCCTCACGGATTGGAGCGAGGCCAGCTGGAGGAGGGTAGACAGACAGGGTTTTCTGCCAAAATGACAGCAGCCAGGGGTCAATTACACCATCTGGCCTGAGGAGTAATAAAGAAAATAACAGCGGTGCAGAATGCGAACTTCACAAACACTGTATCCGCCTTATTTTGCAATGTGAAAGTAAGATATTTGCTGTAAACAACAAGTGTAGTAAACAGCACAGGACTATATATAGATCAGGTAAGGACACAGTATGAAGAATCAATGGTTTATAAACTTTTAAACAGGGTAATTTTAACAAATTCAGCTATTGTCTTGTAGACAATATGTAAAACATTTCTTATGTAAAATATATTAGTCAGGACAGTACTAAATAAAAAATGACATGCATTTTGTATAGGCTCTCTTAATTTGGTCAAATTATTCACATTTTCTCAGATTCTGCAAGTGGTACGCACAGTGGCGTAACTTTGTTTTAAAAAGTGCGTGGGACATAAATTGCATATCATAAATTGCGTATCAAATTGCGTATCATTTTACATCTGATATAACACTATATGGCGTATTAAGGGGAGTATAGCATTGCTGATACAATGTTATATCAGATGTAAAATATGTACAATAACAATTGCAGAAAAACTTGTATTAAGATGTCCGGAAATCAATTATATAGTTCATTTATTGATATAGATCTTGTTTAATTATTGCATCTAAACACAACATAGCATTGTGCCAAGATTTTTCACGTGAATAAAGGCATATAGATTTGCACACTTTGCTTATAATCCCTGGTCTAGTCTGTTAAACTTGTCAGAAGTTCTCGTTTCTAATCTGCCCTCGTAGCCTATTTATCTCTCATCAAAACCGAATGCCATCAATACATCAAGAGCAGGGACAGTTTTTGTGCATTTTGTTTCGTGATCTGACCGGAACAAATAGAAAGTCTCTGCAACGGTGTTAAGCGTTAGATTAAAGCGCTCGTCTGTGTGAAGACTGCATGAGCTGCGAGAGAAATCTGCACCCCTGATAAGAGCGGCAACGAGCACCAGATCGCCTCTTATTTAACAAACGAACAAAATTATAATCTTCTAGTTAACCAGAGATGTTTTGTTTGTATTAGTTAGGTTCATCCGTGAAGCAAGATGTTTTAAAAAGTGGTGGGGACATGTCCCACCCGCAAATTACGCCTATGGGTACGCATACTTTGTCGCGTGTGTGTTTGTGTGTGTGCGTTTGTTAGTGATGCAAGGTTTGCAATTATATCCACCAATCAGGTGGGCCAAGTAATAAAAAATAACATGCATTTTGTATGATCTCTCTTATTTTGGTAAAATTATTCACATTTTCACAGATTCTGCAAGTGGTTCACATACATTTGTGTGTGTGTGTGTGTGTGTGTGTGTGTGTGTGTGTGTATCACTGCTCACCCCAGATCATGCTGATCATCAGCCAGTCCAACAGGCTGCAGCATATTAGCACCAAGCTGAAGCAAACGCTTATGGAGCTTCTTCGCAACAAAGTTGAACCTTAAAGTGGACAGAAAAGGTTTCAGTATCATTCATCAATCATAATATGCAGCCTGAAAGCATATCCAGTTCTAAAAAAAATACTTTCAAATTCATTAAAAATATGCACATAAGAAACAACAATACATATCAAAGCATAATAAAGGCTTTGTAAGCTAAGCATGTCATCTTACTTCGGATACGAGGAGTCTCCAAGGCCCAGCACAGCACAGTCAAGCCGACAAAGAGAATCAGCAGGCAATGACTTCCTGAACAGGAATCTCCAGAATTTCTATATAAAGCAAACATTTAACATTGAAATATATGTAATGCCTTCGAGTTTACAGAATAAATTCTGTTTAGACTGACCTTCATATTGTCGGGAGGGTCTCCCTGTCCTGTGGTGGCACAGACAAACACTACCAGAGACTCTGAGATCAGGTTAGTCTAAAGAGGAGACGTGATCACAAAGCAAAGAGATCATGAACCCCACACCCCAACTCAATGCAAA
The DNA here is from genome assembly GCF_024679245.1 of Pseudorasbora parva. Lineage (NCBI taxonomy): Eukaryota > Metazoa > Chordata > Actinopteri > Cypriniformes > Gobionidae > Pseudorasbora > Pseudorasbora parva. The sequence continues at coordinate 37,240,740 of NC_090174.1, forward strand.
GCTTTGCATGTGTGTGTGTATGTCTGCAGACTGTGCACTGACCACATTGTAACTGTCCAGGGCTTCCACTCTGACTCTCATCCGCCTCCTCTGCGCCTGACGGCCGATCCGCTCTGCCGTGTCCTGCGCTGTTCCCGTCTGACTCCCGTACAGAACCAGGAGAGTGTGGATGCTCATCTTGACACTGGAATCAGAGAAGCAAATAGTGCAACGGTGTCAATATTTTATTATGTTTTTGAGCAGTTTGGCTTTAGATAAAAGTACTATTCAATACTGGAACTTTTTATAACGAGATCAAAAGGCAGGTGGGTTTGTTGTGAAGGACGACAGTCATCCACCATCTACGTGACATTTCTCATGCTTACCCTACATCTTTTCGAGTTTTACGTTAAAGAAAATATTCGATTGTGTGCGATCTTTAAGCACCTTAAGTGATACTCTATCGTCAGACTCAGCACACATTTTAACAGCAATGACTAAATGTTAAAAAAAAGTCTTCACTGGGGCACCAGCATGTTGCCGTGGAGCGCTTTACGGCAGAATTCAGTCATTTTACGACAATGGCGCAATTCATTCAAACCTTTTGTTTTGTGAAACCTGAGTTATAAGAGTGAAAGATTTCTGGAAACATACCTGAATGGTAGTACTTCCTTTCGCCACTTGACAGCTCCCGAACAGCCAGAGAGATCAAGCCCTGGACTGGCATTCCAGTGGAAACAGACCAATAGAAACGCGTCTTACGTTCACCAATCACTATTGACCCCGCCCACTATTGAGCCTACTATCTATCTATCTATCTATCTATCTATCTATCTATCTATCTATCTATCTATCTATCTATCTATCTATCTATCTATCTATCTGTCTGTCTGTCTGTCTGTCTGTCTGTCGACATTCACAAGCAAAGCAAAACAACAACAACAACAACACGGGGGGAAATAATTGGATTAAAAAAATAACACAACCCCAGTGTATTATAGAACGGTACATCAATACATTGTAGTAACTGAAATGCAATTTATTTATTAACATATTAACCATTATACATTTGGCATGTTGACAAGTCTTTTTTCCCCGTACGCTAGAGGACGTCGTTCATTGAATATGTGAACCGGAAACAATAGTACGATTGACCTGTTTTTATTTTTGAAGCTGTTTTAAAAATGGCGTCTAGGAAGAGATGTATGTTTACAGTTATTAATGCGATTATTACGGTTCTTATCATAGAAAGTCAATGTCGAGTTCATCATCTCATTCTGAAGGTATGCGTGGGCTGTGCTTCGTTTTTTTTAATATGACATTCGTACATTCACTGTATTGTCATCAATGTTGTTTAATGCCAACATATGCTGTCTTTAGTGTCTTAATATTTGTCAATCATTATCGTGTTGTTGTGACAATGCAAATACCATTAACAGATCATTAAAACGCATCTCAGCGGGTAAATGTCCGTGCGCCACTAAACACACTTGTTCTGTTCTAGGACGACATCCGTCAGCGGGTCCATCTGAACTCATTCGGCTTTTATAAAGATGGTTACATGAGTATAAGCATGAACAGCCTCAGCTTCACTGATGGAAAGACGGACAACATTGACAGCTCCACGGTCAGACTCTCTCCTGCCTGTCAAATGATCGGCTTTCACACGGTCTACTTTAAATGATAAAATAACACAATATGAAAATGTCTCGCACATTATTTATGAACTTTTTAATCTCACCCTATGCAAAACATACTTTGAGAAAATACATGTCACCTGTCACATACAGAAATTAAATATCTTATGTATCCTATATTATTTTGCAGATTGGTTTTAGCCTAGATCGTGCAAACAATAATGGCTTCTCCACATATCTGGTCAGTATCTCTCTTTCAATGTCCATCTGAATATGTGTATGATGATGACTGTGTAGATTTGTTATTGCTTGTAAATATGCATACATTAGCAGAAATTAACAGCTGTAACTTGACCATCTTGTCATTTAAGGATCTTACAGTAGTACAGTATGATTCATAATATAATATTAGATTTAGGCTAATATTAAATTCAGTCATTCGTTGTGTGATTTTTCGGTCAAACTGATTCAGATAATTGACATCCTCTCTTATGAACACACAGGATGAGCGTCTGGACTATTGTCCTCTGAAAAAGGATCCAAGTATTACTTTTGTTGGGGTACTTCTACTGCTGGACTTCAAAAATAACCTGTAAGTTTTTTTTTTTTTTTTTTTTTTACACATTGTAAATTGTTTTAATCATAACATTAGAATGAATTTACTATTATCTAGTTTGTGAATGTTCTGCCATGACTTGCGATATCCTCAGAGTGAGGAAGAAGACTTCAGCGGAGGCTGGTGTGTTTCCCAACATCATAACTAGGTTGCCCAAAAGCATTGCAGAGGACCTGCAAGCTGAAAAGGAGAGAGATCTCCATGACAATGGGCCAGATGATGGATCTCAGTCTAAGAGTAAGTCTTTTTTTTTATTATCTTACTGATAATAACTGTAAATCACATCACGTGGTTCACTCAAATGTTTTTTTTTATTAAAGAAATTAATACTTTTAATCAGAACCCACGTTTATAATGCTAAAAATGATTTATATTTCAAATAAATTCTGTTCTTTTGAACTTAGTTCTTCAGAAAAATCCTTTAGAGTTTCTACAAAACATATTCAGCGGATCATCATATTATAATAATTTCTGAACGATCATGTGACACTGGAGACTGGAGTAATGATGCGGAAAATTTCAGCTTTGCCATCGTAGTAATAAATGGTAATTTTTAAAACATATTCAAATATTTATATTGATAATTATTTTAAATTGAAACTGTGTATATTATATATGTGTCCTCTCACTTCTGGTTGACCCGTTTTTGTTCAAGTTCAAGAGCGAAATTAGAACAGAATAGCATTCACTTAATAATGAGAGTATTTAATAATAATCTTTAAAAAATAACAATAATAATCAATAAACATATTATTTGTGTAACTGTTTTGCATGTTTAGGTCTACAACAGAGCCGTCAACAGAGGAGATATAGCTTAAGATAATGATTCTAAAAATCTTTTAGAGCTTCAATTTAACCCACTTTATTTTCCTCTTTCGTTCTAATTTTTCTTTTTTTTTTCTTCATCTATAATATAATCTGGCAAAACATCAGGCATGTGTATTTATGACATCAGTTACTACTTTATTTGTTCAGAAGTAAAATTATTTTTGTATTGTAATAGTACATCAAACGACAGCTTTTTCATTAGGCTATTTTATGGAACTGTTAACAAACTCCGGTAGGCCTTCAGTTGATGAATACACCATGCATATATAAAACTATATGTTATGTTGTATAAAATTATTTGATTTACAAGTTTCATACCACCATAGTATGTCACCTGTTGTAACAGCGGATTCGAGCAGATGTCCGACAGCTTGTAAATGTCTTGGCTCAGAGAAACCCCACCCCAAACTTTTGAACAATCGTGGATATCTGCTCTCATCTTCTGTGTTTTGTCAATGAAAGCCTTTTAATCAAGGGAATTTTAATGTTCATTCAGTTTTGTATCGGTCTACTTTCATATTTTTCTCCTATTTATTTGCAGCGGGGCCTAAATCCAAGCGAGATGTTGAGGTGAGATCTGACGGAATTGTTTAGGATTGTGCATTTTCTTAAAATAGGCTCTTAATGTCTTAATTCTGCATTCTTTACTCCCACGTATCAAGGCAGAAGATACATATCCTCTTCATAAAAAAGACAAAAACTACTCTTTTGAGGTAGGACATACCATATGAAAGGCTATTGCTTAGAGCTCATGAGATTCTGAAGCACATCAAGCTAGTTCTGGGCTGAACTCTGTCAGTTCTCTGTCCATTTCTATCCATGCTTGTTTTTGTGTGTGTGTAAAACTTTTCCCAATTGTTTATCCCACTGACTTGCCTGCTCTTGTTTTAGTTTTACTTCAACATCACAACAGATGAGCAGCAAGGCCTTTATAACTTTTATTTCTACAACTGCTACTCCATGTCAAAACAGGACAGCTCTGTGTTAGACATGCTGCCTTTCAGCATTAATGTGAGTGTTTTTATGAGTTCTAAAATACAGTGTCCTTCAATGTAATGCAGTCATGCGGTTCATATACTCAGGCAATAAATCTAATTTCAGATCAGCATCCAAGAGAAGAATCCAGAAAGCTTCCTTTCAGCGGGAGAGATTCCTTTACCTAAGCTTTATATCTGTATGTCCATGTTCTTCTTCCTCATCGGCACACTTTGGGTTCATGTTTTGCGCACCCATAGGTAAGTGCTACAATAACAGACCTTTTGTAATTTTTTACATTTCTAATTAGCAGTTTTTTTTATACAATAAATGACCGGTAGAGAGCAGCAAAATCATATTTCAGATTGTTGAGCAGCTTATTGAATCACTGTGTAATTCTCTTTTATTTTAGTGCTGATGTTTACAAGATTCATTGGCTGATGGCTGCTCTTCCATTTACAAAGTCACTTTCCCTTATTTTCCATGCAGTGAGTTTTTACTTCTTTGTTCATATGTGAACATTTGAGGGAAATACTTATATTTGAAGTAAATGTTTTCTATGGAGCCCTACGGAGCACATGACATGCAGGAAAAAATAGTTGGCTAAATCGTGCTCAAGATTTATTAATTTGTTCCACCGATGTATAAATCATGCGCACAATTTACTAATGCGTTCCCTTGATTTGCTAAATTGTGTGCACGATTTATAAATCGAGGGAACAAATAAGTAAATTATGAGCACGATTAATTTTTTTTTCTTGCATGTAATGTGCAGGGCTCTGTAGTTTTCAATTTTCAAGAACATTATCTAAATCATACGCAATAAATTAGCAAACCATAATCGTTCCACCAACATAGCAATTTAGGGAAAATTTAATTTAGAACTAAAATTTTATTCCATTTTGTGCCATGAACCACACGACAGTTTTAGCTAGATAAAAAAGGCCTTTGTTTTAACCTTTATTTAATTATCCTATTTTACAGATTGACTACTACTACATTTCCAATCAAGGCTTTCCTATTGAAGGTTGGGCTGTGGTCTACTACATTACTCACCTGTAAGTTCACCAACATAAACTGGATAAGACAGGATTATGATGAAGTAAGCAAAATATAGATATGCATGTTATGTTTTTGCTATTAAGGCTGTAAAACACTACACAACCATTCAAATGTTTGCTCACATACACTTGCTAACTTAAATGGTTACAGGGTTACTTTGACTTTCGGCAACTAGCGTTGAAAATCTGGACAGGAGTTGTTTAGTGTATTCCAGCCATTTAAAACATCCCTTAGGTTGTTGTAGGTAGGTTGAGAACTTGTACTTTGGATGAAAACCTCTACGCTGTTGTCTTGATAACTAAAGAGCTGAATATTTAACTTTTTGAACGTTTTGATTTGTGCAGGCTGAAGGGGGCGCTGTTGTTCATCACTATAGCGTTAATAGGAACTGGCTGGGCCTTTGTCAAGCATATCCTCTCGGATAAGGACAAAAAGATTTTCATGATCGTCATTCCCCTGCAGGTATTGGTCTCCTTTAAATACAGTATCAGTCCTCATTTGTATGAATATACATTTAAAATCCCCATTCTTTAAAAACAATAAAGAGGTCACCAAACACATTTTTCTAGACGTTAGTGAACATAGATGATGACAACACATTATTTTTAAAGGCTATAGTTGCATTTTCAATGTCATCATATGCGCCACTGACAACAAAGAATATTGTGTAGCTGCATTTGTTGATCTTGCAAAGGCCTTTGTGGACCTTGAAGCTGTGGACCATGACACTGCTGAATAGGTTGAGAGGTATTGGACTCTCTGAGAGCTGTCTGGCTTAGTTCAAGAGTTACTGTCCTGGTCGTTCACAATCGGTAAGGGTGGAGGGGTTTTGGTCAGATCCCCTGCCCCTATTTAAATGTGTTCAACAAGCAAGTATACTGGGGCCTATACTTTTTAATATTTATTTTTATTATATTGCTCTTGCTGCAAGTGATTCTCACGTACATTTATATGCTGAGGACACTACTTAATACATCTAGTTGTTTTTTGACCAATGCACTGTATTTATTGTAGGCCAGTTTTACCCACGATCCAACATGCTTTCTTTAGTCTTCTTCGTTTTAATTTAAATACAAATAAAACGAAATGCATATTTTTTTAATAGATATCTACCACATGTTGACTATCTGCCTAAAATGTTCTCATTGGATGGCTTGGAGATCGATTATTTTGAATGCTACAAATATCTTGGTATCTGGCTTAGTAAATTGTCGTTTGAAACTCACATAAGTTAAATGTACTCCTTAGAAAGGTTAAATCTCGTATTGGTGTTCTTTAACGTAATAAATCTTCTTTTACACATTCTTCAAAACAACTTTTGGATAATATGACAGTGCTTCCAATTTTGGATTATGGTGATGTAGTTTACAGGTCTGCTTCAAAAACTCTCCTTCATAAACTGGATGTTGTCTGCAATCCGCTTGGTGACTGGAGCTTTATTTAACACTCACCATTGCCACTTGTATTCTTTATTAAACCAGCCTTTTCTTCGTTCTCGTAGACAAATTAATTGGTTTTAATTATTAATCATAAAGAATTCTCTTATTGGGAAAACTCCATCATATTTACATAGGCACTTCTTAATATTCATAATTACTAGCGCTCTAGCAGTTTCATTAATTTCTGCATACTAAGTCCTCTTTTGGTCATTGCTCTTTTCAGTTTTCTGCAGCAGACTTGGTTAATTTATTTCGCTCTCTTCCTTTTAAAAATTCAATTCAGTCAATAGTACGAGATCATTACACTTGTTTTTAGTTATTTGTTTGTTTTACATGTCATTGTTTATAGCTGTGTGATTTAGTAACTGTTATGTTTTTATTGTATTGTACCCGCTTTTTATGCTGCCCCCTTGGCCAGGTCGTCGTTGTAAATCAAAACTGGTTCTCAACTGACTTTCCTGGTTAAATAAAAAGAGAATGTTAATGGGATTTTAAGCTAAACCACTGCTGTCCTATGATAATTACAGTTGTGGTAATAATGTGGTAATGTTGGCCTTTTGATATCAGGTGCTGGCCAATGTGGCGTACATCATTATTGAGTCCACGGAGGAGGGCTCCAGCGAGTATGGTCTGTGGATGGAGATCCTGTTTCTAGTAGATCTGCTGTGCTGCGGGGCTATTCTCTTTCCAGTCGTCTGGTAAGCGCATTCCATGTTTGTCATTTTGATGTGGTCCAGATTTAATTTTCTGTACCATAAATTAAATCATTTGAAGACTAATAGACCAGAGTCTGCTGTATGTCTTATATGAGTAAATGGGAGGCTGTTTTGGCTTTTTATCTTTAGTTGTTAGTCTAAAAGCAATTGTTTTTGTTTGGTAGGTCCATAAGACATTTACAAGAGGCATCAGCAACAGATGGCAAAGGTATGTTGAAGTTACATTGTCAGGGCACTCTGTGGTCAACAGTTCAATAAAGTTTGATATAAAACTTGATCACCATATCTACCTTTTTTAGTGTAATTTTTTATAATCAGTTGTAAAAGACGTCAGTCATGCCACCATGTTGAAGCCGTTTTAAATGAATTATTGTGGAAAGTGCCAATTTGTGTTCTTTCTAAATGCTTTGCTTGGTTGATTGAGCTGTACTCCTTCTCCTTTGGCTGGTTCTCTACATGCTATTCAAAAGACTTGGTCTTTACTGCATGAAATTGAATTGTGCCGTCTTCCAGAATGCAGCAGTTCTTGGCATGCTGCTCTAGACTTACTTTAACAAAATAGTAAAACCTGCCATGTAAATGCTCTGACTTCCTGTGGTAGTCTCTGAATTATTATAAGGAAACGACCATTCAAAAGTTAAATTTTTTAAAGAAATATTTTATTTAGCAGTTTTATTCAGCATAAATCATTTAATTTAATGTAATATTTGTTTTACTGTAGTTTTGATCAAATAAATGCATCCTTGGTGAGCACGAGACTTATTAAAAAAAAAAAACAAAAAAAATCCTACCCCAGACTTTTGAACGGTAGTGTATATGGTGAAATGATAGGAAAAAGCAATTACATTATTTTGCTTATTATGAGGTGGTGTTGGTTTTTAATCAACTCAATGGTCATGGTATGGTCATCTATGGTCATGTTTGGTCAGGGTAGTTTCCCATTCCATTGAACAAACAGTACATGCGTCATCCCTGATTTATCTCTTCAAGCTGTGTGACTTAGATCAAACAACGCAAATAGTGTGTGTCTCTATTGTGGTGTGATAGTTTTAGGGTGGAAAAAAAGGATCCTGCTAGAGATGCTCTCTATGGCTTGGGCTCCGCCACCGTGCATTGTTGCCTGTTGTGACAGCAGATGCCAGGCAGCTTGTAAATGTCATAGCTCAGAGAAACCAGCCTGTGCTACGACTTTATCCTACCCACAAATCCAGGGAATGGATAGACAGATTTGACCCTGCAGCACGGGGTCTATGCAAATTCCATAACCTCATTTCATTTTTACATTTTGTTTATTTCATTGTGCATTGTTGTAAGATACAGTAATTTTTTATTTATATTTTTCCGTATACTTCTATAATTCTTATGTTGAAGAAAATCTGTTATTTATGTGTTATACTGTTCAAAAGTCAGGGGCAAAGTTTTTTTTTTTTGGCAGAAATATTAAGCAACATGTATTTCAACATTGATAATAATAATTTGTTTCTTGAGCACTATTATATCCAGTGCCATCACGTAAACAAAATGTATTAAAATAGAAAAAAGTTTTATTTAAAATTGAAATAATAATTCACAGTATTACAGTTTTATTATGTTTTTGTTTAAATTAATACAATCTTGGTGAGCATAAGAGTCTTAAAAAAAAAAATAATGACCCCAAACTTTTGAACAGTAATGTATTGTAGACATTATTAAACTTAATGCATATAATTTTTTATTAATTATTAAATGCCATTTTTAGATTATGTAGATTAGTCACCACACACATCCGGTATAAACCTTTATAGCTTTATAGATCTGTGGTGTTATGTATAACTACAGAAATTTGCCAGGAGCAATATTAAAGGGATAGTTCACCCAAAAATTAAAGGGCCCTATCTTGCACCCAGCGCAATTGACTTTGTACACCGACGCATGTGTCATTCCTATTTTGCACCCGCGCAAAGCACGGTTTTCCCTCCACAGAAGCACGTCGCTAAACTAGTGAATGAACTTGCGCTTCCTGGGCGGTTCAGCGCAAAAAAGGAGGCGTGTTCCGGCACAAACAATCCCTGGTGCTATTTTGCTGATCCATTAAACAGTTGCGCCACTGACCAGAAAAAACCTAGTCTAAAGTCAGTGGGGCATTGCGCGTTGTTCATTATGCTATTTTAAGGGCGCATGCTTGACCATAAACAACGCACATACACTTTGCTCATGTAATCTACACAGATGCAACAGTTATTTTTGCAAATCATAAATTGTTACACTAAAAAAAATATTAACACATTGTGGTGTGCCATGAAGATGTGAAAAAATAGGCATAAATCTAGCTTACATATTATTCAGGCTAATTGTAGTAATTAAGGATCAGACCTGTTTGCCCAATAGTGGCAAGACATAAATGTATATAAGGACATCTGAAAAATTGGTTTGTCCGTCAAGAACCAGGAAAAAAAATCGACTGAAACAACGGTTTCTCCCATCCCCATACAACACAACTTCTCTGTCTTTCACTCCCTTACGAAAGGAAAATATATTTACCAATATATTACTTTAATATATTGTAAATATATGGAATGATATATTGATGGTATTATAAAATATATTATATATTCGTGTAATTAATATATTGCAAAATATACAAATGATTGCCGCTTTCAATATATTGCAATATATTGAAAAATATAAATATTAATTCCCATATATGTGAATATATTGCCTAATATATTGCATGAAATTTTCCAATATACTGCAATATATTTTTGTTTCGTAAGGGCTGCTCTTACAAGAACATCAGTCTCCTCGGCTGTGAACCGCTCCTGGCGTGCGCCTGGTAAATACGCCATAATAATAGCAATCCATAAGGGAACTTGCGCACCTACTTTTAAAGGGAATGTTGGATGCCGCTCTGATTGGTTTATTCACGTTACGCCCAAACCACACCTATGAATAATGAAGCTACTTCAGACCAACCCATTTTAGATTTGCGCCGGGCGCAAGAGCCATTTATCCCGCCGGGAAAATAGCAACAGCGCCGAGACCCGTCCACAAAGTTACTTGCGCTTCGCGCTTTGACACTTGCGTTTCAGATCGTTAAAATAGGGCCCAAAATGTGATGTTTATCTGCTTACCCCAGGGCATCCAAGATGTAGGTTTGTTTGTTTCTTCAGTAGAACGCAAATGAAGATTTTGAACTCCAACCGTTGCTCGTATAATGCATGTCAATGGGTGTGTATTTCTATGAGTTAAAAACACACAGGCATACGAATCCATATTAAACCCATGTGGCTCGTGGCGACACATTGTTTTAAGACACGAAACGATCGGTTTCTGCGAGAAACCCAATAGTATATATATCTTTTACCTCAAATACAACACTATGTACAAAAGCCATGACCGCGCCATCACTTCCTGCAAGTGAGGTCAAATGTACAAGATACGGCATATCTCAATGAGATGCAACCGTATCTCTACGCCATATTGAATTGTATATATGGGGGGATAATACATATGTCATGTTAATATTATGGATTATCAATATAAACATGTATATTGATAATCCATAATATTAACATGGCAAAATGACATCATCGTTAGGGGCCCACCCCTTGAATACATTTTAAATAGTAACGCGTACATGAAAAATTTATGTTTTTTACTAGCCAAGCTATATCACAAGTCCTTGTATCTGTTATTCTGGGCTTTTCCTCCCTACCCATTAACTCTTCTCTATTAAAATATGCAGAAATAATCCAATAATTTCTTTAAATCTTACATATAAAACCCTTAACCTCCAGCTGAGAAAAAAAAAGTGCTTAATGAAGATGTGCGAGATTTGATGACAATGTCCTGCTGTGCCTTTAGCTTCTGCGATAGAGATGTTTGCTGAATGATGCTATTTCAGGTCGGTGGCCTGAAATAAACGTGTGCTGTCTTTTATTTCATATCTTTGATGAGATCCCTGAGGATGCCTATTTCTAACAATCTAACATGCTTACAGTAACTTTTTCCCCACCAATATTCAAGGTGTGTGAGGGAGATCAGCACAAAAGGAAGCAGGTTATTCCCTTAGCCCCAATGTTTGTGTCCCAATTTTTGCTACTGCAGAAAAATGACTCTCTCTCTTAAGTTACTAAAGTGGCAATATTTAGGCACAATATAAGATGCATATACTGTAGCTCCACTATATGTTGCTTTGGTGTGTTATGACTCCGTATAATCCTATATTGAAAAGAAAAGATTTTCTTCAGGCAATCACCACTCTTTTTTCCTCTCAGATAATCGTCTTCTGCCTTTTACTCACAGGGCACAAAGATAAAGACTTTGATTGCCTTCTGATTTTGACAGTTTTCACAGTAGGAGTGAGAACCACAGTAATTGAAGCATGAAAGGTAAAAGGAAAGCTCATGCCCTCTCACTCTATTTTAACTGTAATCTTTGGCTTACTCTTTCTCTTTTTAGCTGCCATCAATCTGGCTCAACTCAAGCTTTTTAGGCACTACTATGTGATGGTATGTATTCGCCTCACTGTCCTTCTCACTTGCATACAGACACAATGCTTTTATAAGGACACGTGCTTGGTGCAAGTCATGGCATGAGACTTATTAGAGTCACTGTCTCTTTAAATGCATTTATTTATTTTTCACCATGTCTGGATTTGTCATTAAATGTATGTCTCCAGCTCTGTCTATGTCCATTTTTCTGATTTAATGAATTAGTTTGTAATGATAGAAAAGACATTACATGAAGTTAAATTCATTTCTGTAGTATCTTGTTCAGTGCTTCAATGGAAACAAAAACATCTGACTGTGAGGCGTTCACATGATCAGTGTCACATTTACTTATTTGGTTAGTGAAATAGTCCAAAATCTTAGATACATTTCTTTATTTTGTCATAACTTTGTTCTAATCAAAATCATACTAGAAATACAGTTATCTAATCTTTTATATTTAGTGTATCTCTCCTTTCTCTCTTTTTAATCTCTTCTCACTCTAACTCCATCTCTTTCTGTGTCACAGATTGTATGCTATATTTATTTCACCCGCATCATTGCCAGTCTCATCAAGGTCATTGTACCTTACCAATGGAAATGGCTCTACCAGGTGAGTGATGGTGGCTTCCTCAAACTTAATTCAACAGCTGCCAAACATCAGTATAGTAAAAGTGCACTAAAGACTTGTTCACTTTAAACATAAACTTCCCTATCGATCTGTTCATACAGGCATTCATGTGTAATATTTTAGCAATATTTAGTGTTTTATATTAAAGCTAATTAATGGAGGGTGAAGTAATTTTTCAGCATCACCAAGGTAACATATGGTATGTGGATGCGTTTGGTTTGACCGCAAAATACCCATTTTTCAACAGCATGAGGGTTCACCTATGAATTTTTTTACTTCGCCGTATACATAGGGGGACCACTTTGTTATTGCTCTGTTGCAGGACATTAGATGTGATTTTTGTGGGACAATTCAATAAATGTGCTATTATGATGCTGTGTAAATATTGAAGGAACTGTATGTAAGAAATGTATTTCAATTAATCATAAAATGGCCCTGATATGTCACTAGACATTAAGAAATCATGTTATTTCAAATACTTAAATCACTGCCAACAGTAGTCCGGCCAGGATGTTGTCATTTAAAAGTTGTTGTTGCAGCCCTCAACTGATGTTGATGTTGACATGTTGTGTTTTGGCCTGAAGCTCCGTCCTCCACCTATAGACCAATCACAAAGTCAGTAGTGTTTCGGCTGTAGCTATAAACGTTCCTGCTGGATCCTGCAGCCTATCTGGCAACCTCGAGGCAGGAGGGAGAGGGGATACATGCTCTATGGTCATTTGAAAGTGATTGCAGTACCAGTTTTGTCCACAATCTTACATACACTTTCTTTAAAATAGTTGGGAAGCCTATTTTTTAAATTTTGTCTAACTTATTTTTCCTTTATTAGATTATTTAAACGATAAATGCATTTTACTTGATTTAGTGCTTTTTCATCAGTGGAAAAAACCCTCTCAATAAATAAATTGGTTGGTTATTTTTAGCTTGAGCATGACGGCTGCACAATTGGATTTTTAAACGGCAATTAATTGTAATTTCAAGGAAGAAAACAATACAACAGACAATTGAAATGCAGGACACTGCTTATGTCTTGCAGGATGCAGGACAATGCTCCCAATTTCTGGTGGTCACCCTATGTATACAAGGTCACCATCTAGTGACCTTTTGTGGAAGTAGTGCAATTCATAGATAATGTTTTGAGCTGAGTTCAGGGACTAAGTTTTACATCTATTGCTTATATTCTATAAGATAACTGTGGTGTTACAAATACTTATTTAGAACCATTTGAATCTCAGATTTTATAAATTGCAATTATTGTATGAAATGAAGATGTCATATTGGGTTAGCATGTTTAAAAAAAGTGTGTAATTTATATATATATATATATATATATATATATATATATATATATATATATATATATATATATATATATATATATATATATATATATATATATATATATATATGTGTATGTGCTCTCGCCTAAAGGATTATTAGGAACACCTGTTCAAGTTTTCATTAATGCAATTATCTAATGGACAGTGGCAGTTGCTTCAATGCATTTAGGGGTGTGGTCCTGGTCAGGATAATCTCCTGAACTCTAAACTGAATGTCAGAATGGGAAAGAAAGGCGATTTAAGCAATTTTGAGTGTGGCATGGTTGTTGGTGCCAGACGGGCTGGTCTGAGTATTTCACAATCTACTCAGTTACTGGGATTTTCACGCACAACCATTTCTAGGGTTTACAAAGAATGGTGTGAAAAGGGAAAAACATCCAGTATGCGGCAGTCCAGTGGGTGTAAATGTCTTGTTGATGCTAGAGGTCAGAGGAGAATGAGCCGACTGATTCAAGCTGATAGAAGAGCAACTTTGACTGAAATAACCACTCGTTACAACCGAGGTATGCAGCAAAGCATTTGTAAAGCCACAACACGCACAACCTTGAGGCGGATAGGCGGAACAGCAAAAGTCCCCACCGGGTACCACTCATTTGCACTACAAATAGGAAAAATAGGCTCACCAAAATAGGACAGTTGAAGACTGAATAAATGTTGCCTGGTCTGATGAGTCTCGATTTCTATTGAGACATTCAGATGGTAGAGTCAGAATTTGGCGTAAACAGAATGAGAGCATGGATCCATCATGCCTTGTTATCACTGTGCAGGCTAGTGGTGGTGTAATGGTGTGGGGGATGTTTTCTTGACACACTTTAGGCCCATTTGTGCCAATTGGGTATTGTTTAAATGCCACGGCCTTCCTGAGCATTGTTTCTGACCATGTCCATTCCCTTTATGACCATCATGTACCCATCCTCTGACGGCTACTTCCAGCAGGGTAATGCACCATGTCACAAAGCTTTTCAAATTGGTTTCTTGAACATGACAATGAGTTCACTGTACTAAAATGGCGCACACAGTCACCATATCTCAACCAATAGAGCATCTTTGGGATGTGGTGGAACGGGAGCATCGTGCCCTGGATGTGCATCTCACAAATCTCCATCAACTGCAAGATGCTATCCTATCAATATGAGCCAACATTTCTAATTTTCAGCTTTCAGCACCTTGTTGAATCAATGCCATGTAGATTTAAGGCAGTTCTGAAGGCGAAGGGGGGTCAAACACAGTATTAGTATGGTGTTCCTAATAATCCTTTAGTTGAGTGTGTGTGTATATATATATATATATAATATACACACATGAATTAAATTAAAAAATAAAGTCTGGCTTTTTGCAAACTTTGCACAAATGCATACATGGCACCTTTCAAAGTTTTATTTTGTATTTTATTCCTACTTTAATTCATAGCTGCTGGATGAGCTGGCCACTTTGACCTTCTTTTTTTTAACTGGACACAAGTTCCGACCAGCCTCCTATAACCCCTACCTCCTGCTGTCTATGGAGGAAGAAGACATGGAGATGGACGATGTGTAAGAAATCATACTTAAATACATAGCTACTAATTTTTACAGTTATTTATGCATTGCCAATGTACTTGAATGTGCCGGATTCCGGTGTCAGCTGCCTCTACTCAAAAAAGATAGTAGTTTGCTGCAGATAGTAGCAATAGTTTGCTGCATTGTTGTAAACTATTATTATTATTATCATCATCATCATCTTAATCATACACATTAGATTCTAGTGCAAAGTAATGAATCAGAACTATTGCAGTCACAGGAAATAGCTTACTTCCACATAAAGAAATATCAAAACACTTTGAATGTTTAAAGTTCACTGTATCTGTAACATTTTATTTTCATAGTGCGTCATTCTTTTATTTCAAAAGATCAAGGGCAATTTGATGGTATGACTCACTCACAGCACAGAGAGCTGGGGATGTGGGATGACCATAACCACATACGAGAGATCGGATGAGACTGTCTCAGTTTAAAAGGATAGTTCCTTCAAGTTTTTCATTTACTCACCCCATACCTGTATGAATTTCTTTCTTACCTGTATGAAATTTCACAAGCAGAATACATTAATTCATACAGCTTTTGGATAACTTGACTGTGAGTAAATGATGACAGAATTGTCATTTTTGGGTGAACTATAGCTTTAAAAACTGTATTACTCTCATTTTTGTTTTTTAACAATTATAAGAGCATGTGTGCACGCAGCTCCTCTACATACCGTGACCCTATTGCGCTCCATTACCAGCTGCGACCTGGTTTCACGGACAGGCTTACAATGATCCAGCCACCTGTCATGGCTCTAGAAGAAGCCCAGAGGGGTTCCTTCTGATTGGAGGACCTGGTAGCCATCCTCATTACATGCCCTAGCTGAGAGCACCTGTCATGCCCCGTTTATTTTTATATGAACACCCAAACACGCGCTCCCATCCATGCTGGTCATTTCCTGCTCTTTTTAAAGCTGTGCCATTTATTTACTCTAAACGGCCTCATCAGGTCAGATGATTCTTTGTTTTAATATCTTTCTCTTGTGTCATTTCTACTGGCTTTGTTGTGGGTTTTTTCTCCATCCTTGTGATTTTTTTTTTGCTAAGGTCTCTGTGGATTGCATTTCTTTCCACTCCCTGATGTACAAGCGTGCGTCTCAGTCAGCTCCCTAGTTCACTGGTAAGGACACTGATCAGGGAATAAGTCAATGGGCTGACTCCCTGATCAGTGCCCTGACTACTGAACTAGGGAGCTGATTGAGACGCACCCCAAGTCTCGTTCCGTTCCATGACAGCCCCCATCCTCCCTTCCTTCCCCTAAGTCCCCATCTTCTTACCCTGCATTCAGCGTCCCCTCAGGCAATGTGTGCTCTATTCACCCCCCCCCCCCCCCCCCGTACTTCCCAAAATAGCCCTGTGACTCCAAATGTCCTTGTTTCTTGCTTGCACTTTCCCCCCTCTTCTTCTTCAATATCTCTCCCACCTGCCATCCATACACAGGACATAGTGCTTTACTCTTGCTTGTCTTCCTCACAGGCAGAGTTTTGTGGCCTATTTTCCCCAAACTTTTTTTTGGTGACTTGGGGTGTGGCCTGATTCAGCTGTCCTCATTGAGTCTCGCAAAGAACACATAAAAGATGGATGACCATTACCACAAAAATAGAGGGCATTGCTCTCATGAGCATTCAAGAGTTTAGGTCCAAACTGTCCTGTGTGCTTTTATTATTATTAGTAATAGTAGTAGTAGTAGTAGTAGTAGTAGTAGTATCATCTCAATCTTTAAATGCAACAGTTGGGTTATGAACAACTTTCCAGTCATTCCACATTTAGGGACAATTTGTTGTGGTTATTTTAACTTTTAAAAAAAAAGTGTTTAATAGCCAAATTCAAGGTGAAAGACTAGTACCAGTTCATCTTGGGGCTGGTTCTCTTTGTTTATGCCACTGAAAAAGTGGATGGTCAGTGACATTTGCCCTCTTTTGTAAAATATTATATTAAATCAGCTTTAACTCTTCAACTATTAATGTGGTATAAATTGGGCATTTTCTCCTCAAATCAAAGGTTTCAAAGGTAAATTGTTACACTTCTATAGTAGCATAAAAATGAAACTGATCTCACAGCTAGCTATAAATAGAATGTTATTTTATCTGATTTTCTTTCTTTGTTTGGGCAATTGCGCAGTCTTTATTTTAGACCTCGTGTCTCAGTAGTCTGAAGCTGTTGCAGAAAAACAAGAGCTGGTGCTGTGGTCTCTGGCCAAACGTTGAATCTCTTGATCCCTGCCGGGATCCTGTTCTGTAGCAGTAGTTATGGATTGCGTTTAAATTGCTGAAAATGTTGTCATTGTCTATCTCAATCCCTTAGTGACATGTTTGCACCCAGTTTGACTACTGTATTGCACTCATGTTTTCTTCTTTATTGATTTACATTTGATAATGAAATGGGTAAATCTTGTTGCTTCCAACAACAGTAGATGTGTGGTGCATCTGAGCCGGGAACAGTTTGCTGGTACTAGTGTGGCCATATGCAGTCCAATCTGTGCTCAAATAATTATTAGAGACAGAAGGGCAGAGCATGAAAGCAAGAGACTTAATGCGTGTTTCTCTCACTTGTTCTCAGTTTTTGTTCTGAACATTCTGTCCATGTTTGCATCTATTACAGAATGCTTACCCAACTGAACTGAAATGAACTCATGGGCACATTTTATTAGAATTGCTTGTATACAAATAAGGCGGAATGAATGCAAATGTGATCGTGGTTTAGGTGATTCAAACATTTCTGCTCAGTGGGAGAAGATTAAGAACAGAACTTTAATTTCATTATCATTTTAATTACACATTTGAACCTTTTTTGAACCTTGAGGTAGTTGATGCTATCTTAGAAAACTATGTTGACCGGGAAGAGATATTTTCGGTTCACTGGGACTGTGATAACTTGAGGCCACGAGATCTTATGTTGATGGAATTATATTTTTCTATTGGCCACAAGTTTAATGCTTAAACAGCCTGCGCAATCATGAGGGAAAGACATCTATTTCTCTAATTTTGGAATTAACACATTTTATATTGGCCTATATTATATTCCATTATTGCACGTGATGGTAGCTAGACAGCATTTGAAATAACTTTTTTTTAATAAATAAATGAATTTATTATCGAATTAAGCAGACCTCGAATTAAGCAGAATTAAGAAATTATTATATTATTAACTGCCTGTTATATTGTATTGTGTGTGCGATATTGCCTATAGACAGCATTGGAATGTAGTTTATCAATAAATGTTGAGTATGCATTTCTCATCTATCCCATCCAACAGTCTTCTAAAGCCATTCACTGATTGTTTCTTTTTTTAAATGTAATATTTTACATCATTACCATCACTTGCAATAATGGAATATAATATAGGCCAATATAAAATATGTTAATTCCACCCTTATTTTGTCATAGTTAAAAATAATAATAATAATAATTGTTATTATTATTGGCTTATTCAGAGCCTATGATCATCACGCAGGTTAAGCATTTAACTCATGGCCATGAGAAATAGATGTCTTTCCCTCAACAGTGGATCTCAAGGCCACGACGAGGATGTCGTTATCTCGACAAAATGATCTTGTGGCCACGACAAAACCAAGCAAACCGAACATTTCCTTTCCAGGTCACCATAGACAACAGAAAGATTAAGAGTAGGATTGTTTTGTTTTGTTTTGTTTAAAGAAACACATTCTCTCTTTTATGAATTAAACATCAGTTTTATGCATGCGAAATCGCTTGAAGGGCTTTCCTCAAAAAACTGGGACAGTCTGAAAATATGTTAGGACCTGTTTTCAGTTAGCCATTTCAGAACAGCATTACTGATCCAGATTCCGTCCACACTGATGTTTACAAGAAGCGCAAGACCAAATGTAAAGTAGAAACATTTTTAATGTGTCAAAAATACTCCAGTTTCTCACTAGTTTTTTTTGTTTTTTTTCGAGTATGGGTCTGTGTGACGTTGAATGGGGGCACGCACGCGTGAACAAAGCGAGAGAGCTCCTAAACGCGTTTTGCACAGCTTGAGGAAGGCCTGCTGCTGCAATCACAGGATTTCACGAAATCAACAAGGTCACCAAAGAAAGGTGTTTTTGATTTAGCGGCCCCAACGGTTCACGGTTGTGCTTTGGAAGCAGGCGGAGAGTATAACTGCTTCATTGAAGCAACCAATGGTAAACCAATCGTGTTGTTGGCTATCCAGTACACATCAATAAACAACACGATCGTGTATAGTTAATTTATTAATGGAGCATGCGATGTATGGTGTGTGTTTAAATACATTTGTTTAGCTGACCATTATAGGTGTCTGTTTATTGTAAAACCAACCCAAACATATTAAACCTAGTTCACACAAAGCGTGCTTCTTCCTTCAAATGTGCTACTATTCCATTGTTTTTCTACATAAACGCGCATTAATCTGATGTGCACAACCATTCCGCTTGCTACTGCTAACGTTTAGTCGCATGCAATAGTCCATAAAACGAATCATGTCCTCATAAACCACTAGTAAACACACACAAATGTTGACAAGCGTCTAATCAATAGTTACAGTAGCCTACCACATTGAGAGGTCCTGCTGTTGCTCCTGCTCCTGTTCAATTTCAGCCTCCGGATCAGATTTTGGATCATATATGTATAACTGTTAGTTCAATCTGATTGATAGCCATGGTTCACGCAGATGTCACCGCTTTCAGACGTTCTCAACACAATAGCTGTGCGTGTGATTCTTTAGCTCCGCCCACACGATACACCCCCATCTGGTATTTTTTTGTTTTGGGAAAGACTCGGTAAAACTTATCTTTTTTTAAAAAAATATAATAAAACAAGACTTTTCAGAGATGTGAAGTATTAAATACTACTCGGGTACTCAAGACTGACATGACTTTTTTTGACATGAGACTTTTTTTCTTTCTTTTTTTTTGTTGCTACATTATAGAGCTCGCTTTGTTGTTAATGGTGATTTATTTATTTATTTTCTTTCATTTCAGGGTAACTACCTCAACAGCCATGGGAGAGGGCGTTAAGAAGGTGAATAAACTGTCAAACGGACCATCAGAGGAGAGGGAGAGCATGGCATGATGGGAGATTGCATTCTCTGTCGGTTCTGTGTGCCTCTGGACTCTGTGGCCAGCTACTGACATGTGGGGCATTCTTAAAGAGCTTAACAGCTACATGTGCAGAATTCCCAGTGCACCTTCTCTTATGATCATGACCCCACATTCCATATCCACATACATGTCCACCTCTGTAAATGTTGCACTAACAGTATGGGGAATTCACAGTACGCAGCACTATGATTCCTTTAGCCACTGAAGTTTTAATTGAAATGCTAGGTGCTGTGCTTTGTTCATTTTACCTTGATGAATCTGTGTGCGTGTGGGGTGGGGGTGGGGGTGGGGGTTTATTTCTCTTTTTTTATTTGGTTGTTTTTTTATTTATGACCTTCCTACACATTGCTCGATCTTAGACGCGCTGTGGCACTTTAACAGGTACACTCCAGTCGAGTGAAAGCGAATGTGAGGTCACTGGATATCTGTAGAATACGCCCGTGCCAGTGACTTCTCTTTCAGCTATTATTTAAATTATTATTTCTATTAAATTATTATTATTAAAAACTATTATTATTAAACTAAATTATTAGTTCTCAGAATGAATCATTTTAATGTAAATATGCAGGTCCTTAAAAACATAACCCAGATTAATGTTTCAAAGAATAAAGTGTACAGTTCTCAAGCTTAGTCAGGGTTTGATGACTGCTGCTTTGTATTTTCTCAGTATTTGTGGGTTATCGTATGGATGACAAAATACTTTCATGAAGTAGATCCAGGGTGTTTCAAATGTATCAAACGTGGATTAAAATGATTTCAGGGATCTTGTCATTTACGGTTATTAGTAATGCAATGGAGAATATTATTTTGATGTTTAACATTTTGCTTATTTTTGGATATATTTAAGCAAGCTTTATGAAATTGTTTCAGTATTAAATTGTGCAATGGTTTCATTTGCATTTGTCTTTTGTATTTGGTTAAAAGTGTATATATATCATGTGAAATTGTATGTCAACCTATATGATAAAGAACCATTCAGAAATCAACCCTGAAATTCTTATCAGCGTTTTTAATGATTTAGTTTTTAAGCATACAGAAGGACAACATTTTCCACACCTCTTCATGTTTACCAGATACAATGGTAAAGACTATAATGTAGTGCTGCAACGACGCGTCGACGTCATCGATGACGTCGACTACGGAAATACGTCGACGTTCGTGAAATGCGTCGACGCGTCGTGTCCGGTCGTGTCAGACGTTCATCTCGCGTAATGTTGGCTTCTGCTCCTGGTTCTATCACAAAAACCTAGACCGCGAATATCAAAAGTATGGGAATACTTTAAACATTGGCCAAACAGTGTTTCCCACACATAGACTATTTTGTGGCGGACTGCCACATAATCCGCCACATTCGTCATTCATTCATTTTTACGCTATTTAAAAGCACGCATATTCGTTTAGCTGCATTTCCTTAAATTCTCTCTCCGCCCTTTTGCGCGTTTCTTACTCACTCACACACACACGCGTTGCATTCGACCATAAAACAAGTTTTATTGCATTTTGGCGCATTTAGTGTGACATAGCTTTTAAAACCAGAGCAGTTGATTAACAGAGTTGCGACACGCCTTCATCACGCGGCAGCGCGCGGTCACGGCGCTCATATAATTCTAAACAAGCCAGCGCGGTGTCAATCAATTACAGACCAGTGTTTCCCAACCGGGATCCCGAGCAAAAGTTGCGGGGACGCACTTACTGTGCGTTCACACCGCCGGCGGCGAGAGCGTCAAGCTGGCCGGAAGTCTTTCATTTTCAATGGGAGCCGGGCGGCGAGCTCCGGCGAGAGCGGCGCGGCGCGTCTTGGACGATTTGGGCGTCGAGGAGAGTTGAAATCAGCTCAACTTTATGGTAATGAGCTATGACGCGGTTCGGCGGCAACAGGCGGCAACCAGTCAGAATGTAGAAGTGCTCCGCTTGAGAGAAATCCAGAGAACGCAGGCCTGTAAACTTTGGTTCCGACCACATTAGTTCCCAAGCAATTTGTAGGAGAGGTTGATCATTGCTGTGCGGGTTTCCCTATCATTTATGACAAGATCATTCACAGTGATGTGTAATTTGTTAAGAAGTCGCGCAACACTATTTTATAGGCGCTAGAACGCTCGTTGTTTAGCGGGTGTGCAATTAATTCTTACTTTCACATTTAAACGATTTCATGAAGTTAATTTATACCCTACTTGTGGTCAGTATATCCATCAACATGCGTGTTTGATTTGCGGCCTCTTTAAATACAGTTTAAAAAAAGAAAAAACATTCGATCTACGTCAGAGCGGCAGCACGTCCACGGAGCTTTCTACAGTGTCGTTGTCAGGGCGGCAAGAGCGAATTTTGACGCTCTCGCCGGCGGCGGTGTGAACGCACGGTTACACTTCGGTTCATCTCGCATCTGATGACGCATCTTTAATATGGGTTGTAACTTGAAAATAATGCTGTATGTATGTTTCTGTCGATGAATACACGTGCTGACTCCTCAGGTACACTACAACAACAGCGATAATAAAAGAAAAACGTGGGCAAAACGGTCTCTCTTTGTAAACTTTATAAAACGCATGCGAGTGCTGCTGTACGTCCGAATATGAGCAGTCATTTTCACCGTCATCACCCCCGTGTAGCCAGGAGACGCGAATGAGAAGATCTGTCTTTGTGCACTCGTCCCAAAGCGCGCAAATATTGAGTTCTTTCAAATCCTGTGCTCACAAACTCACAAAAAGTATGTCAAAATGTCATAGCCTACTCTATGCCTTAAGTGAACTTTATACAGAAAATACAACGACTATCCGTGGGTCTTAAAGGGGCAGTAGCCTTCACTGCTGTCTGTTTAATGTCAAGCAAAAGATAAAGACATCACTCACTGCTCCTGACTGAATAGCTTTTGTAAGTTTAATAAGGATTATTTTTTTAATTTTAAACAGTTAAATGTGTGGTTATTTTACTTTTGATTACTTAATTCCATTTCTCTACCTAAAAACTAATGTTAGACCTACCTGAAAATCCTGAAAAGCATTGTTTATTTTATTCTCATCTTTGCTCAATAGTATTTATTTGTGCTGCTGCTTCTATTTAAGTTATCTGTTCTTATTTTCTTTATTTTCATTTGACAGTAGTCCTTTTTCCCCTGAACATAGCAAATACCGAACTGTACTGAAACGTGAACCTAAAACCGTGATACAAAGTGAACTGTGAGCAGTCTGTACTGTTACACCTCTAGCGTAACTTATGCGAGGGGGTGCCACAGAATTTTGAAAAATTTCAAAGGGTAAAAAAATTAATCGTTAGATTAGTCGACTAATCGAAAAAATAATCGTTAGATTAGTCGACAGAAAAAATAATCGTTAGTTGTAGTATCTTAAGCTGGGGCACAGTAAACATTTGACAGCACTTAAGCAAACGGCTGGCTTATAACTAATTCACAAGTCACGAGTCCTGTGCTCACTTCTGCTCAAGTCCCATTAAGAGCATCTGATACTGACAAAATGTCACGAGAGGGACTAATGAAAAGCTTTGGCTGCTAAAGGTTGGGAGAATTGCAAATGGAAATACTATTCCCCTTGTGCCCGCTTAGAATTTTTTTTCAAATGCATTTTATTTACTATCCATGATCCCTTAATAATAATAATTAATAATAATAATAATAATCAGGACAGATGCAAGCTTCAGTAACGCAGTATGGAAGAGATGAAGTGAGGTACAAAACACATGTGCATTGGATGAATTTATTCTTAAAAATGTTATTTCTTATTTGGAATCAGTAATAATCAAATACCAGAAGAACTGATTATTTGCTAATTGATTATGTCATATCTTGATTAGAGAATTATGTTACTTGAATGGTATATTTATAACCAGATTGTGTGGTGAAAAGGAATTTTTAGATGGTATTTACTTAAAGGGATAGTTCACCCAAAAAGGAAAATTCTGTCATCTTTTTACTCACCCTCATGTTGCCCAAACCTGTATGAGTTTCTTTGTTCTGCTGAGCACAAAATAATATATTTGGAAAAATGTTTGTAGGCAGATAGAGCAACCATTCGCAACTAGGGAAAAAAAAAATACTATCCATATCTGTTTTGTTACAAACATTTTTCCAAATATCTTCTTTTGTGTTCAGAAAAAAGAAACGCACACAGGTTTGGGACAACATGAGGGTGAGTAAAATGATGACAGAATTTTCACTTTTGGGTGAACTATCACTTTAAACTAGCTAATAGCTTATATAAAAGGTATAAGAGGATATACTTCAATGCATTTCAGTTTTATTCTTATCTGGTTTAATTAAAGGTTTGTCACTTGTTATCACACATTATTTAAAATGATTATTTAAAGATAAATTACTCTATGAAGATGTGTTTATCATCTTAAAAGGCTAATAGCGAAGAGGTCAGGAGTTAGCCAGCTTTATGCAGCTTTTAGTTGGTGATATAGTCACACGTGGTGTAAGAGAGAGTGATTAGATAGCAGTTGACAGTATTAGTCTGTGCCCAGCAGGGTGAACGGGGTTAAAGATTAGTTGTCTGGCTAAAGCTGTCTGTGCAATAATATAAGGAATGGTTTAAGGGTTGTTTAAGATCATGTGTCTAGGAAGAAGCGAGGAACATTCTTAAGGTTTAAGGTTTTAGAAATGCAATCACAATATTCTAGAAGTGGCAAACTGTTTTTTTCCTCTTTTTTTTGTCAAAATAGATAGGGCATCTACTTTAAAATATAAATGTAATTAATAAAAAGCCTTCCAGACCTCGAATTTGATTGCCGTGATTCTTTCTTTTTGTGATTCTTTGGCGCAAAGGCTATCACTGAAATTAGTAGTTTAATCCAACAATTCTTTATCAACATTATGGATCCTGTATTCATTTGCACTTTCGGTCTGGTGGACTTACAATGGCTGCCACGACCATTGTGTAAAAATGACAATGAACAAGCAAATCATGTCCTAAAACGGCAGGGTGTCCCGTTTGTCATTTTACGATACAGGAGGTTGATATGCGACCTCCATGTGCACTTTTGCTGAGCTCTGCAGCAGACTTCTTCCCGACAGTCAAAGTTCGGAGGAGTGCAGTCTCGTAGGAAGGCTGCGAGAGTTTAGGGTGCCATTTGTGACAGGGCCAAGCAACAAGCGCACTTGTGGATGATTCATTGAATCATTCACTCAAGTGATTCATTCAGCAACACTGATTCAGAGCGAAACACCACTACTGTGTGTCGCTTGGAGAGAAGGGATGGTTTATTCTGCTGTGGCGTTGTTTGGAAATATTTCATTGGCGGAGCAAAGTGTGTCTAAAATGTAAGTTACTCAAAAATAATTGCATGTTAATTGGACTATTAAAAGGCACACTGGCAAAATCACATTTGCAATGTCTAAAAAGTGACAAGTTCACTAAATATGATTTGTGAGGGAACATCTGCCACATATTATCTGGGTGCTTGTATTGAAGGACTAAGAAGAAAAGCAGTCCTAAATAACTTGAATGACGTAATGTAGCGAATATCCTCAGCGGGCATAGGTGGTTTGTGGTCTCGTTTTCTTAGAAAGAGTGATTTTCAGTGGCGTGACACTGACTGAATTATACTCCACTGAGCTATTTGGCATTCTGGCCAGGGGAACTTTACTAGAAAAAAGGCTCCTGTTTGAAATACTTGTACAAAAGGTTCTGTTGTCACTGTTGTATCTAATGGTATCTGTGGCCTACCCAGAGTCATATAATAAGACCAAGGGCTCTGGGCCTACTGAATGATATTCATATGTCATGGTATTTATAAGAAATATGGCACACAACAGATATGTTGTGTTACTGGCATACATTTCCCGAAAAATTTAGTTTTTTTCTTTCTTCTTATTCTTATTTTTAATTATTATTTCATTCTAAATGACAAAGTAACAATAACAATGGTCATTGAGAGATTAAAACATATATTTGTACAAATACAAATTGAATTGTCTACAGCATACTTTTAAAATCTACAAGATAGTTATTCAACTAAATGGTACAAATGTCTACTAGTTCAGGAAGTGTTCTAACAAGTGATGCTGTTGGCAACGGCCACTGGGTGTTTTTGGAGCAGTATGAAGCTGACTCAGCGTCCTCATATTCTGGTTCTGCCTTCTTCATTTAGAAGCAAAAATCAAACACTTATTTCTTTCTGATGCTTTAACTGCACAAGCTAAACCTGAATTGGCCTGGACTTAAACTGGGCCAGCAGATTATAGCTGTGGCTTCGTCAGAATATGACAGAGTATGAGCCTTTACTCTGTACAGCTGCACTCAACTGTAATCCTATTTTGGGATTATTCTCATGAATGTACATTCATATCAATTTATATTCTATCCTTAAAGATTTTAGCCTTTGCCTTCACGTTATGCATAATTTGAATTTTATATATATATATATATATATATATATATATATATATATATATATATATATATATATATATATATATATATATATATATATATATATATATATATATATATATATATATATATACACACACACACAGCTATTGGATTGAGTTAAATAAGCTATATTATAGTCTATTTATCAATTAAAAATAGGCTAAATGATACGTTAAAAGAGATTTATACAATTGTACTAATAACTCCAATGTGTATTTTAAATACACAGTTTAAGATATTGTGTTTTATGTAAATCTCATACATTTTAACTAACACAATCTTCCTTGTTCCACAGCTAGCCATTTTGAACTGTTCATGGGCCTACTTTTTAACTGCTAAAAAGTAATTGTTTTAAATTTAATGAGTTAGTTAATTTAACGTTAGTTTACCCAAAAATGAAAATTAGCCCATGATTTACTCACCCTCAAGTCATCCAGGTGTATATGATATTCTGCTATCAGAGTGAATAGTCATCGTGAATATCAGTGAATTGTTGCCTCATTTATGAAGTCTATAAAAGTTCACCTATCCATCATATAACTGCTCCACACGGCTCTGGTTGGTTAGGCCATAAACGAGGCAACAGTTCAATGCCGTGAAATACACCTAGGGTGAGTAAACCATATGGGCTATAATTTTCCATTTTAAGCTGATTCTTAGAACTTAGAATAAATGTATTTGGAAATTTTGTTTACATTAAATTAAATGCAGATCATAAAAACTATCCCATGATTCATTTTTGACTGCTAAAATATGTGTCTGCCCTTTTATATTAAAATGTTTTAGAACGAAAGTTTTAGATTTTAGCAAGGGCCTTAAATATGAGACACTAAATATGAAAAAGCAGAAAATATTTGTCAGAGGAAGGAAATTTTCATCCAGTAGGACCGTAGGACCAGAGCAATAGGGGAGTGTCTTCTGTTGTCAGGGACAACAGCATCAACACATAGTGTAGTGACAACACACACCCGCACCGTCCAACAGACACACTCACACACTCGCAGAGAGAGTCAACAAATGCGTCTGCATGTCTGACTCAGTCAGTGAATCGATTCCTCTTTCAGTGGATCGAGCCAGACAGCAGCGATCAACCAACTGAAGAGTGCCTCTCTTGGGGTCGAGCACTGCTCAGAGAGCCCCTGATTCCACGAGGGAACCGCAGACACTTGGCAGCAGGACTGGAGGAGGTGGAGGAAAGGGGAGGAGGGACACCGGTTTACAGATTAAAGCCCTCTCTGTTTCTCTCTCTTTCATTCCCTCCGAGTGAGGAGAGACAACTCTAGGAACTGCATGCTGTAATCACATTGCTTCTGTGTAATTTGCTCCTCTCAATTACTTGTCCTTCCTCCTCTTCTACACTGCTGCGGTTTGGAGGAAAGGCACGATTCAAAAGGACTTTTGCGTCCCCTTCCTCTTTCTGTCTCTATCTCTCTCTCTCGCTCTCTCTCTCTTTTCTTTAAATGTAAGTGGAAGGTGGGATTTGGGGGGAGTGATTTGGGGAGTGGGGATAAACCGTTGTGACCAGCTGGAGAGATGGGCAAATCCAACAGCAAACTAAAACCTGAGGTAGTGGAAGAGCTGTGCAGAAAGACCTACTGTAAGTACTGCTTTTTAGTCCTTTCTTCCATGTCTTGTGCATTTTTGTGCTGGTTAATTGCAATGTTATTTCTATTTTTATTGTTATTTTGTATTTATTATTAGCCTATTGTACTTACTTTAAAACCATCTTTAAAAATACTTTGGTGGATCTGATGAAGTCGCATTTGGCTGAATTATAAGAGTAATTTAATATAATATAGTGATAGTTTAATATAGTGAGACTGCTTTTGATTGTTTGTTTACTTGTTTGTATACTGCTTGTGAGCGATTACATGTCTCTGTAAATCGAACAGGATCATAATTTCGTTTCTGGGGTCACTGATTTTCCTCTGTCACTAATCATATAATCATTAAGCGTGTTTTGACTGGCTTGCGTCTCTGTTGTGAGAAGATAAGGTGCCTACATGTATCAGCTGGCAGCAACTCTCACGTCCAGTCAATAAGGTGTGGGGCTAGCTGAATTGTGTTGCAACAATCCTTCCCTGAGGTAGAGAAAACATATTAGCATTGTCATTATCGCATCAACTGGCATTGACTTGATTTAGATTACTGAAATGAGATGAGGCTTTGAGACCTTGCTAATGCTGCATATTAATCATAGTGCGGAATAGGTGAAGACAATTTTAGATGGGAAGGTACAACAGCAACGACAATTATGATTAGCCAAGGTCACACAAATACACGTTACCATCTACTCCAATTTTTCACAAACCTTTAGCGTTAGAGGTTTTTGTTCTTGAAATTCAGCCATTCAGCCTACAAACTTGAATGTTTATAAGTTGAAATCAATGAAGCTTGACAGTTTTTGTTTTTTTGTGACAAGTGGTGTTTTGGAGGGAAGTAGCCTATATATCAAGAACCTGAGTTGATGCATTTTATATGTTATTAATTGTAACAAGCCTTCTTTTAATAGATTGATGTCATTATTCAGCAGTTAGTATGAAACTGGTGCTAAATAAATTAATGACCCTAGGCCTACCATTTAACAGTTTCAGTTGATCAGTTCCCAAGGACATTGTCAAAGATACACTTGCTACAAGTATGGGTAACTTGGTTAAAATTTGACCAAGTTCTCCTTTAAAGGTGCCCTAGAATCAAAAATTGAATTAACCTTGCCATAGTGAAATAATAAGAGTTCAGTACATGGATACCACATACTGTGAGTCTCAAGCACCATTGCCTCCTACTTCTTATGTAAATCTCGTAAATCAAAAAGACCACGGAAAAATAAGTGCTTCTCGACATAAACCCAACCGTGACGCAAGCGTTTTGGATCATTTATATGCAGGGCCCCAATATTTGCATCTGTCCAAACATGTGCATTGTCAGGCGGAACTGACGAAGCTGAATCATCCGGTAAACAAGCTGCTCGCATGGACACACTTCATGTTCCAGGCTGTTCAGGAGACCTGAGGACTTTTCTACCCTTCCCACAGATAAAAAATGTCAACAGTCATGGTGGATGTTTATAATCCGATACCACAACAATTTAATTCAAGATCATTCTTTTGTTCGGCCCATTTCAAGCAAGCTTCGCTCAGCGTTTTAAACTGGAGAAAGTGGCAATTACAAGTGTATTCCTGCAAGTAGCGATTTATCCACTTATTGATTGTTTAAACAATTTCTGATTAAATTGAAAGAGACAGCATTGTCTAGATAACGTAAGATGCTAGTACAGTAAGTTAGGAAACACCAAGTACTATACAAAACTAAATAGTGTGTCTAATGACAAAGGGTAATATTATTTTGTATTACAAAATACAACCGTAGATACTTTGCTTGCAGATTGTTCATTAGATCCTTCTAGCAAACGTCACCTTTTCCACCATATAAGTTAAAACGATCATTTGACAAGGCTATTCATTTTGTAAAAATATAAGTTATATATTTATATTTTTGAGAACTGAAGTATGGTATTTCCTATGATGTTTTTGCCTATTTGTATTTCAGATTAGGCTACATCACAGTCACTGCGTTACCTTAGCCTACATTGTAACTAACGTTATATAAACATGCAATATCGTCGACGAAATAAGACAAGTCTAAAATGTAGACTGAATGACACTTTAAGCAGAACATCTCAAATGGAGATTGATGAAATGCAGCTTACTTGTTTATTGGTGTTTTCAGATCATCCGTGCGCGAGAGAGATCACATGCATATGGTTGCCAGATTGGACATGTTTAGGTAAAACATCTAGGCTCTGTTTGGGGGATTTAAATGACTGAAATCTGGCAACCGCACGAACGCGAACTCTTTCTCGCGCACGGATGATCTGAAAACACCAATAAACAAGTAAGCTGCATTTTATCAATCTGCTTTTGAGGTGTTTTGCTTAAAGTGTCATTCAGTCAGTCTGTGTTCTGTCAGGACGGTCAGGACTCACGAGCTGAACAGCTGATCTGTGAGCTGCTGAAATAAGCCAATCAGAGGCAGAGCAGAGCAGAGCTCAACATTCATATTCATAACTCTTCCAAATAAGGCAAAAACAGAGCATTACATCCTAGGGACAATTTATAGGGTTGTAAATTAACCTGTAAACCTGTATCTAGACAATTTTTGCCCTTAAATAAGCCTCATGTAGACCCTCTATGTAGATATCAGAGAAAAATTATAAATATTGTTTCAAATTATTCTAGGGCATCTTTAAACTTGAATGGAATTTAAGCACATTCCTAGCGGTATTGAACCGTTTAATGAACATCTTCAGAGGTCTGTTTTGTGCGCAACGGGGGGTAAAGCAGGGCTGTCAGGAAATAATTTCCTGCTTCTTCGCTGCAGGGTTAAATCAGTGTGGGAGCAGTGCACACATCTAACGGGCTTTCAATAAAAACCATGTCTGCAATAGAATCCTAGCATCAAAGACTCATGTCAGTCACTATTCAGACAACAAGTGTTTTAATGCACTAGTCATGTAGTGACCTGAAGATGTTTTTTCCCCCAGCATAATATATTTGACGTTGGATAGGGAATGATTGAAAGCACCCAGGTCTAGCTGAGATCCAATCCCTCTTGCTTATTTCTATGCTATTGGTGTGGCCACTGCTATCGAATGTTATACACTAAAGACTGGGATTTTATGGATGACATCCTCATACCCCACCACAAAATTCAAAGTGGAAAGAGACAACTAAAAGATGCGTAACGCCAACCCAGTTCATTCTCAGCACGGTCTTCCAGTGTTCATGGGCAGCTCCCTCTCTGTGCCTCTGCCAGCCTTCTATAATGAGACGCTGAACAGGGTGGGATGACCTATAATCAAAGTCAACTCAATGTGAATTGATGTCCACATCTCATTTTCCCTCCTTAAAGTCCCAGTGAACCGGAAGTAGCGAGTGAGTTTTCTTCAGTGCTGTGACATATTTCCAAGTGAGACGGAATATTGAATAGAGGGCAGTATTTGACTTCAACGCTCCTCCTCTCCATCTTGCAATCATAGCAGACTAACGGTTGAAGGGGAGTGTTTGAGCTTTTTCAAACCTAAGCCGTCAAACTGCCGTCAACTGAGGAGGAACGCCGTTTAGGCACTTCTCCAATTTTGATTAAAGATTACCGCAACAATTTTTTTCTTCTTCTGTGTATTAACTTGCACATATTAACCGTTCACTCTAAGACTTGTAATATGTTTAATATGAGTAAATAGGGTCCATTTTGATTTCATGAGGACTTTAATGTAAGAAAATGCATTTATAAAATACAATAGCAAGGGTGGGACTTGATTGTGGAAGATTGGATAGGATAAGAGGGTGGTCAAATACATGAATTTGCCAGATCATTTGCCAAAACAATGGCTTAAATGCTATTTGGCTATTGGTAAATATTATCCAGTAGCCTGCATTGCCCAAGTCAGCAGAAAAGAAAGTTGTCTTTTTTACAATTTGGTTAAAGATAAAAAGGAGAAAACGTTTAGGTTATGTAGAACAAAAAGTGAAATGATGATTTGTCCCCATTGGGAATATGCGATAAAAAAAAGTAAATAGGATCATTTTTTCCCCCCACAAGTATTTCATGTTTGAGTTAAAGCCTGCATGAAATGGAATTGGATCTGTTTTCTAAATGCATGTTATTGATCTTATTGTGATCTTATACATATGTTTCTATTATTATTATTAAATGTCATGACTCAGCAGAATTCTCTCTGGTGATGTATGCTGGACTCTTAAACCCCGCCCTTTCTTAAAATTGATTGCAAGCTTGCA
Organism: Pseudorasbora parva; assembly: GCF_024679245.1. Taxonomy (NCBI): domain Eukaryota; kingdom Metazoa; phylum Chordata; class Actinopteri; order Cypriniformes; family Gobionidae; genus Pseudorasbora; species Pseudorasbora parva. The sequence continues at coordinate 37,273,257 of NC_090174.1, forward strand.
TTCAGATCTGCCTCCGCTATTCAAAAACCCACGGATAGAACCAAGTCCCTGCCCTTCTTTTTTTTTTGTTTTTAGATAATCTATTCACTTGCATTTGTCACAACACAAAAGCGCTGTTGCGACTTGCTACCTGACTTAAGGCAGAGATAAGGTTCTTTGCTCTCCAGTCATTACAGTAAACAATGTACAACACATACATCATGGAGCAAGCCTTCCTTACAAACACCATGAAGCGTTTAAATATTTGCATTGCAATAACACCTTTATGTACATGCAAAATAACAAGCAAGCAATCTGTAATCAAACATTAATCTTGTTCCCTTTCTTCTTTATCTCCTCGTGTTTCTTTCAGTTTTTCCTCCACTCCAGTTCTCTCTCGTCTTTTCTCTTTAAGCATGGTTGCAGCTTGTCTCTTCTCGTTCTCTTTTCCTAATATCTACACTGTCTGTTCCACTCACCTCTCAATCTTTGTGTCATTACCACTGCTTCCACATCAGCTATGTTTAGCTTCTCTCGTCCAGAAATGTAACCTTTGGGTTTTCTTGATTGATTCACTTATCTAGTAGCGGACCAACAGCCGCCTCTTTCGCTTAAGCTGTGTATTTCACACACGTTATTTTCTTCATGCTGTTCTTCGTTTTCTACGGTCACCATGACGATGAGCTGAATCCATTGTTCCATTTAAAGAGTGCTAGTATGTCTTCCACTGCTCCGATAAGTAGAAATAGGATGATGGATCCCCTCCTTGCTAGACTTCATATTATTTCCACCTTGTCTGCAAATGATATAGTCATGAAACTATAGTAATTGACTTCTATGAGCCACTGAGTACTTTCATGTTGTCCAATTAAGTTTTTATAGCATAAAGGGATTGTCATTCTTCACGCAAAAATGAAAATTCATATAATTTACTCACCGTCAAGTTGTTCCAAACCTGTATGAATTTCTTCGTTCTGCAGAACACAAAGGAAGATATTTGGAAGCATATTTGTAACCAAGCAGATCTCGGCAGCCATTTACTAGTGAGGGGAAAATACTATAATAGTCAATGGCTGCCAAGATCTGCTTGGTTACAAATATGCTTCCAAATATCTTCCTTTGTGTTCTGCAGAAGGAAGAAACTCATACTGGTTTGGAACAACTTGAGAGTGAGTAAATTATGACAGAATTTTCATTTTTGGGTGAACTATCTATTTAAGGTCTTTATAGACCAAGCCATATATTCAGTGCAATAAACATTTTAGTTTGAATGTTAATCCTGTTCCCAAGCCATCAGTATGGCAGGGTTTTTTTCCACAATAAAAGGTTATAATCGCTTTTCCATAATACTGTGAAGAATAACGATTGAACTGACCAATAAATAAGATTTCTGCTTTTATTACAGCTGCTGCTGTGACTTGGTGGCACTTATGAACATGTTTTAGTGACAGTGAATAGAAGAGGAAAAATCCAGACTATTGTCTCTGTACTCTTTTATTGGGTGTTGTTTAATAAACTATAGTGAATACAATAATCTGAAATACTGTTTGACTTCCTTGAAAATTGGGTGTCAGAAATTCAAAGTTGCACATAAATTTGTGTATTGGAGGACTAACCAGGGTATTTCTTCTTTTCTATAAGCTTCACCTATTGTCAAGGTGTACATTTGGATTGAGACAATCTTCTGTTTGTTTGGTTTTTACACATTGTGAACAAATCACGTGGAGAAATTAGACAAAATTTTTATTCCAAAACTTTTTTTTGTTGGTGTGAACCAGTCCTTTTATTCCTTTACTGCCCCATGCCGTTTCCTCTGAGTGTTATACTTGTGTATCAAGAGAAGGTGTACCCAGAGAGAGACAGAGAGGATAACCTAGCAGTGGTGGTGATGGCAACCACTCAGTCTCTTTCCCTGCCTTCACATGGAGTCCACAAATAGGCTTAATCAAATATAACAGTGAGTGGCCCAGGAGAGGCAATGCAGGTTATGGCATTATGTGGAGGGAGGTTTACGGAGAGTCTGCTTCCCACAATGGGGCCCACACAGGCAGCCTGGCTGGGGATGTTCTCTGTTTCACATAATCAGCAATGCACTGCACTTTCATGAGATGTTTTTATTAATGGATTGATTCAATACAGAGTTATTTTTAGTGTATACTACTCACTTAGTCACTTTATTCACAAACATTGGGACTATTTTATCCAAGCCCAATGGCACTGATCATCTCTGTACTTAAACTAGAATACCTTATTCCTTGTGTGCTCCTTTATAAGCTGTGTCATAATTCTTGTTGGTGCTGCACTGAGGAGAGAAATGCTGCTGTTGTTATATTTCAGACTGCCTTGAAGGTATTGTGTTTATAATCTGTCATAAACTGTTGGGATTTTGCCTATTTTGCTTTGACCAGGTAGCTACTGCTTGGGTCCCTTTGGTGGGCCTGTAGCAGTTTGAAAGCTGTAGCAAACTTTGGGCGATTTTTCTGGGGTTTTTTTTACGGATGACTACAGGACAGAACAGTCTTCTTCTGACAACTTCAATGACACAGGAGAGTAGAAAAGGCCCATGACCAGAAGCTCTATGATCACGCTTTCCATAGGAGTGGAAAAAAGTAATTAATTAATTGTAAAAAGTCATTCATTAATTTGCTTTATGATGTATCTGGGGTTGTATGTCTGATGTGAGAAGGTGGGGATTTAAAATGGAAATGAGTGAAGAGACAGACTAGCCTTGAGCTTCAAATATTGATGATATTGCAATAAATTTCCAGGTGTAACAGCTAATGTGAATGTAACTTAAAGGGATAGTTCCCCCCAAAATGAAAATGTTTTGTTTATCTGCTTACCCCCAGGGCATCCAAGATGTAGGTGCATGTGTTTGTTTCTTCAGTAGAGCACAAATTAAGATTTTTAACTCCAATCGTTGCTTGTATAATGCACGTCAATGGGGTGTAATTCTATGGGAGTGAAAAGCACATACATACGAATCCATATTAAACCCTGTGCCTCGTGGCGATCCATTGATGTCTTAAAACACAAAATTATCTGTTTCTGCGAGAAATCGAACAGTATTTATGTTCTTTTTTTTACCTCATAGCAGACGAATCTCATCTAGTATTCCCAGCGCCATTACTTTTGTCGAATAAGGTCAATATCCCGGCGTGATAAAATATAGTTATAACAAGCAGCAATTATCGGGGCCAAGCGGTAAGAAGACAAGACATGTCAAAATGGCTGGGAGTGTCAGATCAACTGCAACAATGTGCAGTTAAACACATTTTAAGATGATTTTAGGCAAAAAGGCTAAAAAATGCAATGTAGTATATGGGAATTTCATGTTTTGTTCTATTATAGTGCCACCAAAAGGCACAATCCTACCATTTTTAAGTGTCCATGCTGATGACCCATACAAAGTTTCATACCAATCCGTTCATGTGTTTATAAAATACAGCATTTTAGCACATAATTCAAAATAACTGACAGCCAAAATGGCCAATATGGTCAAATTAATCGACTCGGCATGACATACCGAATCTAACGAGACCACTTTTATGATTTTTGGACAAGGACAAATGGTTCAGAGGTTATAAGCAAAAATAGCCATTTTTCATATCTCCGGACCAGTAGGTGGAAATGCTGAGCTACGTAAAATTTGTTTGCGCGTTTATCAAAAACGGTTTGACGAATCAATTTGAATTCATACATTTTTTGTCAGCATGGTGTGAAGATGATCTGGTTAAATTTTCGTGTAATCGTGTAATCTAGTTGGAGTTTGAAAAAGTAGATTTTTCAGAAAATTCTAAATGGCGGGAAAATGTTCATAACAGAATGACCTCATAGGGTGGATTACAATCGACTTGAGCCAAGGAATCAGGGATTATGGCCATTATGGTTCAAAAGTTATTAGCATAAATATGAGTGATATTTTGGACAGGTTTTGGCACTAGAGGGAATGAGTAAGAGACTCCAATTTTGGTGAGGTTACTGTTGGTACTATCTGTGTGCCAAATTTAATAACTTTCCCGCAAGCGAAAAAAAAAAAAAGCTTTGTTACAGTAATGTTCCAGGTAGTTAGCAGAATGATACAGTTTGTGTTCAATATTGGGACTGGTGTTGTTTTTTTTGACATACATGGATTGGTATATATATTAGAATATTTCGGAGTCAAGACCCAAAATGCTGGTGTGTCTTGCAATCATTTGAGTTATAAATGAGACTTATGGCTCCCAAGGCACCGGATTGTTCATTATTCCTTGCCTGTCTCTGTCTTTTGCTTTTGTCTTGCTCTTTGCTGGTCTTAATTTGCTGCCACAGCCCACGATTGCTGACAGTGAGGGGGAGTGGCGTTGTAGAATAAGTAGAAGTGCTCTTCAGCATGATGGGCAGATGAGATGTTCTGTGGTTTTTTTTATGGGCTGGCTCACATGGTTTGTGAGGTTGCAGACTATCGTATATTGAGTATATTTTTCTGTTTTGGATGGAGAAGGATGTTTTTCTTCTATTGTTCACTTGTTTTCTCTCTCTCTCTCTCTCTCTCTCTCTCTCTCTCTCTCTCTCTCTCTCTCTCTCTCTCTCTCTCTCTCTCTCTCTCTCTCTCTCTCTCTCTCTCCCTCGTTGTTTGTTGTAGCAGATGGAGAAGTAAGTATTGAATGGAGTCACGTTGGGTCATGAGCGCCGATGAGACACACTTGTGTTAGCAAGTGCCCTCTGCCCTCTCCTCTCCCTGTCCAGACATATTTTTGTCATACCATGCATCCTTTAGTAATGTAAATATTTTATTCCTTTATACATTTATTATAATATTTGCCTCTATATTCAGCTAGTACTCTCACGCATCAAGGCCTGGTTGTCATATATCTTTTTTCAACTCTTTCTCCTCATCCATAATGAAAGAATTGCTGATCCAATTGTAAATATCTTCATTCAATTTCATATTTTTCCCCAATTTTTTTCCTCCTCTCTACCTTTTGCTCTACTTGGATGCACATCACTGACCTTGGTAATGACATCACTCCTGCTCCAGACAAAGAGCCGTGTGTGTGTGTAGTGTGTACGTGTGTGTGTGTATAGTTACACACAGTACTCAAGAGTATTAAGGTGTAAACAGTGAATTTACACAAACCGTAATGACCATCTGGGCCAATGGCATATTGATATTATGTCAGGTCAGTAGATGCTAAAGTGTTGCATCATCCTCTAGTCTAGTGTATCATCTCACTAGGGCATCTCATTACACGTTGTTCAAAGTTTTAAACGTAAGAACTCTGTGCCTATGAAGTTGCTTTAGATAGATTGAGATGCAAAGTGTCTCAATGGTCAGTCTTGGGAAGGTTCTTTGGAAATGTAATAGGTTACAGATTACAAGTTACCCTGTTTAAAATGTAATAAGTAGTGCAACGATTTCAAAAACTTTATTAACACACAATTCTAAATAGTCTTCTTACTGATATAAAAAATCTGCATACTATTCTTTTAAGGGAAAACATTATACCATATAAGGCCTAAAATGTATGTTTGAAGAAGCTAAAATAGATTTTAGTTTCATACTCACTGGCAACCCGCACAGACCCAAATTCAGCTAAAATATTGTTTAGACTCAAATATGACCATTCATTTTGTGTTAGTAGTTAAGTAGTTCTATTTTGCAAGTCAAAATGGGACAAACTAATAGAGATATTTGTCTGCTAGGTGGCGTTTCATCATAGGAGATGCTTCTTCAGGTAAACATTGAATTTTTTGATGTTGATAGCATTTTAATAGTTGGAAAACATATTTTTCTCCCTTTGTAATCATTAACATTTTCATATGTAATCAGTTACATTACTGTAATCAAGTAATTGAAATAGTTACACTATTTCTACATTTTAAATGAGGTAACTTGTAATCTGTAACCTATTACATATACAAAGTAACCTTCCTAAAACTGTGCAACAATGTTAGAATGGCCTATAAATTCCTCTTCTTTAAGAGGCAGTCTAAGTGGATCTTGTTTAAAGAACAAAACTAAAAAATATAATGTATATATTTTATATTATCTTTATTTACTGCTAGTTACTGTTGCTGGTCCGCTCACTGAAGCATTGGATCTAAAAGTGTATTTCTACTCATGCATATGTATGAGGAATAAATCTTGGGAAAAAGCTCTCTTTGCGATGGCCCAGGGGCTGTCAAATGTAGTGACAGACCTGATGTTAGTAGTGTTGACATGGCAGCCTCTAAGCTTTGAGAGACAACTACAGCAGTCTTCCTGTCAGCTACTCAGCAGATGTTGGTTATCTGGAAATGCAATGCAATAATTCACGTCTGTCTATCTTTAAAGATAGACTACTTTAATATTCAGCTATTCATTATTCAGCAAAGATTTATTTTACAAATGCTGTGATTTTGAACTTATCTATTCATTAAAGAATCCTGAAAAAGTATGACTGTTCATAGTCAAGCGTATGTACATTCCCTGCACCATGCAAATATATGCTGGTTAAATAATTCACCCCGAGAGTTGTCATCGACTAACATATGTTTATAAATTAATAAAGCTTTTTTTTTTTTCTCAAGATTTTTTGTTGTTGTTGAAACCTTCTTTTTACTGTTAAAATACATTTGTTTTAATCTAAAGTCATTTTATTTTTTACTTCTTTGTTTCAGTATAGCAGCTTAAAGTCCTAAACTTTTTAGTTTTTTTAAGCCAATTTTGGGAATTCTGCTTTTGATAAATCAACTTGTACACTGTAAAAAAAAAAAAAAAAAAAAAAAAAACAAATGTGTTGGGTTTTGTTGGTTTAACTTAAAAAAGTAAGTAACCTGGTTGCCTTAAAATTTTGTGTTTATTGAATTTAGGAATTTGAGTTTATACAATGAAGGAAATTTGTTTAATAAATAGAAACTCAAAATATTATTGTATCTGAACCACATAAAAATTTTGATAAATCATGAAAATAGCACAATTTGGCTTGTCTCACTGCGTCATCAGAAATAAAACACACATAATTACCTAATATGCTTACAAAATCTTTTAATAATATTTTAATAAACATTGTCAAATCTCAAAAAATGTTCATTGTATCAACTCAAATTTTTTATTTCAATGAACTCAAAATTTTAAGGCAACCAGGCAACTTTTTTTCTAAATCATTCTTTACAGTGTATAGGAGTTGCTGTGACATTGTGGATTACATTGGACCACCAGCTAGACCAGCACAAACCACCCTAGACTAGCATGCGATTTTTCAGAAACTTTCAGCTAGTTTCTGTAGTTTGAACAAAATCTGACTCTCTTCTGTACTCTGTCTTTGTTTTGCAGTCACAGAGAAGGAAGTTCAGCAGTGGTAAGTGTGCTCTTTATGTCCTTTCTGTAAGCATTCCCAACTTTCCTCGTCACAAGTTAAACCGAGAGATAATTCAATCAATCATTTAAATGTCAACAAAGGTGTTGTTATCCAAATGTAAAATAACTTTCTATCCTCCTCCATTATTATCAATAATGCACAGAATTGTTTTTTCATCCATCCCGAGTGCATAGTTCTGACATGCACTGTAAAAAATTATTTAGAAAAAAGTTACCTGGTTGCCTGGTTAATACAATGAACATTTTTTGAGATTCGACAGCCTTTATTAAAATATTATTAAAAGATTTTGTAAGCATATTGGGTAATCATGTGTGTGTTATTTCTGATGACGCAGTGAAACATGCCAAATTGTGCTATTTTCATGATTTATCACATTTTTTATGTGGTTCAGAGACAAACATATTTTGAGTTTTTATTTATTAAACTAATTTCCTTCATTGTATCAACTCAAATTTTTAATTTCAATAAATTCAAAATTTTAAGGCAACCAGGTTACTTACTTTTTTAAAGGGGGGGTGAAACACTCAGTTTCAGTCAGTGTCATGTCAATCTTGAGTACCTATAGAGTAGCATTGCATCCTGCATATCTCCGAAAAGTCTTTATTTTTTTTATAATTATATAAGAAAGATGCGCTGTTCCGAGTCTTTCCGAAAAAAGCCGAGCGGGTGGGGGCGTGTCATGTGAGCGGAGCTAAATAATGACGTGTGCAGCAGCGCGCTGCAGTGAGGAAAGTGAGTCGCTCTGTGAGGAAAGTGATTCGCTCTGTGAGGAAAGTGATTCGCTCTGTGAGGAAAGTGATTCGCTCAGTGAGGAAAGTGATTCGCCCGCCGCGTGAGGAAAGTGATTCGCTCTGTGAGGAAAGTGATTCGCTCAGTGAGGAAAGTGATTCGCCCGCCGCGTGAGGAAAGTGAGTCGCTCTGTGAGGAAAGTGATTCGCTCAGTGAGGAAAGTGATTCGCCTGCCGCGTGAGGAAAGTGAGTCGCTCTGTGAGGAAAGTGATTCGCCCGTCGCGTGAGGAAAGTGCTAATACAGATCGACCGCCGGCCTATCAGTGGGTAAGTCAGTAGCTACTGGTTATATCACCTGTTTAGCATCCTACAAGCCAGCGCTTTGATGGGCGTAGCCTGTTGCTTTCGCTCTCTCCCTCGCTCTCTCTCACGCGCTTCCGGTAGAATTGTCCGTACGGCCCATACAAGGAAATTCCGCCCCCATTAACGTCAAAGGGGACGCATGATCTCAAAAAACTTGCCGAAACTTATGACTAACCGGAAGTAGTATTTTTGACAAAGAAATACTCCCATCAAACGTCCACCTTAACTTTTGAAACTTTGTCTATGTTTAGTATGGGATTCCAAGTCTTTAACAGTGTAAAAAGATCAGTATGCATGAAACAGCATTTCACCCCCCCTTTAAGTTAAACCAACAAAAACCACCACAAATTGTTTACAGTGTGGCCATAAAATACTGCAGAGAGTATCTGCTTGAGTAAATTAATATGTTCATGTTGTGAACATATTCATGTGGTTTCATTGGTCAGACTACTTATTATGCTTGTTATATGGATTAATTACTAATAAAAGTGTAAATAAAATGTTGTGGTATACCATCAAGTAATAATAATAAAGCTATTTGAATTGCTCTTTAAATAAATGTGAATTTATTTTGTATCTATTAATTATGCATTCATTAATGTCATTGTTTAGGAGAATTCGCACCATGTGCCAAAAGAGCACTTTATTTTATTTTAAAAGACTTATTGACCTTATTCACATACCTAATTGACCATAATATGAATTGAATTTTAGTGTATTTTTGACAAAAAGAAAAAGAAAGGGCGCACATCATCATTGACCCATGGGACACTTTCCGACAGCAAACAATGACCGTACCTCTCTTCTTTACTCTGACTGACTCATCTTGAAAATGTCTGCCACCAAGGAAGGGGATGTTGCAAAGTACCACATTATTGTAGATATTAAGTGCCTACTCGGAGCACAAATTCTGCATAAATTCTTAACTTCACATGCCATCATCTATACTCCTCCTGGCTGCTCTATGCCTCTCACGGCAGATGGGGAACGGTTGACTCTAGGCAGGGTGCCCAGTAGGGAAAGAGAGAAGGATCAAGAGAGAGAGAGAGCGAAAGAACAAGAAAAGAACTAAAATCGTGGAACAAAGAAGTGAGATAAACAATCCTGATATAGGCAGTCTACTGTACGCAGAGTATTGGAAAACAGTTTTCTGCCTTTTTGATGACATTTCAAAGGTGGGCCAGTCTTCTGTGACTCAAAAAAGCCTTGCATTTTATGTGTTTATCTAGAGCAGGGGTCGCCAACTGGCGGACTCCGGTCCGGATCCGGACCGCGAGATGCATCCATCCGGACCGCGAAGCCGTTTGACACACTGAAATAACTAAATGCCAAATGCGATTTAAAATAAATAAATAAATAATCACATTTATTTCAGGCAGCTCAGTAGAACCGTTTTTCCTATGTTGCCACGGTTGCGTTGACAGGATCTCACAGCGGACGCACACATTACGAGCGAGCTCAGTTTTGAATCGACTACTGACAGAAGAACTTCATGATGAGTGTATCTTGTAGCACAGGGTGAAATCAGTATGTACATGGAGGATTTGAGGGAAATATAATATAAATGTAATACATCGTGCAGCTCTTCTGTCAGAAGTCGATTCAAAACTGAGCTTGCGCGTATGTGAGCGTCCGGTGTGAGATCCTGAGACGCGCCCATGAGCTTCAGTCCGGTGTGCGGCTACGTTACTATGCTCACTACATGTTTAGACGCGCATTGAAGAGACTGAAGAAAACGGCGCGCAAAACAGAGGCTGAATCAGAAATTGGCCCCTTAACCCTCATTCACTATTCCCTACGTTTGTCCACTATTACAGTTCACTTGAAGGAGTGAATGAAAACGAGTGCATGAAGTCGGACAGCTGTTGTGTGTACATCGGCTGTACACCCGTTATTGCGGTGCAACATGTGAGTACACTCAAACATGTCCACTGTGGTTTTGGATGCCACTACAAATGGCTGTCCCCTCAAATAATGCCCTATTTAGGGTATAGGGGCGATTTCTGATTCAGCCATACACATTTTAAAGACCCCTCCTCAGCAGTCTGAGGTAAGGGCGCAGAAAATAAACGAGCCAATTTCTCACATGCACTGAAGTTCAGACAATGTAGCTATATTCACTTTTTTATTATTATTATTATTTTTTTTTTTTTGGAACAAGGAATGTTTATGCTTCCATTCCATCTTTAAGTTCAACTCAGCTCAGCCTTTTGAGAGGCTATTTACGTTTTTCTGGATTTAAAGGAACAGTTGAAATAAAGAGATAAAATATTTTGTGGACTTTTTCATTTTTCCAACACTGGTGGCACCTTATTTTTGCCTGTTTGTGTTTCTGGATGATATTGCAAATGATTTTTTACCAGTGCAATTTGAAGCACAGAGAGAGCAGTGCTGAAGATAGTCTCTACCTAACTAAATGTGGGCTATACATGTGAATGAACATAAAATTATGTTATGAGATTTCTGTTTTGTTTTTTAACCAGGAGGGTTTGTGTTCATTGATTGTTACTGTTTATCTCAGTTCAGCAGAAAAAGCAATTTAGTTGCTAGTAATGTTGAAATGAATGTATTTTCAGTGCAGATTTAGAGATGAAGGCATTTTTTCATTCATCATATTTTTGTCAGACATGGCTACTGGTTGAATTAGATATTTTGTACCAATGCAAACAGAATAACCTCAAAATTAAATACATTTTTTGAAGGATTACCTATGTTTGCTTTAAAAAAATGAAAAGACATACTTTATCTATATGAGAACATATTATATTTTGTTCAATAAAGACATTTTAATCTACACTAATTTCTTTAGTCTGGCAAAAAGACATCGATTCATGTTTTTAGGTATATAACTGTCCGGACCTCTGCCGGTGAGAAGGTTTTTTTTCTGGACCCCAAACTATTTTAGTTGAAGACCCCTGATCTAGAGCAAGCCAATAGACACCCTGCCTTTACTTCTTGTTTGATTCTTATACTCACAGCGTATGTACTGCACTGTACTTTATACACTAGCATCTCACTAGAGATGGCTCTGTCAAAGACAGGCACAACTGTCTTGTGTTGAAGACAGCGGAGCCCCTTCAAGCTCAGTCTAGCGCTGATCAGATCGCTAAGCAGCAAGCCTAGACATGCCAGGCTGTCATGCATTGCGCACAAACATACACACGCACAGACACACACAGCTCAAGGTGCACATCACTTTCTTCTTCTATTTCTCTGATGCCATAGACGTACGTTTGTTGATTTCAGAAGTAGACTTGCCTTTGAGCTATCTGTAGGCTATTGAGTCCCCAGAGAATCGGTAGATGAAGCGTTACAACAGCAATTTCAGAGTATTCCTGGGGAATTGTATTATCAGACACACAACTTTTCTGTTCCCTTGTTTAGCAATAGAGTTACTGTAGTGTACAGCAGCTTGAAGCGTTTTAAAAACGTTTTACAATTTCTTAAGCAGACTGAGTGAACAAAAATATGTCTCTGTGCCTATGAAGAAAAGAAAATGCATGTGTAACAGTATATTGGATCCGTGCAGCTCTTAAAGTGACAGTAGCCTAATATATCTACTGCCATCTCTATAATAACTGAAAAACTTTATTTGTAATGTATATTTTATGTAATGTGTATGTATATTTTATTCATAAAGTTAATAAAATAAACATACACATTTCACATTTTATGTTTGATAAATAAACTATTTTACGTTTGATAAATAGCATTTAATAAATAGTTTACATTTGATAAATAGTTTACGTTTTACAGTTTATGTCTCTTGAATACCTGAAAATCTTAAAACACACTGCCTCTTTGTATTTTTTTGTATTTATCTTTGTATCTTTGTTTTTTGCTAATTTGTTAATTTGTTCTTTTTTAATTAATGTTTACTTGCATTTAAAGGGTATATAACAAACACATTTTCTGCCAATCTCATGTTAATCTTGAGTAGCTATAGAGAAGTATTGCATCCTTCATATCTTCGAAGAGTATGAGTTTTTATCATATTTATAAAAGACAGATACGCTGAACTGATAATTTTCCAAAAACACTCAAGCTCGTGCAGGTGTCTGGTGCATTATATTTCTGGGGACCCGCCATAGGCGTAATGGTTTTTATACTTAACATACTGTATATTCTGTCCCCTTACACTAATCCTACCCCTAAACCTACCTGTCACAAAAAAACTTTTTGCAATTTTTTTTACATTTTCAAAAAAACTCATTCTGTATGATTTATAAGCTTTTGTACCCATGGGGACCTCAATTTAGGTCCCCACAGTGTCAAGAGTCCCCATGAGTCAGTGTGCATTAAGGTTGAAGTTCCCACCAGCGCACACACACACACACACACACACACACACACACACACACACACACACACACACACACACACACACACACACACACACACACACACACACACACACACACACACACACACACACACACACAATATACATACATATACAATACATCATGGCATTATCCCTGAATAACGTTTGATTCACTATACGTTTGTGTTGTTTACATTATATGCACTTAGATGACTTCATGCGTTCATAGAAAATAGTTTTTAGTCTGTGCCAGTGTTTTTTTTTTTTTTTAAGTGTTTGCATTTTACACGCTAGTACCGATATTATATAGATTATTTCAGATAAGTTCACAGATCTTGCAACTAGCAAGTTTGGGTCACAAATACTGAGAGCGATGAGGTCTAAAATGCAGAATCCAACCTGATATTCCTGGAAATGAATTTACAATTGATGACTGACGTGACCTGTAATATCCTGGGCAGCCATTTCACCCTTTGCCCAAATTGCTCGGAAATGATCCCCAATGATAGCCTTGGATTTTTTAGGGATCAATTAGCGTACAGAAAATGCGCTCAAGTGTTGTTTTTGAAAATTACAGGATACATTGACAGAGGTTCAATTTGCCCTGGCCACATGTTCTGTAACACGGCAGTGCGTTTGGGTGCTATCAGTTTATGTTCCTGGAGGAAGATGTCTTAGTTTTGTCTTTGGGTTGTTTTTGTTATAGTTTTTTTACACATTTCTTTTACACGTTCAGAAGTCCGTAAGAATTGTTTTTGTGAACCCCACATCTGGATTTATTTGATCATTTATTTGGTTTTAAAATAACTTTTCTATTAAATATTTACATTTTCTCCTTTATTGGCAAAGCTAAATTTCAGTTTCATATGATCCTTCAGAAATCATTCTAACATGCTAATTAATATAAATAAATCAATCATACATGTTTTTATTTTAATTTTATAAATTGAATGTGCCCTTGCAGAATGAAAGTATCAATTTCTTAGTCTCTCTCTCTCTCTCTCTCTCTCTCTCTCTCTCTCTCTCTCTCTCTCTCTCTCTCTCTCTCTCTTTTTTTTTTTCAATCCTTCCTCCCCACTTTTCCAATCCTGTTTCATTTTCCTGTCCATGTGGCAGGTATAAGGGTTTTATTAAAGACTGTCCCAGTGGTCAGTTGGACGCAGCTGGCTTTCAGAAGATCTACAAGCAATTCTTCCCCTTCGGCGACCCCACAAAGTTTGCCACCTTTGTCTTCAACGTCTTTGATGAGAACAAGGTAACAAGAGTCTGAGAAAAGCAAAAGTCAATAAAAGATAAGCACTGTTATATTAGCCTACTGGGGCTTTTTTAAAATTGCAGTATAACAATAAATGTTTTGATGTGAGCTGTTTTAAATCATCCTCTTTACTGAGTTGGAAAATAATCTCTCCCTGAAGAGCTGTTTGGCTAAACAGCTACAAACCCCCCCAACATTCACTTTAATTTACTCAGCGACAGGGACATTACCGGTATGTAGGCCTATTTCCATTTTAGTCATAGAAATGCAGCTTCGATAAATCTGTGGTAGAACAATGCACTTTCCGAGTCTGAACAAAATTATGATGCATTTAGGAGCTTTATACAGAACATTACACACAAGAAACAAAGTGTTTGTGTGTATACTTCAGGAATTCCCTACATTGTGTGGACAAGCTCACCCCATAAGGATAGTAAAACCAGAATTTTTGGTCCCCGTTAAGAAAACAGGAATTGTAATTCATACTATTTTAAAAAAACCTGTAAAACAGCAGAATGTTTTCTGTGAGGATTGTGTTAAGGGTTAGGTTGGGATAGTGCATGACTGTGCAGTTTGCATCAATTCACAGAATTTCAATTCGACCAACTGAAAAATTTAGATGTGATCAGTCATTAGAAAATGTTCAATTGGAAACCCTTTGTGTGTGTGTGTGTGTGTGTGTGTGTGTGTGTGTGTGTGTGTGTGTGTGTGTGTGTGTGTGTGTGTGTGTGTGTGTGTGTGTGTGTGTGTGTGTGTGTGTGTGTGTGTGTGTGTGTGTGTGTGTGTGTGTGTGTGTGTGTGTGTGGTCTCATTTATATGTTTTTCTATCCTGGTGGGGACTTCAACCTGAATGCATACTGACTCACAGGGACTTGTATGAGTTTATAAATCATATAGAATGAATTTTTTGTTGTTGAAAATATAAAAATGCAGAAAGTTTCCTGAGGTTTAGGTGTAGGGTAAGTTTAAGGGGATAGGATACAGTTTAGTATTCTATAGGATAAACACCATATAGATTGTCCCCACAAAGATAGTGAAAGACTGTGTGTGTGTGTGTGTGGGGGGGGGGGGGCTGTTTTCGTGAAATATGAGGACACAAATGTGTATAATGACATAGGTATTACAATGAGAGAGAGGGTGAAATATGAGGACATTGGCCATGTTCCCACATTTCAAAATGCTTATAAAGCATACAGGATGAGTGATGCAGATAATGATACAGGATGCAGAATGTTTCCTGTGATGGGTAGGTTTGAGGGTAGAGGCAGTGTAGGGGGATAGAAAATTCGGTTTGTATGGTATAAAAACCATTACGCCTATGGAATGTCCTCACATTTCACAAAAAAAGAAAAGAAAAACGTGTGTGTGTGCACATGTTTGAGTGCGTCTATGAGTGAGTAAGACGGCACTGCCGATGTCCCGGTGGAGTTTTCTCAGATGTTTCTAGATTTTCAGTGGGACTACAATCATATATCACTGTCAAAAGGACATTTCTGATGTGTAAAACCTTCTGTAAAATAGTACTGGACACAGGTAACAACAGCCTTCCCTGCTGCTACAGTATTTAACTGCAGTGTTTTCACTGTCATTCACACTGTTTGCCATATTTGGTGTCTTTTTCATCTCAGGTGTGAGTCTGTAACAAAGCTGTATAAAATCAAACATTTTTGTCAGCCCTTTAGACTTCTTTTTACAATTCACCTCAATCAATCAACATTTATTTATACAGCCCTTTACAACACACAAAGTGAACCAAAGTGATTTCCAATAAAAATAATAAGACAACTTAACAACCTCATGTTGTCTTTCTGTTGTGTATCCACAGGATGGACGCATTGAGTTCTCAGAATTTATTCAGGCTCTGTCTGTCACATCTAGAGGGACACTGGATGAAAAACTCAGATGTAAGACCAGAATTTCTTTATAAATCTCATAATGCCATCGGTACCTCAATGCTTTCTTGTTTCTGCTCCAGATACGTGTTCATTTATCTGCAGAAGTCATCTTGGGGAGTGACATTTCAGTGTCTTATATTAAGACGCCGCTTACCCAAACCGAATGCACTAGTAGATGATCTGAACAAGTCTGCCACTCCATTTTAATTTATCATCTTGACTAATGAAAAGATGATCGTGGTAAAATAATCAATAGAAAGGTCTAGCATTAGTTTTCTAATGAGAAGCTACACTTTTATTCTTAGCTCTTGAGAGAGAGCGAGAGAGAGAGAGAGAGAGAGAGAGAGAGAGAGAGAGAGAGAGAGAGAGAGAGAGAGAGAGAGAGAGAGTTTCTTAATGTGCTTGTTTGTTATTGCTGTCACAGGGGCCTTTAAACTTTACGATCTTGATAATGATGGCTACATAACCCGAGATGAGATGCTGAACATCGTGGATGCCATTTACCAGATGGTGGTGAGTCATATGCTTCTCGCTAAACCGTAACTTTCTATTTCTATTGAGGAAATGAAAGGGCTTTCTTGGAAGGCCAACATTGTCTTTATTGTAAAGCCTTAACTCTAGAAAATGGGTTATGTGCATTTGATTGATAAAGAGACTGCAGTGTCTACCTTTGCAAATACTGGCTTCCAGAAAGCTTTATAGCATGGTGTGCTTTTTGATCTCACAAGAGGTTTTTATGCTCTTCTGATCATATACAGTCGGCAAAGATGCCCATTCAGCTGTGCTGTAAAACGAATCGCAGTTATTAGTTACCATTTATTATACCATATAGATTTGGCAACAATATGGTTGTTACAAACAACATGTTTTTTCAGATGAGCCGATAATTAACAGTAGCCTACTTTTAAAGTATTTATTAAGCAGTATTTTTTTAAAAAAATTAACACTACACTGTAAAAAATTATTTAGAAAAAAAGTTACCTGGTTGCCTTAAAATTTTGAGTTCATTGAAATTAAAATTTTGAGTTATTACAATGAACATTTTTTGACAAGATTATTAAAAGATTTTGTAAGCATATTGGATAATCATTTGTGTGTTATTTCTGATGACGCAGTGAAACATGCCAAATAGTGCTATTTTCATGATTTATCACATTTTTTATGTGGTTCAGATACAAAAATATTTTGAGTTTCTATTTATTAAACTAATTTCCTTCATTGTATCAACTCAAATTTTTTATTTCAATAAACTCAAAAACCACCACATTTTTTTTTTTACAGTGTAGTAACAAACAATTCCATTGATAGCTACTAATATCAAATAATGTTATAGAACCCTTATTGTCAAATCCATTTATGTACAACAGAACACTGCATTTTAGATTTGGGTATTGTGTTTTGCCCTTGAATGCTATTGAACTGACATAATTCATCATATTTTAACTGCTGGAATCTCTTACATTGATTTTTAAAATATATTTTTAACCCCCTTCAATTTGATCTAATACATGCAGCCAGCTTATATTCACTGCCGTATTCTTTTTGTTCAGTTGGTTGGCAAACGTTTTTTATGTATCTATATAAAGAAATATACTATATAGTTCTCTGGGTAACAGATTATTTGTTTCTGACTGGGGTTGTTTCTTATCGTGCTGTGAAAGGCCATATGTATAACGTGTCCGAGGAATTCTCGTCTTATGTCTTGCAGGGAAACACAGTGGAGTTACCCGAGGAGGAAAACACACCAGAGAAAAGAGTCGACCGCATCTTTGCTATGATGGATAAGGTTAATGCTGTATATTTATTTACTGTGTATTTAGTCTTCCACTACCTTATTTCTCACAAGCACAACATTACTTGTATAGTTGTCTATTTTAAAATAAACATGTAAAATGTAGCCTACTGCATTTATAGTGAATTGTACTCTCTGATCATTTTTCAAGTCATTGTCTAACAATCCAGTCCCATGACTTCTTACAACTAAGTATTCATAGCTATAGGTTTATTTTTGCTGTGATTGTCAGGAAAGCTGTCCTTTGTCAGGCACTCGAAACACAGATGGTACGCTACATGAAAGACGGAAAATTGAAGCTCTAGAGGCTCTCGGAAAGCTTTGATAAAAGAACCTTTGAAAGAACATGGAGCTCTTGAGAGAAAAAAAGAGATCTGAATGCATTATTTCAAAAAATGTCTCTACCTAATTCCCTGCATATGTTTGCCCACTAACTGTAAGCATTTTATACCCAGTATGTGTGGTTGAAAACAGAATGTGACTTATGACTAACTGTCTTCCTTTTGTCAATAGAATGCAGATGGGATGCTGACTCTGCAGGAGTTTCAGGAGGGCTCCAAGGCAGACCCCTCTATTGTACAGGCACTCTCCCTTTATGACGGCCTGGTGTAGGGCCATCTAAAAGTGGTGTTCAGTGAGTCCCATTTTACATTTTCATGAATGCTGATAACAGCAATGTACCAGTCTGCTGACAAATTAAGTTTATGAATGAACACATCAGTGTTGTATTTATTAATGCTTTTAATTAGCTTTTATTTTTATATTTTCAGTTTGAATCTTACACACACACACACACACACACACAAACACACACACACACACACACACACACACACACACACACACACACACACACACACACACACACACACACACACACACACACACACACACACACACACACACATACATACATACATATGTATGTATGTAGGTATATGCATATGCAAAGTGCTTTATAAATGAAGTGTATTATTATTATATTCTATGCAACTTTACAGCAAGGCAAATGCTTAAGAGTAAATGATTGGATGATTATTGCAGTGGTTATTATGTTTCTAGCATGTTATTAGCTTTTCATTTCTTAAACAACCATTTAGGAAGACACGTCATGGCCATATTCCAGGATCAGAATGTCACGATTCACCATGAGGCTCAAGTTGTGAAAGAATGGTTCGGGGGGAGCATGAAGAATCATTTTCACAGATGAATTGGCACCTCTGAGTCCCAACCTTAAATTCATTGAAAGTCTTTGGGATGTGCTGGAGGAAACTTTACAGAGTGCTTGACTCTTACATTGTCAATACAAGATCTGGATGGACCAAAAAAATGTATGCACCTCTTGATGGAAATACATGTTATGTTATTTCCATCAAGAGGTGCATCAATGTTTGGTCCAGATCTTGTATTGACAATGTAAGAGTCAGTCAAGCACACAACGTTTCCTCACCTTTTCTTACCTAAGCCATATACCTTCTATGTAGATATCAGAGAACAATTTAAAATATTGTATCAATGCAATATATATGGCACCTTTAAGAAATGTGAAGCTACACACTCCAGCAATCAGGGTTGGAAGAATTGTTGCCAAACATATAACATGCTAGAAACATAATAAACACTGCAATAATCATCCAATCATTGACTCTAAAGGATTGGCCTATTCAAATCAAAACAGCAACTTTTTTTGGACAGGCAGTGTATTTACAGTATATTTCACTTTAATTTTTTTTAGTTCATTTTTTTCTGTAAATTTTCTTTATATTTTATTTTATTTAAACTTAGTTTTTAAAGCTACACTGTGTAACTTTTTTAGTTTATTCTTAGCTAAAAACTTAAAAATATATGTGCTCATTGATTTATATTTACTTCTTTCAAGTAAAAAAGTATTCTTGTAAGTTTATAATACGCCATTGAAAATACATACGAGTGAGGTGTTTGAATGCCGGTCGCCATGTTGCCCCTCCATCTTGAAAGTATATTAGCCAAAGAGGGACATACCTGTAAATTCAAGCTTCGCCTTTCACGTTTTAACACTCGACAGCACCGTGTCAAATGTGAAGAGGGGGATTGCGGTGTTAATCTTGGACTAAATCGGCCACCGTAGGAGTTAAAACGAAATCGGAATTGAGAGGAACAGAAACTAATATTCACTGGATGGTCATATACCTTTACACCGCTAGATGGGGGAGAAAATCACACAGTGTAGCTTTAATAGATTTAGTTTGAGCTGAAAATAACATAGCCACACATCCTTAAAGTTCTTCAGGTATGTGTGTACATTTCTTCTTTATATTCAGGCAAAGGAAACATTTGTTCTGCAAAATGTTTAGCCCAAACGACTCCTTTTATTTTTCTGATGGAACAACGCGGAGGCCTTTGACAGTTGCATCTGTTTGAAAGCACCAATTAAATGAATGACAATTTTTGCAATTGATTAATCTTTTACCCACTCCATGTAAATGTAAAGTTTCTGTCTTTCATTCCTATCTAGATAATCAATCCAATACATTTATGTCATTCTACTGGCACTGTGAGAGGAAAGCTCTTTGGCCTGCCAACACGAAAGTGCATTGTGGGCGCTGCTCTTGAGAGGGGATCAGCTGTCAGTCACTCATCTCTGCCGTCACTGGAAAACCAAAAGCCGCTCAAGACGATGTGAACCCTTCCAGAGCTCATTTGGGAAGAATGATGTACAGTAAATGAAGTCTGATGGGTTCAGTGCCCTTTTTGTAAAGAAAAAGAGACGCTCGTACAGAGAGAGTGACTTTGAGGGCATTCGCATCAGTGTTATTAAATGTATAACTCAAATATCCTTGACACCAATGAATGAGCTCCATATATTGCTGTGGTCTTTGTCATAAGTGATAGGGTGGACCTAGCTGGATTTTAGTCTAGCCTTCACCACTACATGATGAACGAAGATGAAGTTGCACCGTTCCACAAAGCTTAAGCCAGCACTGGCATTGAACAACATGCTATCAGTCGTATTTATTTATATAACCTGTAAACAATAAACAAAATCCGATTATTAATCCTTAACTCTGACAGCCGTATGAAATTCTGACAGCCATGATGTATTATTTTCAACCTGTATACCGTCACGCTTGATCCACAGGCAGTCTCCTTGTGATGTAGAATGCAACTTTTTTACAGTATTGCATATGACTGTTGTGATGGCGTAGGAGTACATGCGATGCATTGAACACAGCGCTCTTTTCAGACAGCTATTGCGTTGAACCTAGCTTGTTTGAAAGAATGAGACTCATGTTGTATCAATTGCATATATAGTATTCAGCAGCTCTATACGTGCCCACAGTTTTCGAAGGTCTGCACAGTGTTGCTATATTTGGATTTCTGGTAATGTCAATGGGATGTGAAATGAACAACCTTCATTTATTTTACATCTTTCTAATAGTCATCTGAAATGTTAGTTAATTCACACAGACACTGCAGTAGATGAATTATTGTGGTTATGGAGTTATGTTAATGAAAATTGTTAATGGAGTCTCTTTAAATACATTTTTTTAAGAAAATATCTTGGGGGTCTTATTGTTTTACAAGAAGAAATTTCTCCTGAATATTGCATGCTATAGATAACAATCACCATCTTTATGCTCGAAAATAACAGGTGATTCAATATCTTATTTTTCTGTAGAGAGAATCACTGCTGTGAAATATCATTGGTTTTAATATGTTTTATGATTGCAGTCTTTGTTCATATTCAACTCATTTTCAACTCAAATGTCTATTTTCGTTCCATCAAAAGACTCAGGAATATATCCTGCCTGTTAGTTTCAATCATTTATCCCGCACTCCGCCATCCAAAAAAAACTGGTGTAATGGATATGCAGTATGAAAAGATTCCAGGCTAAAAGGGCCAAAAATGGAGATGGAAACTGCTTGTGTAAAACAATGGAAAACTTGGCATTGTTCAATAATCAGTTAAACCTACCAGATTTTTTTCTCATGGAAAATAAGTCTCATGATTAATGGAAGCTGGTACAGAAAAAAAGCCCTCCAAGCTTTTCCATTAAATCTGCCGTATATATTTAATCTGTAGTGTTACAAAATAATCGGAGCTCAATTCCATTATTAACATGGTGAAATGTATCTGGTTAACCATGATTTCATTAAATGCATGATGTTATTAAACATCTTTGTCATGACTCGGTGTAAACACTAGGCTATACCCCGTCAAAGCTCCTCTTGCCCATATGAGAACTGCGCTTACTGATTATACCAGATATCTACACATTCTTGTTGGGCTCAGCCTCACCTGGCAGTCCATCAATTTTAATGGGCTGCTTGGGCTCAGATACCCTCAGCCCTAGGAATGTCGGTCCACCTCACTTCTGTCATGTCATGCCTCGGTGGACATGTTGTTAACAGCAGGTGGTAGTACCAGTATGGCAAAGTGAGACTGTTTTGTGTTTACATGCAGCAGAGACACTATCTCCACAGCCTCCTCACTGAATTTTGTGAAAAAATAATAAAAATAAAAGATATGTATATAATGTGTATATACACTCACCTAAAGGATTATTAGAAGCACCTGTTCAATTTCTCATTAATGCAATTATGTAATCAACCAATCACATGGCAGTTGCTTAAATGCATTTAGGGGTGTGGTCCTCGTCAAGACAATCTCCTGAACTCCAAACTGAATGTCAGAATGGGAATAAAAGGTGATTTAAGCTATTTTAAACATGGCATGGTTGTTGGCGCCAGATGGGCCCATCTGAGTATTTCACAATCTGCTCAGTTACTGGGATTTTCACGCACAACCATTTCTAGGGTTTACAAAGAATGGTGTGAAAAGGGAAAAACATCCAGTATGCGGCAGTCATGTGGGCGAAAATGCCTTGTTGATGCTAGTGGTCAGAGGAGAATGGGCCGACTGATTCAAGCTGATAGAAGAGCAACTTTGACTGAAATAACCATTTGTTACAGCCGAGTTATCCAGCAAAGCATTTGTGAAGCCACAAAATGCACAACCTTGAGGCGGATGGGCTACAACAGCAGAAGACCCCACCGGGTACCACTCATCTCCACTACAAATAGGAAAAAGAGGCTACAATCTGCATGAGCTCACCAAAATTGGACAGTTGAAGACTGGTAAAATTTTGCCTGGTCTGATGAGTCTCGATTTCTGTTGAGAAATTCAGATAGTAGAGTCAGAATTTGGCATAAACAGAATGAGAGCATGGATCCATCATGCCTTGTTACCACTGTGCAAGCTGGTATTGGTGGTGTAATGGTGTGGGGGTGTTTTCTTGGCATAAGAAATTAGATAATTGCATTAAAGGTAGGGTAGGTCAGAATTGGTTAAAAAACTTTTTTTTCCAAATTTGTTTAAACGTTCTTTATATCAATACATAATTAAAATGTAAGTACTCTAACAAAGAAAGTATAAAATTTGATTGTCTGTAGACCTCTCACGACTGTTTTAAAGACAGCTCATTATTTCCATTCACTCCACCTTTTTCCTTCTGGGCTCTTTCCAAAGCCATGCCCCCAAAATACATGAACGCGCCTCACCGACCGCTCAGGTAGAAGACGCAGTATTTACCTGAGAGGAGCGGTGTGCATGTAATGACATCATGTCAGAATCACATGTAATAAAAAATCTAACTTTATCAGTATGAATATAAACAAATGAGATGTTTTTTAGTATTCACTATCAAGCTAGAATACCGATACTGGTAAAGTTTAAAATATATTTTTGTTTAATTTGGTAATAAGCTAGTTATATTTATAAGGCAAAGCTAAAAACGGGTAGCATTGATACATCCCCCCCCCCCCCAATAACATCAGTTATAAGCCCATTTCCCACTGCGATTCCGGCAAATGCACGGATAATGCGACCCGGCATTTGTTCCCGGGCCGCTAGATTTGGTCCATTCACACTGCCAGCGAAATACCGTAATATGTGCGTTTTCACACACAACGCTTAACGGTCCCGGGTCGAGTTTGTAAGACTGAAAAAACTAGTATATGCCGAAATGTCTGAATGAAGAACAAAGACTCTCTGAGAAAATAAGGAAATTAACATCTGAACTGTCCCTCACACACCACTGGAGACGCAAGTCTCACCTCACTATCAGCTAATCTACATCTTTCCCTATTGACTCCCTCTCCCCCAATTCATTCCCTCTCTCATGCTGAGATCACTGAAAATGCATCCAGAATCTCTATATTACAATGTCAATCCACACGATCGAGTATCATATGTGTTTGATATCGTTTGAAATGTCTCAGTGCGACTGGTACAAATATCTCAACTCCACAGAAGTAAACTAGAACATCATGAATGTTTTAAGGGTTTAAAGATATCTTGTCTTAGTTTGGTGGGTGAGGCTTTCAGCCATTTGGCCTTTGGATCAATACAAGTCTTGATCAATGCAAATTCCCATTGTGCACTCGTGTTTACATTTGAAAGAGTTTGTGCATTTGTTTCTGGGTATTTAAGGAAATGTTGCAAAGAGCTCAGGGCTTGACACTTTAAACCGGTCAGCCCGTAATGTTGGATGTCTCAAAATAGCCAGCATTATGTAGTTTTCAGAAGTCAGGTATACATTTCATTCTTTACTTCAGAGTATTTGATGTTTTATATGGATTACCTTTGAATTGACTATGTAATTGGCTTAATACATTTACCTGACTGTTAAATAAATTGTTACACTTTGATGGATTCTGACTTGCTCTGGAATTATTCAGGTTGGGTATAATTTCAACAAAGGGTTAAACGGAATAATTAAATGTGTAGCCTACTTAAACTATTAAAAATGAATGACCAAATAACAAATTGGCATTCTAACCCAAATTCTAAATTATAATTAAATGGAGTCAGATAACGAGGAATTGGAATAAAATCCCCTTTTCCCCGCTGAAAAGACGAACGCGCAGCGACCTTCACCCGCCGATCGTTAGCCTCCATTGGGACGATTTGGGCGGCCTTACAAAATGGTGACCAGCCTCTGTGATGTTGCAACTCTCTTACGAGCAACGTCTTTTCAGCGAAGTATTCGATTTTAAAATCAACAAGAGGTTTGCACTTCTCTTTCTTCAGCTGTTCTGGTAAGTAAAATTCTTTTTGCCTTTTTAGAAATGTTTA
Organism: Pseudorasbora parva; assembly: GCF_024679245.1. Lineage (NCBI taxonomy): Eukaryota > Metazoa > Chordata > Actinopteri > Cypriniformes > Gobionidae > Pseudorasbora > Pseudorasbora parva. The sequence goes on from NC_090174.1 coordinate 37,298,054, forward strand.
GGGAAAAACAGACGCATCCCATATAGACACATTAATAGAATGGGTCGGAATACCCAGTGTTAGACCGGAACCGCAATCCGGTGGGGTTTAAGAATTTAGATACAATCACATATCAGGGACATGATAGCGACAGCGCAGTAGAGGAATTAAAACTCATGTTATGGATTTTAAAATATTTCTTTGTCGGCGTAGACCTACAACAACTAAACCTAAATTGGAAAAACATCTTCCAAACTATTTCCTGAGACTCGATAAGCATTTGTAAATTAGAGCGTTTTTAAAATCAGCTAAATGCTTTCTCCGTTGTTTTATTAGCTGCAACAAACTAGCAACACACGATGAGAACGAGCAAACAATAGAATTAAAAATCTAAGTTTGTAAACAATTGGAAGGCATTTGTGATTTGATAGATACGCACGTTGATGCATTTGTTTATGAAAAACAAAGTTGGGAAAAACAGGCTGATGCATATGCAACATGTAAAAATGAAGAGAACTTTTTGTTTGATCAAAATTGGCTACAGCTATTATTGCCACACAGCTAAATTACTCGTGGCTACAAATGATTAAGAGGTGGTACGATTCAAATCTAAGATTGATACACAGAATGATAGTGATGTTGTTACTGTATTTTTGTTAAGAAACCTCATGATGCTTCTGAGTGGCTCAGCGAGCCCACGGGGCGTACCACGCCCACTCGGAGAACAAAGACTTTCTCTCTATGTTCAATGGGAGCGTTTAGCCAAATAAGTAACACCTAAATTTATCACATTTTGTAAATTCAGTTAAAATTGCCACTGTGCACTGAGCAGATTAGTCTGTAAATAGACTAAATCAAGCAATTAGGCATTTGTAATCTAAAAAGAGATACAACGAATGTGCTTGCATCAGTCTTGAACCAGTCTTTCATATTCAAATGTATTGGCATGAAAATAAAATCCGAAACCTCACTCAAAACAGAATTCGAGCAGGAATTTGACTGCACTCAGCATGTGCTGCTAGTTCATTGGATGTTAACACCAACAGAGTCGCTCATTGGCCTTAAGCCTGACTGTTGTTGTGCAAGCAATGTACATGCCAGCCAGTTGTGACTGCAGGGCCGAATCAAAATCATTATCTTTAAGACACTTTGATAAATATGTTGTTGCGTTCGATTTAATTTTGATTTACTCTGAAATTATTGATTTTAGTGCATTAGGATGTATTGTTACCGCAAATCTGTCAGGTTAGTAACGGACTGGAGTTCAGTTTTTGGGTGGAGCTTTGAGGCACGCCGACTGAGATTTTAGAGTTCCGCCTAACGCTTGGTATTAGTTCGTATGCATTTTCAAATTTGTAATTGTACTAAACACGTGCGCATTGAACACACGATAGTTGTTTGTGTTAATAAAAACACCTAGGCTATTTAAGTTTATTCTTTAAAACACAAGATTGCTTTACTGTAAGTGTATGAAACACTTAGGATAAAGGTTGTAGATGCTATATGCATTCTAGACCATGTATCTTGAGAAAAACTGAATAAATGTGGTTCTTTGTTGAATTTGTTTGTCTCCCAGGTGGAGCATAGGATTGCCATGTGGCTACAGTGTTATTCAATTGCATTAACCATGAAAATGCTATAACGTATGTTGTGTTAATAACTCAGTGGATCATGTACATCCATGACACCACAAGACTACGCTCAGGTTAGTAACACGGACTAGAACACAGTTTTTCGGTGGAGCATAAAAGCACACCAGGCTGATGTTTTAGAGCTCCGACTAACACATTGGCGTTCAGATACGTAGACTTGGACTGCGGGTTGAAAGACTAAAGACGTCTTCCGTTTAGAACAATAACAAATTGTTAGACCAATCTAAATAGGGCAACCCTAATTCCTGATTGTTGTAATATTGCTCTAAATTACGTGGAAAACCACGGCATGATTATAGAAAGTCACCATTAGAGATAGTAAGTTGGTCACTTGAATCTGTGGTGATGGTCATGGGCCTCTGATTGAAAGCAGTTTGCATTAATTACGAGAATTCAAACCCAAGGGGACTGAACAAAAATATCTTGGAATGATCAACGTGTAGCACGGGCGTCCAAGATATCAGTCGTATGGCCTCTACTGACGACCAAGACTGACGAGTTTGTGAATACTCATGTTCTCGGAATCTTGGTTTACTGACTATAACTCAATGTAAAAGATTTAACCTCTGTCTACTTGACCAAGACTGATAAGTTTGTGATTATGGGCCCGCATACTGGAAAGTGCGAAGACCCTGTGACTCTAAGAACCTAATGAATGATTTCAATAAAGTAAAGAGTTAAGCAGAATAATCAGACATTTATTCATATTTATAAAGTATTAGAAATAATTAAAACGTTTACATTATTGAGTCAGATAAAATATTGAGGTAATGCATAAAGAAATGTATTCGATTTTAATCTTGTGTTGCATTGGTTCAATTCCCAGTGCCAAAAGGGAGGGGTTGTGCTGTTATCTTTTGCCTTTACAAGAACACAGCTATATGTGTGGCACTGATAATAGCAAACCAATTCACCCTTCACCACAGAAGTACCTCAATTTTTTTACAGGTCACAGAGACCTCAAATAATCAAATGTGTGTGCGACACCGTGAAACAAAATTCAAAGCAGACAACACCAAAACAGGTGAATCAATTTCTGCCCACAGATCTGACTGTAAGGAGAGCAACTGGAAATAAAGCCATGGGAACCAACCCATCAGAATTCATGACAATATGAGCGATAAAAGCTCTGATTAATTCAGAAAAATTCTCCAGCAGAACTGGGGTCTCTAATGCTCACAGCAGACTGTGAAGGCTCGACTGTAAGAACAGTTTTAAGGTGTCACACACTTTACTAAAACAACAGCAACAATTCAGACCTGGCCGATGAAACTCTGTTTCATGTGACAGCCAGGATGAAAATTGCAACAGGCATAATAGTGCCATTCAAATAAGTCCACATCTGACTGAAGCTGTTGATAATGTCAGAATTAACTGTGATTCTCTGCATTATTTTTGTCTCAGGTTTACAACTGCAATTCCTTGTAGGATGGACACCAAGATGGGGCTAACACCCCCATCAGAGCCAAAACAATGGAATTGTCAGAACAACCTGAAATGATGGAGATGGGTGCGAATACACTTGATGGGGCCATTCACACTTCACAAAATGACCTCCCAGTGTAGCACTGGAACTAAATTTTGCAACACAGATTGTTATTGATAAGACTCCACCCATCTCCCAAAAACAAACACAGAACACAGAACACACACTTCCTTCACTACACCCTCATATCACCTGAAACAGATCAAATCTATCCAGGTTGTACACTACACATCATAGATGGAATAGAGTCCAAAAGTGTTACTCCACTAAAGATCTATTGTCCATCTTTTCACACCAACAGATCCAAATAGCTTCAAACACACAGGACAGTAGAGTTGGTCACATGATGACAATCTAACGAAGACACACACACACACACACACACACACACACACAGACACACACACACTCACTCTCTCACAGTCTCTCAAAGTCTCTCTCTCACACACACACACACACACTCACACGCACACGCACACGCACACCCACACACACACACACACACACACTGTGACAAGGAATACACAATCTCCATTATTGTATGACTAAACATATTTAGATCTGCCTTAATTGCATTGGAAGATTCCTGAACACACACAGTGGTTATTATATATATATGTATATCTTCATAATTGTGATTGAATATTATTGATGTTATTATTATATGCATATCATCTATTTTAATATATAAACTGCACTGACTTTTTGCTGCATTTCCTTAGGTAATTCAGACCAAGAATACTTAAATTCCGCTGTCACTTTATCACAGTGATAGTGAAGAATTAGGTGATTAAACACCACCCCACCAATTATGACCTTGAAAAACACTTGAGAGAAGGTGTACCAATCGCACTGCTGACATGAACCCACATTGTTTTTTTCTTTTATGTTTTCTTGCATTATATGTTCTTATGCATTTCTCTACGGTTTTAAGTTCATCAGTGTTCAGTCGTTAAGTGGACATTAAGACTCTTTTCAGGTGTCAACTACGGAGAAGCCTTCCACCTATTGAAATCTACCCAGTGAACCACACCATTGGAGGTGTGAGGATTACACAAGGAGAGTCAGATTATCGGGAAGGTGCAGAAGCAGAAGCTTCCCCATGAAGAAGTGACACGTTAACTGAACATTCACCAAGGTCCGAGACTGACTCTATGAACATGCTGTGCTGAACCACAGGTAGAACACCTGAACACATTCACCCGCCAGCTGAAACTCAAGCTACACAAACCTGGCGAGACGGTGTCCTGCAGGTGAACAAAGAGCCTTCCGAAGGGCTCTGCAGCTGCTAAGACAATTTCTTCATCTCAAGGATTGAACCAACGTCTAACCAACGTCTAACAGTGATCCCATAGGACCACCCGAGTTTGACCCATTGGGATCAAGAGGTGGAACTGTAAGACTGAAAAAACTAGTATATGCCGAAATGTCTGAATGAAGAACAAAGACTCTCTGAGAAAATAAGGAAATTAACATCTGAACTGTCCCTCACACACCACTGGAGACGCAAGTCTCACCTCACTATCAGCTAATCTACATCTTTCCCTATTGACTCCCTCTCCCCCAATTCATTCCCTCTCTCATGCTGAGATCACTGAAAATGCATCCAGAATCTCTATATTACAATGTCAATCCACACGATCGAGTATCATATGTGTTTGATATCGTTTGAAATGTCTCAGTGCGACTGGTACAAATATCTCAACTCCACAGAAGTAAACTAGAACATCATGAATGTTTTAAGGGTTTAAAGATATCTTGTCTTAGTTTGGTGGGTGAGGCTTTCAGCCATTTGGCCTTTGGATCAATACAAGTCTTGATCAATGCAAATTCCCATTGTGCACTCGTGTTTACATTTGAAAGAGTTTGTGCATTTGTTTCTGGGTATTTAAGGAAATGTTGCAAAGAGCTCAGGGCTTGACACTTTAAACCGGTCAGCCCGTAATGTTGGATGTCTCAAAATAGCCAGCATTATGTAGTTTTCAGAAGTCAGGTATACATTTCATTCTTTACTTCAGAGTATTTGATGTTTTATATGGATTACCTTTGAATTGACTATGTAATTGGCTTAATACATTTACCTGACTGTTAAATAAATTGTTACACTTTGATGGATTCTGACTTGCTCTGGAATTATTCAGGTTGGGTATAATTTCAACAAAGGGTTAAACGGAATAATTAAATGTGTAGCCTACTTAAACTATTAAAAATGAATGACCAAATAACAAATTGGCATTCTAACCCAAATTCTAAATTATAATTAAATGGAGTCAGATAACGAGGAATTGGAATAAAATCCCCTTTTCCCCGCTGAAAAGACGAACGCGCAGCGACCTTCACCCGCCGATCGTTAGCCTCCATTGGGACGATTTGGGCGGCCTTACAAGTTCACATGTGACATCCTGATGTGACGTATAATGGTGAGCGATCTCAGCTTCAGCGCGGATAGTAAGGAGCTCCGTGGTCTCGACTTGTGTCAAGTTTGCGCACATTTCTGCTTGTTTCATTTTAGTTTCTTTTGTACACGAACACTCTGTGAGTTTAAAACACCGACTAGCTCTTCTGGCACTGCAGGGTTGTATTATTGAAAAAACAGGCTCTTGGAGTCGCACGATAACTACATACACGTTGTGGCATTATTTTTGGCTTTTGTTCACACAGCGCTCGTCCCAGATCGAACCCCGCAATGTTACTAGGTCCCCAACCCGGGTTCAATTCGGTAATCAATTCCGGGACGTGGATGCTTTCACACAGAAGGCGACCCGTCAATGTTCTGGGAATATTGCGGGTCCGACGTGCAGTGTGAAACGGGCTATACTGTGATGAAGATGAATTTCGTGTAAGATTCATAACATATACTGTGTTTTGCATGTAAGAATTTCCATGATGAAAGCATTGTTGATTAGTAGCAGCTAAAGCTAACTTAGTTCTAAAAAAAAAGTGTGATGCTGGATGCTGTGTACTAGCTTTTACACATGAATTTTGTAAGTTAAATTTTGCGAAATTCAACACAATAGTGATCAACTTGAACTAAGCATATTGAGTATTTATCATCTCTACTAATGGCTAAGTGTATAATATTATAACTTTATGCTAAGTAATGTTATGCTATATTAGGCAGCTACAAGTGCTAGTGATACATGCTTCATGAAAACATAAACCGAAAAAAGTATAATCAAAATGAAAGATTACCTTTCCAGCAGAAATACAGCCAGCAATGAGTTGTTTTTCAGCCCCTTTATTTAATTAATTTATTCCCATTCTGACAATAAATCATTGATTAAATTAAGTGAATAACCTTGTCACAAAGTTTACAACCCCGAAATAATGACATGTGACGGGGTTGATTGTGATGGGGTTGAGTTTTTTTTGTGCTCAAAATGGCTTAATGTGGTGTAGAAGAGTGGGCCAATGGCAGCAATGAAATAAGTATATCATAGATTTTTATGGATTCAAATACAATTTTCAAGTCATGATTTTCCATCTTAATTGTATGTGATGGGGTTGAGTTGTTAAGCTTGACAGTACCCTCCCTGACTATAATACACCTACAAAAATGAATAAAAAATGTGATATCAAACCTTCTACACCATGCTGTTGAAGAGAGCTGAATGATGCAAATTCCTGTAAATGATGTCACATATGGGTGGAGTCTACATTATTATGGGCGGAGATTGGTTGGCGAGACGGGGTTGAGTTCAGACTGAGGCAGAGCGGTTGAAAAACTATTTTTCTATGGCTCTGGACCATAGACTGGACTGAGGGACATGACTTTATAAGTAGTTTTTTTAAAAATCAAATATCCAGCTTTTTTTTCTTTTCTTTTTTCTCTTTTTTTATAAAGCAAAGAATACAAATAAATACTTGCATTATTGCCGAAAATTATGGACACAGCACATTTTATTAATTATTTTCCAAGAACAAATTCAGCAAAGAACCTTAGGGACATGACAAAATGATTGCTGTATAAATAAGATTCTTTGCGTGTGTGTGTAAATGCAATACTTATTTGTATCCAATATAAAGGACATACCAAAGTATTGTGAAAAGCTTTTAACATTTTATTTGGGTGAACCACCACTTTAAAATCTAGGGGACTGAAATATTACCGAATCCCAGGAAAGACCCACTGGAGTCTTTTTTTTTTTTTTTAATTGTACGTTGTATTGTATTCAAACGTTTAAATATAGCTAGGCTATAGGCTAATAATATACCACAAGTAGTAGATGTATATCATATACGAATTCAAACGAGTAATTGGATTTATTAAAAACAGTAATATTAAGGACTTGTACACTAAATGTCTAAGTTTGTTGCTATGGTTTGTTGGCATAGTGTGCCCCCTGCTGACCACCGAACAATGCGCAACATAAACACCATCTGTGTGAATTTAGCTCGATTATGATATTTAAGCTACATCATCATATGAGGTTTATGCATAATAATGACACATCATTTTCACATACAGTATTAAAGGAATGCAAACTCATTTAAAATTCACGGTTGGAAGAAGTGACAGGCGGCGGAGTCGGACACTCCTCCTGACTTCCTCCCGCTTGTGTCAAATTGCTCATCCCGCAACTTCCTGCCGCTGTTATTCCTCATTGCTAACGGAGGCTCCCTATCTTAGCCTAGCCAGCTAACTCCAGAAACAGATGAAGAAAAAATCACAACAACAATGTGCATTAGATTAACGTATGATGTTACGTTCCGGAATAATACGTAATTTAAAATGTGAACGAAATGAGATCGAATACATTTTCCATGTCAAAGCGTTTCCGTTAGATTCAAACTGTATTGTACGTTATAATGCTAGCCCAGAAATCTAGAGATTTGTTTGATGTCAGCTAGCTTGGAGTTTCACTTTTCTTTGTTCGTCGCTAAAATTATATGTTAGGCCAGACTGTGACTCAACCGCAAAAACGAAAGTTTCTCTTTTGTGGAGCGATATCGATTTGTGTTGACACCTGTTAGCTAGCGCGGCTAGCTAGCGCTCTCCACAGACTGATTCTACTGGAAATGGTGAGTATTTCCGCACTGCTCTATATTTTATATTCACCGCCATATATATATATATATATATATATATATATATATATATATATATATTGAATAGCTGCTGGACATGTTATTGAAATTGAGTCCAAATAAAATATATATAGTTAAAAAAAAATAATAAATAATAAGTTTCTGCTCTCTGGCCTGCTAGCTAGCGACTCTGTTTTGGCAAGTGTGTTTGGAATCCATAGTTGCATTCCAGTTACATGACAACCTGTCAGTTTTTGTGCAAAAAGCCGTGTTAGCATGTCAGTCAAGTAATCCTGGAGATCCCATCTTTCCCCCCCCCCCTCAGTCCTGTTTTACCGCTATGTCGAAGTCTATATCTGATGCTTCCTCTTAGGCTATTGCTTCTGCTAGAGTTAAGGTTAGACAGACTTCGAGACAACACCGTCATGGTTTAGCTCTTCAAATAAATTAGTACCTTCACATCCTGTTTTAAACGATTTGAAGCAATGTAGGTGATATTTACATTATTCAAAGTTTGCCTCAGCGTTAAAGTGTTGGATTTCTCTGACAGACATCCATTATGTCATTTTAAGGTTTTTATCTTTCGTTTCTCTTGGTAGTTATAAATGTTTTGAAGCAATGTTGATGACATTTACATTATTCAAAGAGTGGAAAGTGTTTGATGTCTGACAGACTAATTTGTAGTAAAAAGGTGTTTATTATTCCATTTCTCTTGGTAGTTATAGTTTTGGTTTTACTCTGTATATAAAAGGCACTGCTTTCTTCCACACCATTGTTTGTTATATGCAAAAAAGTATGTTAACCTGGTTGGTTTCTCTGTCAACAGGTAGACGCCCTCATGTGCCCATGGAGAAGGCGGCTTTCGAGGGGTGGCTGGAGTCAGTTTCCACCTCCTTCCTGGCGCTAAGCGACCAGCAGCGCAACCAATCATTGGACCACCTCATCTCACTGAGTGGTGCTGCCCAGCTGCGACACCTGTCCAACGGCCTGGAAGCGCTGCTGAAGCGGGATTTCCTGCGCCTGCTGCCATTAGAGCTGGCCTTCTACCTGCTCCGCTGGCTGGACCCCCAGACCCTGCTCACCTGCTGTCTGGTGTGCAAACAGTGGAATAAGGTCATCAATACCTGTACAGAAGTGTGGCAGAACGTGTGTCGAGACCTTGGATGGCGCATCGATGAGGCCATCCAGGATGCTGTGCACTGGAAGGGTGTTTATCTGAAGGCCAAACTGCGCATGAAGCAGCTGAGGGAGGAGGATGCGTTTGAAACAAGCTCTCTGATTGGACACAGTGCTCGAGTGTATGCTCTCTACTACCGGGATGGGCTCCTTTGCACAGGTGCGTTACCTTTGTAGAGGTTGTTTTAGCAGGTTTTGTGGTCTAAATTAGATTTTTAAAGATCTAATTTACGAAAAAATTCACGGAAAAATTCAACCTTAATTTATAAATATATTATGGATCTTATTGTGAATGATTCATCCATACATGTTTAATACTATTTTATCAGGTGTGATACCGACCCCAAACGTTTGTATACCACACTTCTTCAATCATTTAGACCCCGTCCCTTTTTTAAATTCAACCTCAAGGTCACATTTAGATTGGTCTCTGTCTAATCAACAACCGATATATAGAACCCAGTAGCCTCTATAATCCATTTAAAATACTGTAGGGAAGATTGCTACTTCTCTTACGTTGTGACGTTAGTGCTAATTTATTTATCTATCCTTTTCATAAGCTCAGTTTTCAGTCTCCAATGTGGTAAAGAGTTTATTGTTTTAAGTTATTGAATTTTATAAGTTATTGTGCTTCTTATGAATTCTTGTTACTGACAGGGCTGAGGGCTGCATAATTAATCAAATTTCTAATTGCGATTACAATTATGGATGCTATGATTATTTAATTGTTCAAATCCACGATTACAAAAAAAAAACTTATGTTATTCTGCATGGTTAGATACGTTACGCAGTGACAGCAGTGTGCTGACTGGTCGAACGCACGCAAAATAGCACAGAAGCCGTGCACACAGCCTATGTGTGGTTTCGTTCAGCGAAATTTCTATCCCTCCAATTAAAGGGATAGTTCACTTGAAATTAAATTTTGATATGTTTTAGCTTACCTCATTGGGCATCCGAGATGTAGGAGTATTTGTTTGCCCAGTACCATGAGGTAAGATAAAACATATCAAAATTTAATTTCAAAGTGAACTATCCCTTTAAGTCCATTCTCAGTGCAATGGGCATCATAAAGTAATGACGCTAAGGGCATCAAGGTGGCCAGCGGTGGCCGGCGGGAGGGTAATATTTGTGGGTCCTGATAATAATACGACAATAATAATAGTATTATTTTAATAAAAACTCTCCTTGTTTTGTCTTAAAATATCAATAAATTAATCGATAAGTTAAGTATTGTGATTTATATCGAATCGTGACACAATTGTATCGTTATTCTCCTAGTATAAAGCTATTCATAACATTCAATGTAAATTGTGATAATCATATTTAATAATCGCAATTACAATTGCAAGGGAATAATCGACAGTTATGATTTGTCATAATTGTGATAGGACATGTTCATCTGAATTGCATTTAATAGATGGTTTAAGTCTTTTCATAGATTCAACTGAATAAAGAAGCCGCAGTTTTATTCTTACCAAGCCATATTTGCTCTATGGCAGTAAATCAACACTGTTCTTTGAAACCAGAGGCATGTTGCATAAAGCTAGTTGAACAAACTCTGAGTTTCAGAGTAGGTTTAGAGTTGACAAATCCAGATAAATCCAACCTGGTTTAGATCAAGTTCAACCGTTTCTCAAAGCTTGGTATAAACTTTCTCTGTCAACTCAGGTTTAATCCAGAGTTGACTATAAACTCTGAAGCGCGTGCACCTGAAAGTGTGGCATGTGCGGCAAACAGCCAATCACAGTGTCCGTTTGGTTCACTTCTTTTCTGAAGATTGAGAGATCGTTTTGAAAATGATCATGAATTTAAATGTGTTTACAAAGCAGGAATAATCACTGCTGCTGCAGCGACAGTTTGAGAAGGCAGCTTAAAGAATATCTGACTATATCAGTGCATGATGTGAATCAGAGATATATGCCTTATAATTATAGGTTCATAAAGAGCTCAAATGAATACATGTTATTTAAAAGAATTATGAATGCATGTATTATATTTACTATTTGGGTACTTTTCAATCAATATAGTATTTATATGAACATATTATATTAATTCAAAGTGATTATAATTCATATAATATAAATATGTTAAATAAATAAATAATAAATAATTAGCACCAAAAGATTTTTAGAGAATTTAAAGAATTAGCACCACAATTTTATTTCAAAAGTTTTCATTATAAACTGCTTTAATTTGGAACGAGAGATACAGGGGGTGTGGCTTTATTGTGTCTTTACTTGTAGCTGATTGGTCCAGTTTGGGTTTGTGATCTCTAACCCAGAATAAAACCTGCTCCAGAGCAGGTTAGCCTTGCAGTGTAAGTTACCATGGTGATAAACACTGCTAAAGACCAATCCATTTGAGTTTGCACAAACTAATCTCGAACTTACCTGGGTAACAAATGAAACCAGCTTTGTGCAACAGGCCACAAGTAATCTAATTAATTTATTTTGGTGATGCATGGTGGTTTACTGGTGAGGCAGACTAAAGTTATTACCTGTTTTAAATGAAGATTGTGTTCAGTGGCTCGCTGATTGAACACGTCTTTCCACTTAGGTTCCGATGACCTGTCAGCCAAACTATGGGATGTTCGCACAGGGCAGTGTGTCTATGGCATTCAGACGCACACTTGTGCTACTGTCAAATTTGATGAGCAGAAACTGGTAACGGGATCTTTTGACAACACCATTGCATGCTGGGAATGGAGCACTGGTGCCAAAATCCAGCAATTCCGAGGACATACTGGGGCAGGTTGGTGTCAAGCTTTGTCGTCTAATGGCAAAAAGAAGATCAATAGTTAAAGATTTTGCTTCTGATTTTGCTTTCGTCACTGCTGACCTTTATGGTTCATGGCAGCAAGACATTGCATGTGTGCATATGCAGGAAAAAAACAGTTTTTTCTGTTGTTGCAGTATTCAGCATAGACTACAACGATGAGTTGGACACCCTGGTCAGCGGCTCAGCAGACTTCACTGTAAAAGTCTGGTCCCTGTCTGCAGGAACCTGTGTCAACACTCTTACTGGACACACAGAGTGGGTCACTAAGGTAAGACTCTTATTTTGACCGCATCTCATTGTGGAATGAAGCATTGTAGTTTGTTTTTTGAGTTGGAGATCAGTTTTTCTAACTCTACATCTGTGCTGGTTTAGGTGCACCTTCAAAAAAGCCAAGTTGAGTCCATGATGCACAGTCCTGGTGACTACATACTACTGAGTGTTGATAAGTATGAAATAAAGGTAATGTAAATCACTTGTACAAGTATTTTTTTCAAGCTCCATAATTTTTTTCCAAATTGCTGTTCAGTGTGAAGTTTGATGTTTAAAAAGATATTAGACTGTTATTTTAAATATAAAGTTGTTTTCCATTGTGCATTTAGAGGTTTCACTAGAAAAAAAAAATCCTTTCAGTAAAAATAATCTTTAACTTTTCCTTATTTTGGCCAATGAATCCCATTTAAAACACGAGTATAGGGAGGCAGCGCGGTTTTATATATATATAACTATATATATATATATATATATATATATATATATAACATATATATATATATGTTATATATATATATATATATATATATATATATATATATATATATATATATATATATATATATATATATATATATATATATATATATACACACACACATATATACAGTATCTACAAAAAGAACTTGCTGTTGATCAGTACTTCCTGTAGATGGTCACAGTCTAATACTGTGTTTACATCTGACGTGAATAGCGCGATTTGACAGAAGACATTAGAACCCTTTATAATCCAGATGGGCCGATGTAGTCTCAAAATTAAATCACTATTTCAAGAATATTTGCGATATAAAAAACAAAAATGGAACAGTTTTATTGGTGATTACAGCTGGTAGGCAGCAGCATTTATTAATGCAAACAAAATGGAAAGGTTTTTTCCATCCTTTTCAAATGAGTTGATGTCATTGATTACAGAAAACTTAAATCAAAGTGTAAATGTATTGTCATAAGGTGGCAGCAGCAGCAGCATTATAGTGCACTAGAAGTGACACAGTCACACAACATAAGTCAAATGTAATTAATTAAAGTTATTATTAAATTAGTTATAATTAAAGCAATTATTTATTTTAGCAATAAAATAGCTAAGCTACTGGATCACTACATTATATTTTTCTCTCTCTCTCTCTCTCTCTCTCTCTCTCTCTCTCTCTCTCTCTCTCTCTCTCTCTCTCTCTCTCTCTCTCTCTCTCTCTCTCTCGCTCGATAATTAATTCAAATAAATGCTAGGATTTATTCATTCAAATAAATGTAATCTTATGCCCAACTGTGTCTGATTCCAAGCGCGCAGAATGCTAGATCTAGCAAGACATAACTTATGAAAATAACCGTAAATTTTACCCTTCCAGTCAAATATTGCACTTCAAACATCAATAACAGCTTTAAGTTTTCAATGTTTTGTCAGTTGTTAAAAGGTCTCACCTTTTGTAACCAAGCAGCTCCTTTTTAGTTACTTAATCGTCATCGGAGGCTGACATGCTGCTCTTACTCTTAGACAGGGGGTGTTGTTTTGCGCGCTAAGGAACGTTGCGTCGCTATATCATTGATATACTGAGATGACACTTTTTAATCTTGTAACAATTTATACCGGTGTTATTGTGGACAGTATTATATGCACACCTCTAATGTCTACACTGGATGCAGCATTTCAACCAGATTTTATACAATTGTAGATTCTGCGTGAGGACGAAAGAGTCCCACGCAGATTTCACATTGGACACTGCACCTTAATAGCCTTTCTTTTTAACGGAGTGCAAAAAACTCCCACGCTGACTATCTTAACACCATGTCAAGCTTCAAATTAGATAATACACTTAGTCGGCATTGTCTTCTTCTTGTTTATGACAGGTGGCAACCAGCGTTAATGTGCAATACTATGTCTGAGTGTTAAACAGATAGTTACTGCTGCTGAATTATTTGCAAAGTTATCGTGTAGTATTAACATGATCAAAACCAGTATTTTGTACCAATATTAACCAATATTATATAGACAGCATTTATTCATTTATTTCTCTGTTTCTCCATAGGTGTGGCCTATAGGGTGTGAGATCAACTGTAAGTGCTTAAAGACCCTATCCGTGTCAGAAGACCGCAGTGTCTGCTTACAGCCACGATTACAGTTCGACGGCCGGTACATTGTCTGTAGTTCAGACCTGGGCATATATCAGTGGGACTTTGCAAGTTTTGATGTCATCAGGTACATTCATTCCAGCCCCTCATTTCTTTAACCAAACTGCTAATAACCCTGTTGAATCAACTGTTCTGTTGAAGGGATAATACACCCAAAAATACTCACCCTCAAGTTGTCCCAAACCCTTTTTTCTTTCTTCTGCTGAACACAAAAGATATCTGCATTTTTTTTTTGGTAATCGTCGATTCTGGTGTGCTGTCCGTGCGCACGATACTGGCACATGTCTTTCTGTGTGTGTATATGTATCTGTCAGGATATTCACAGACTGTTCCCGTTGTCTTGTTGTACTTAAATGGTTTAAAAGCATTTGCATGAATAGAGTATCTGATCATATAATGTGACGCTAACCAAAGGATGACAGAAAAAACAGGTGCTGCCTTAATTGTGTTAAATATTTTTAACGCATCAAACTGAACAGAGGTATTGCAGGCGTTAACACTTTAATTTTGACAGCACGGCTGCTGTGACGCTTGTTGCACACGGCAGTAAGAGTAAAGCGCTTCTGCATCGGAAAACCAGAAACTTAGGGTAACGCAGATATGACGTAATCGACAGGTGACTCTCTCACATGT
The DNA here is from genome assembly GCF_024679245.1 of Pseudorasbora parva. NCBI lineage: Eukaryota > Metazoa > Chordata > Actinopteri > Cypriniformes > Gobionidae > Pseudorasbora > Pseudorasbora parva. The sequence goes on from NC_090174.1 coordinate 37,313,180, forward strand.
CCCAGTTCCTTGGTTAAAATAGCAATTTCTAACGATTTACAAATAGTTGGAAACATTTGGAATAATGTAAGTACTTAACTGAGCAAAATATATAATGCTGGCCTAGTGGTTTTTGGATATTTCTGGAGATATGCTAATCATATGGTACAAAGCCATATGCTAATCGCTGAAGTAACCCTTTAAATGATAAACACTGCATGTAATATAATTCATCTTTGTTGAAGCTACAAAAGTGATTTTCTCTGTATTTTGTTGTTTGACCAACCTTAATGACAGCAGCAGAAATATTAGGCTGCTGTCACTTTAAGACCAAATGCACGGATCCCATATACTCATTGGTTTCATTTGTTTACATTCTCTTGTGTTTACGAGGATACTCACCTGAGACAAGCATTTCAACATAATTGCACACAATGTGAAATCAAAGCTAAAAATATATTTTGACATTTGATAGCCCTAGTACTCTATTTGTAGATCATATAAGCAACATTTATGCAACTGCATGTTGTTTTAACAAAAGTGAGCATATGTTTATCATTTACTTATTCTTTCATATTTGCAGGGTCATCAAACCACAGCAGGAACCCTCCAGCCTCTCTCTTCTTGGGTTCGGTGAGATCTTCGCCCTGCTTTTTGATAACCATCACCTCTATGTTTTGGACTTGAGGACTGAGGTCACTGTGGGCCGCTGGCCACTGCCAGCCTACCGCAAATCCAAACGTGGCTCTAGTTTCTTACCGGGCGTCACCTCCTGGCTCAACGGACTGGACGGCAAGAACGATGCGGGCCTGGTGTTTGCCACCAGCATGCCCGACCATAGCATTCATCTGGTTCTTTGGAGAGAGAATGGCTAGAAGCACAAAGGTGTTGAATGCTAACCCTGTGCTTTGAAATCAGGCGAGACTTACGAACACAACAAAAAGAAGAAAAAAGGGTGCTCTTGATTTGAAAAAATAAATTGCAGCCAACCAAGTTAGATAATGCATGGACCAAAGTGTTTTCACCCCTCCTCGCATTTTGTTTCCATTCAGATTAGGGATTTACTCTTGCTTCACTCTTTCTTATCCACTTGCAAACCACGCATTCTGCACATTGCGATCTATAGGAAAGGAGACAGCTGAAGATTTGTGGGACAGACCGCAGCTTCTCTTCGTGGTGTGAACAATCCAAGGTTTTTGTTTGTTGAAGATTTAAGAGAGCGTTCCCACTGACATTCAGATTTCAGCTCCTTGTGCTTTCACACCAGTAAGAGGTAGTGAAATGCTGCAGCAACATCGGAGCACAGATCTCTTCACAGCAAGAATGAGCAGTGGAGCTGGCTTGTTTTTTGTTTTCTTCAGCACAATCACTAAGATTGACAATGAAGTGCTTTTTTTGTTTGAGTGCTACCTTTGCAACAAATTTGCATTTTATTTACAACATCAGGAGTTTTCCTGTAGACAGAGAAATGTTGCCTTAAAGCTATGATTTCCTTTTGAAGAATTTGAATTTTCAGAAGTCTGCGTCTGTAGGCACTGGCTTGTACCTCAGACATCTGTGTTGGTCATTTTGCTGAGTTTTGAAGACTGTCAAAATGCAGTCTGAATGAATGAATGAAATTGGTTCCCTATGAAGGTCATTCAGAGGTGGCTTCACACTATTACTGACCCTTGGTTTTATTTTTCATTCAGTTTATTAGTCATGTGCTTTTATTTTAACACTTAACCCTTTGCATTTACAGTGGTGCATTTTCAAATCTAATGTTACAATCCTCCCTCAATGAGAGAAATGTTTTATGCTTATTTTTTTAACCTAATGTAATCGACACTGTAAGAATTAGTCTTACCACTATTTAGCCAGACTAGATTGCACAAAAATGCTTCTTGTGAATATCATTGAATGTTCATTTTTAAACTTTATTTTTAAAAACTGTACTTTTTTTTGCATAATCCAGGGCTAACCAGCCTTTGTCACTTTATATAGCTGCTTCTCTAATGCTGTATATCCCACTGGAACATTAGAACAATGTAACGTTTTATTTTCCCAAACCATCAAAACAAATGAATGAGTTTTTTTTTTTTTTTTTTTGGAGTTGATAGTTAAATGTATGTCTCACCGTGTTGCTCACACATTTCAGTGGACAGATAATTATGATTATCCGAAAATGTCATTGGGGAGTTGTGACGTCTGTATGCACTGGTCGTGTGTTACTTCACTGAGATACAAACCTTACAGACAATTATACCATCCATCCATCATTAGCAGAATTCAGGTCTGTTGTTTGTATAACAAAATAACATGCTGTCTTACAAATAAATGACAGTAGCTAATGATAGAAGTTGACTTCCTTTGACTTTGATGTTTGCTGTTGTTACTTAAGTGGAATATCTAGTTATGATCTCTTGCATGTGATTTATCAATTTAATCCAGCTCTGCGTTGAAGAACCTCTAGGTCGCTGAACCACAATGCAAGTAAACAATCGTATGATAAGTTAGAACCAGAATGACTGGAGCCTTTCTTATGCGAGGAATATGATTTTAATCAGTATGCACACTAGAGGGCGATGCTGCAACATAATGGGGGTAAAAGACTGACAAATGACCTTTTAAAACAAGACTGCCCTTGCTAAAGCCTGTACTGTGAAGATGTATTGCATTACAACCAATACGTTGTGAACGCATGCTTTTTAAAAAACCTTTTTAGCTCAAACTCCATTCCACAGTCGATTCATTTAAAAAATGTTGTTTACTTATGTTAATCACTGTGCAAATGGCCTACATGCTACAGCCAATAACCCCTAAATCTTCCCATAACCTTAAACTAGTTAATGGGGGAAAACACCTTGTCCACGACAGATTGGATTTAATGCAATAATACTGAATAAAAGTATGGTAAGAGCTAAATATTTCAGTACACTCAAAAAGGAAAATTCATCATTTAATTACACTCTCTTTCATACTCGCCTAAAGAATTATTAGGAACACCATATTAATACAGTGCTTGACCCCCTTTCGCCTTCAGAAGTGCCTTAATTCTACGTATTCTTTAGAAATGTTGGTCCATATTGATAGGATAGCATCTTGAAGTTTGAAGGAGATTTGTGGGATGCACATCCAGGGGACGATGCTCCTGTTACACCACATCCCAAAGATGCTCTATTGGGTTGAAAGCTGGTGACTGTGGGGGCTATTTTAGTACAGTGAACTCTTGTCATGTTCAAGAAACCAATTTGAAACTATTCAAGCTTTGTGACATGGTGCATTATCCTGCTGGAAGTAGCCATCAGAGGATGGGTACATGGTCAGAAACAATGCTCAGGTAGGCCGTGGCATTTACATGATGCCCAATTGGCAATAAGGGGCCTAAAGTGTGCTAAGAAAGCATCCCCCACACCATTACACCACCACTAGCCTGCACAGTGGTAACAAGGCATGATGGATCCATGTTCTCATTCTGTTTACGCCAAATTCTGACTACTATCTGAATTTCTCAACAGAAATCGAGACTCATCAGACCAGGCAACATTTGTCTAGTCTTCAATTGTCTAATTTTGTTGAGCTTGTGCAAATTGTAGCCTCTTTTTCTATTTGTAGTGGAGATGAGTGGTACCCGGTGGGGTCTTCTGCTGTTGTAGCCCATCTGCCTCAAGGTTGTGCATGTTGTGGCTTCACAAATGCTTTGCTGTATACCTCGGTTGTAACGAGTGGTTAATTCAGTCAAAGTTGCTCTTCTATCAGCTTGAATCAGTCGGCTCATTCTCCTCTGACCTCTAGCATCAACAAAGCATTTTCACCCACATGACTGCCGCACACTGGATGTTTTCCCCTTTTCACACCATTCTTTGTAAACCCTAGAAATGGTTGTGCGTGAAAATCCCAGTAACTGAGCAGATTGTGAAATACTCAGTCCGGCCCGTCTGGCACCAACAACCATGCCATGCTCAAAATTGTTTAAATCGACTTTCTTTCTCATTCTGACATTCAGTTTGGAGTTCAGGAGATTGTCTTGACCAGGACCACACCCCTAAATGCATTGAAGCAACTGCCATGTGATTGGTTGATTAGATAATTGCATTAATGAGAAATTGAACAGTTGTTTCTAATAATCCTTTAGGTGAGTGTATATACAGTGAGGAAAATAAGTATTTGAAGACCCTGCTATTTTGCAATTTCTCCCACCTAGAAATAATGGAGGGGTCTGAAATTGTAATCATAGATGCATGTCCACTGTGAGAGACATAATCTAAAAAAATAAAATAAAAATCCAGATATCACAATGTATGCTTTTTTAACTATTTAATTGTATGATACAGCTGCAAATAAGTATCTGAACACCTGAGAAAATCAATGTTAATATTTGGTACAGTAGCATTTGTTTGCAATTACAGAGGTCAAACATTTCCTGTAGTTTTTCCCCAGGTTTGCACACACTGCAGGAGGGATTTTGGCCCACTCCTCCACACCGATCTTCTCTAGATCAGTCAGGTTTCTGGCCTGTCGCTAAGAAACACGGAGTTTGAGCTCCCTCCAAAGATTCTCTATTGGGTTTCGGTCTGGAGACTGGCTAGGCCATGCCAGAACCTTGATATGTTTCTTACAGAACCACCTCTTGGTTATCCTGGCTGTGTGCTTCAGGTCATTGTCATGTTGGAAGACCCAGCCTCGACCCATCTTCAATGCTCTAACTGAGGGAAGGAGGTTGTTCCCCAAAATCTCGCAAAACATGGCCCCGGTCATCCTCCTTAATACAGTGCAGTTGCCCTGTCCCATGTGCAGAAAGATACCCCCAAAGCATGATGCTAAATGTTTAGCTTCTTTCATTTTCTAATGATTGCTCCAACAGTGGACCTTTTTTCACCAAGCTGCTTGGCAATTTCCCCGTAGACATTTCCAGCCTTGTGGAGGTGTACAATTTTGTCTCTATTGTCTTTGGACAGCTCTTTGGTCTTGGCCATGTTAGTAGTTGGATTCTTACTGATTGTATGGGGTGGACAGGGGTCTTTATTCACCTAACGACCTCACACAGGTGCATCTAATTTAGGATAATACATGGAGTGGAGGTGGACATTTTAAAGGCAGGCTAACAGGTCTTTGAGAGTCAGAATTCTAGCTGATAGACAAGTGTTCAAATACTTATTTGCAGCTGTATCATACAAATAAATTGTTAAAAAATAATACATTGTGATTTCTGTTTATTTTTTATTTTTTAGATTATGTCTCTCACAGTGGACATGCACCTACGATGACAATTTCAGACCCCTCCATGATTTCTAAGTGGGAGAACTTGCAAAATAGCACGGTGTTCAAATACCCCTAGAATTTTAAATGAGTAAAATATCTCTGAAGTATATTTACATTAATATTTACATTTTTAAGCACACCAAGGTGACAAGGTACATGAAATTGTCCAGCTATGATGTCTTGTTTCACAGGAGTATAAATATAAGGAGGCATAAAAGCCAAATTCCCTTAATTATTTATCACAATGATTGAAACCAAAAAATATAGTTCTGATGTACAGCAAAAGATTTTTGAGCTTCACAAAATAGAAAGAAGCTGTAGGAAAATAGCTAAAGCATTTAAAAAACCCATTTCCACCATCAGGGCAATAATTAAGAAGCTCTAATTTAACTAAAGATGTTATAAATCTGCCTGAAAGAGGACGTGTGTGTATATTGTCCTAATGCATGGCGAGGAGAACCGTTTGAGTGCACAAAGACTCTCCAAGGATCACAGATGGAGAATCGCAGAGATTAGTTGAGTCTTGGCGTCAGAAAGCCTAAAAAAATACTATGGGCAAAAATACCACTGGATCTTTAATGTTGTGGGCCTATTTTTTTGCTGGAGGCCCTGGACATCTTGTTCAGAAACATTGCATCATGGATTTTAGCAAATACCAAAAGATAAAAAAATCAAAACCTGATGGATTCTGCTAGAAATCTTATAATGGGCCGTGGTTGGATCTCACATCAGGACAACGATCCAAAACAAATATCAAAATCAACACACAAATGTGTCACTGAGCACAAAATGAAGCTTCTGCCATGACCATCCCAGTTTCCTGACCTGAACCCTACAGAAGATGTGTGGCTGAACTGAAGAGAAGAAGCACCAGCGTGGATCTGTGAATCTGAAGGATCTGGAGAGGTTCTGTATGGAGGAATGGTCTCTGATCTCTATTCAGGTGTTCTCCAAACTCATCAGGCATTAAGAAGACTCGGAGCTGTTATCTTGGGAAAAGGAGGTTAAAAAAAGTATGTAATAAAAGGGTACCAACAATTGTAGGCAGCGTGTTTTGGAGAAAAGCATTAATTTCATAATGTGATTTACCCCTCATTTTCAATTATTTTACTTTAATGAAAGGGTTAGATTTTTGTGAAATTTTTAATAAAAGATCAAAAGGATAAACAATGCAGATTTATTTTTTACAGACATATTTGATCATATTTACCAGGGGTACCAACAATTTTGACCACGACTGTATGTATGTATGTATGTATATATAAGTCCTTTTGACTTAATAAAGACATCCATAACAAAATAATTTAGAGCTCATATAAATTTTTGTGTCATTCCCACAGTTCGACGTTCTGCTTGCAGTCAGTCTGATCTCAGTTTTCCCTCTTCTTGCTCAATTGTCTCTCAGCTAATTTATATTCCCCGTCTTCTTTTCTTTGCCTTCTTTTTTCCCCCCAAGCTCCCCCTCATGCTCCTCCCTTCAGCCGCTCCAAAGCTCATTGGAAGGAGTTAAAGGCAGAAGAATAACATGGCATCTCTCTCTTATTCCCTCTGTCTCCCCCTCTCAGTCTCAGAGCCATGCAGAATTAATGGGCCATTTGGGCTAAGCATTATGGCGTAATCCCAAAACTTTCATTCATATCACAGTTTACACAAGCAGTCCCAATTACTCGTCCATTTCCCTATACAATGGACCTTTTCTGTATTTAAGAAAAAAAATGCTTGAAAATATGCTTTATAAAGTATCAAATTCAATCCACTTCCAAAGTTTCCAAAACCTTTTTCACACTTTCTTTAGCCAAAGATTGATTACATCCATCACAGTTGAGAGAGGGATTCAACTATTTAAAGCTGAAAGTGAATTTGAATACTGATGTTTAATGGCACAGGTTATTCCATACTGGACGGATCAGGGAAAGCTGTTACCCACCGCAAACTGAATCATAAAGAGATAACAACGAAGATGAAACCGAAATACTAGCATACCACTTGAATGAAAGGCAATTTTTTGTCGTTGTTTCTAGCCAGAAGGTCTTTCCATTCCTATAAGACCACCCACATAAAAAGATTTATAGGCTATCAGTATCCTTTGGAACCACATGCAATTACAATGCAAAGGACCACTCTGATGAACTCCATATGCTAAAAATCACAAATGTCTTTGGCAAGCACAGCATATTAAGTCTTGATGAGATATCTCTTCTAATCATTTTGTGCATGTTTAATTATGAGTGCTCTAAACATATTGAAAAGGCATGTCCGCACTGTTTCTATTATGGGATGAGAGAACACCACACACACTGGTGTTTATTTTCACCCTGTCCACAGACCAAACATGATTACAAGTTGTACAGTCAATATTTAGATATTGTGGTTAGGCTCTCAGCCATACTCTCTATTCTCCTCCCCTCAGTGTGTGCATGTCATCAGACAGGACATTCCCACTTTTACTGCACTGATCTCAGGACTGTGACATGTAGCAATCATTGTAATGATTAAAAGACATTTCTATTTTCTTTGGAACTGTGCAGTTGTCAGTCCATGTACTCTGAGATGTTATCATGCTATAGCTTACATGTGGGGAATGCAAGTTTGAGTTAATATAATTAACATAATTATATATATATATATATATATATATATATATATATATATATATATATATAATATAACTTACATAATTTCCCAATACCGTTCTCTTTATCATTCAAGTCCTATCTATCCTATCAAAAGTAAAACGTCCCAGTGCCCATGCCGCCATACAATCTTGGATAATTGTAATGTTACTGTAGTATTCAATAATGATACAAATGTGCATATAAGCATCTTAGAGTATAATAATACATACCTTAAACTATTAAAGGTTTTTGCAGTGAGAACAGTTCCTAAAAATTCCTAAAATAATTCACTATGTGACTCTTGGCACTCTAGCAAAAATAGCATGCGTCTTGCGGAAGAATATTATAGCCTTAGCTACTTTCACGACTGCTAAAAAAATGGTACGTTTTATAGTATGAATGTGTGTATTAAAGCAGCACTAGGTAACTTTTCAACCTTCATAATATATTTTCAAGACTCTTGTGATGATACATCGACTTACAGTAGATTGAATGACACGTCTGCCATAGCCTGACGGGGTCTGTATCGTTTTTAATCATACTTTTAAACTTCGGGTTTCGGGTAGTAACCCGAGAACAAAAAGAACTACAAAATTCGACTGCTTTATGGCATATAGGTCACTTCCACCAACACCCACACTTCCTTAAATTTGGACGTGCGAGCCCAGCTTTGTTCGTCGGATAATATAGTCATGTCCGAAGCAGCACAGACTAATAAGAAAGAAAAGGTTTTGTTGGAGGAAAGCAATAAGAGGAAACGAAAAAGTGATGGGATTAAAGGCAGGACAAGGATCAACATTGGACCAGCGTTTGCTCGTTGGCGTGAGCTGAAGGAGGCGTGCCCGACCGGTGCTGTCCTGCTTGTTATGGTGATTACCTACCACTCAAACATTGAACTGAAGTATCATATAGATTCTGTAAAACGGTAACCAATAGACTACTATAATGACGCTGGCTTGTAAACGTGAGCATCGTGATTATTTGGCTTTTGAAAAAAATAAAACCTATGAAAGTATATTCATATGACATGCTGAAACATATGCCCATATGCCACTGACTGTTCCTGGAATGAAGACATTTCACACGCGCCGCCAGAAGAACACCTGCTTGTGAACTCCTCCTGCAGTGTTCAACTGTTAGTGCTGCACCAACCCGCGGGGACGCTTTTATGAAGTTATTTGGCCCGCCCCGCACCACTGTATATATTTTTACAACCCGCCCCGCACCCGCGACCATTAAATAGACATACGGGGTCCGCGGGTTATGAGACGACCTGCGCATCACTAGTTCAGGGCTATCAGGGTTGTCATGTCAACAAATGCATGCGCGATGGCATCCCCTGTTGTAGGATGACAGCTTACGACAGTAGTTGAGGACATTATTTTTTCCCAACTGTAGGGGGACCCCGAGAGCAAAAGTTGCCAAGTGCTACTTTAATGTCACTTGGATGTACCACATTAGCAGTGTTGTCATTATGACGTGACCTACTAGTTTCAATTACAATAAATCCCCTCCATTGTCAAATCCTCTCCCGTGGCCTCATGGGACAGTGAAGTGTCCATCGTGTTAGGTCATCCAGGTACTTTTACTTAATCTTTTATGAGCACTGTGAATTTGGACATACTTCTTTTGTCACTTACTATATAGTGAATATAGGGAAGGATGCGATTTTGGGTGCAGCCGGATACCGTAGTGATTCAGGATAAGACAGTTATAAAATCATGAAGAACTTTTTTCCACTAAAGAACCTTTTGTGAAATGGAAAATTTCCATGAATGTTAAAGCTTCTTCATATAACCATTACATAAGATAAAAAGTTTGTAAGATACAAAGAAAAAACTGTTTTTTTTTTTCTGACAGTTTTAGGGGCTCCTCAAAATGTCTGACAGAAGCTTGTCCAACTGTGTGTGAGCTGTTAGACTTAATTCCAAATGCACAACCTAAGTGGCCATATCGGAATTTAAGCTCATGTCTGTAGACGTATACAGGGATTTATTAGTGTTAGTGATGACATTTATTTAACCATGGTATGCTGATGTCAACATGAAAGAGCGGAAGGACAACGGCCATGGAGGAGGATACAGATGGTAAAGCAATTTGGTAATTTGTTGTAACTTGGTGAAAACATATACTGTATACACTATATTGCCAAAAGTTTTAGGATGCCTGACTTTACATGTTAATGACCTTTAATCCCATTCTTAATCCGTAGGGTTTAAAACAGAGTTGGCCCACCTTTTGCAGCTCTTCTAGGAAGGCCTTCCACAAGGTTTTTAGGAGTGAATTTATGGGAAATTTGGAACATTTTTCTAGAAGCACATTTGTGAAGTCATCACTGATGTTGGCCGAGAAGACCTGGCTCGCAGTCTCCGCTCTAATTCATCCCTTGGGTGTTCTATTGTGTTGAGATCAGTACTCTGTGCAGGTCAGTCAAGTTTCTCCACACCATACTCGCTCATCCATAGGTGCTTCTCAATATAGTATGTCAAATTACAACAACTGTAGCAGGACAGTTGCAGAATTATATCAAAGCTCACACTCTAAAAAATGCTGGGTTGCTTTAACCCAATGTTGGGTCAAATATGGACTAACCCAGCAATTGGGTTGTTTTAATCCCACGGTTGGGTTAAATATTTGCTTAAGACAACCCAATCGCTGGGTTAAAACAACCCAACTGGTTAGTCCATATTTGATTGGGTTGTTTGGGTTGTTTTTTACTCAGAATTTTTTAGAGTGCAAAAAAATTTTTGCAAGAAGAATTTATATTCTTAAGTATAAGAATATATACTTAAAATCTTATAATAAAAAGAATTTATATTACTACAAATAAAATGCAGTTAACAACTGGAAATAATTCATTGTTAAAGGGTTACTTAAGCGATTAGCATATGGCTTTGTATCAGTAGAAACCCTGGAGTATATTCAAATGATTGTGCTTCCCCCCCTAATATCCCCCTGAGACGACATTTATGCATTTTATTTCTGGAAAAATTCCTCCAATGATGCAAATTGACAATATTTGCATTATAGGAGGAATGTTTGGCCAAAGGCTAAAGACTACAGCCAGCAGAGGGAGCTATTTCCTCATGTTTAACACCCGCGTATGGGGGATGGGAGATTACACTCAGAGCACTCAGCTCGCAGCTGCAGCCTCAGGCATTCATGGAAACTGAACTATGCTGAAACAGAGAGCAATGTAAGTGTTTTAACTTCTCAAATTAATTTCAATAAAAGTTAAGCTTCCAAAGGCATGAACTGAAAACGTGCCAGACTGAACACGTGTTGTGAATGTATGCCGCGAATGTGATCGTGATTACCTCAGCTCTCATCAGTTTATGATGTTAAATGTAATTTGACTCCTTCAGTTAGTGCTCAGTGCTGTGACACTCACACGGTGATTCACTCATTATATTGAACAGACACGTTCAGTATTTAACTGTAGTGTCTGTTCTCAAACTTAGTCACAGTAGCGGTGGCTTTGGGAATCGCCTCACAGGGCAGCGAAGCATTCTGGGAATGGTTGTCTCTGATTTTTTAATTTTGGCACATTTCCCCCTCTAAATAATGTTGATATGGCAACTAGTAAATACACAAAGTTTCGTTATCCTGGCATGTTTGGAAAGTTTTAAACCATGTGTGATACAACTAACCCAGCGTTCGGTTATGCCCTGCTCTCCTCTATGTTTTCAGGTAACAGCAGTCTTTCAAGCCCCTTCCTTGCAATTTTGGAATGATTGGACCAAGAACTAACACAGATGCAATGAAGGTACATAAAAATCTGAGTTTTGTCTAAACTCTTTTACCTATTCAGAAACTCACTGTCATCTGTGTTGATAGTGTGAACTCAAGGCCCAAACAATTCCACTCTCCTCCCCTCTCTCTAGTCCTCCACGGACAAACAATGGATCATTCACACTGCCGTCTTCATGCCACTTGATTGGCTTATGGTAAAAAAAAAAAACATTCAGGCCTTGTGGGAACTTTCCAGCCGAGATGATAATCAGGAGGGGGAGGGAAGGGGGAAGGACAGATACAGGATACAATAGGCAACAGAGCCCTTATTTACATCTCATATCCCCTCCCTAAACAAATCAACAAAAACATGGGCCTAATGAGAGGGACAGAGTATCATTACGCTGTAACTGCTTTACTTTGGCATTAGTGCACATGTGATGAATATGCACTTAAACATCAATGCTGTTCATGGTATAAAATGTTTAGACTTGTTTTGTTAATATAGTGAGTTTACTTGATAAATGCTAAAACTTGATTTGGAACTAAGTGACCAACAGCTGTGTGTCAGTTTCCCAAAATATGTTACAAAATAAGATTGTGAAGTGTACAAAAAAGTAAAATGATCTAAATTGGGAGGGAAAAAGCTCTGCTCCGGACCACCATGATTTCTCTTTTAATCATCAAACATATTTAGGCATAATTGGTCAAACCGTCTTGGGATATGAGAGCTATGATGTCAGTTAGCCCACATGGAACACATTTTTAACAGTTAAAAAAATGTTTTTATGAAAAGTGCTTTGCAGAAAGGTTCAATAGCATTTACATTACTGCTTGCTGACATTGCTAACAATGGCTCTCTACAGATGCATATTGATACATTAATGCTTTAAATTTCACAACAGCAATAATTAATTCACAATTTTCTTTTTAAAGTAACCATAAAATCTAAATAGATTACTATTATAATTTTTTTTAATGGAATGTTATGTTTTTTTGTGAGTGATGCACACCATTATTATTATTAGTAGTAGTAGTAGAAATAGTTATTCATTTAATAAAAATACATTAAAGAAATAGTTCACGAGGCGGCAGTGATAACATATTTTCATGTTTTAAAATGAAAATTACCCTCTTAAAATTAATTAATTTACTCACCCTCAAGGCAGGTGTATTTGACTTCCTTCTTTCTGATGAACACAATCAGAGTTAAATTAATAAATATTTTTATAATGGCAGTCCATTGAGTTTGAAGCTCAAGTGCATCCATCCATCATAAGCGTACTCCACACCTTCGGGGGGTCAAATCGATGGGTTTTGTAAGAAAAATATCCATATTTAAAACTTTATAAAGTAAAAGTCCTGCCACCATAAAGCTTGGAAACGTAAGGATATATATTAATATAACTCCGATTGTGTTCATCAGAAAGAAAAAAGTAATATAGACTATAGGATATTGTTATTTTTCCCTTTTCCATTGTTGCACTTTGAGATTCTTTGGAATGAAAAGTGTGTTAAGATAAAGATTTTAATAGATAAAATCTATTATTATTATTATTAGTAGTAGTAGTATTAGTATTATTATTTAGGACTGGGCTTAAGGGTAATTTTCATTGAACTACTTATTTAACATTAGACTTTAACAATGCAATAAGGTTCCAATGGCCAGACATGTTTCGAGCTCCGCAAACTGCCACTCATTCATTAGTTTGCAATTCCACCTTCCAATTAGTTCCTCATGGACAAAATAAAGTCCCGTCCTGCATTCTGTCTTGTTCTATGAGTTGCTTCACTCATATACATCACAGTATATGCAATGCTGACTTTAATGTACAAACTGAAAATATCATTAATAGATAACACACAAAATAATAATCATTTACAAGGAGTGTACTTTGTAAAGTAACCAGTTTATGGGGATTTGATGTATATCCAAAAGTAGTGCAGATGTATACCAATTTGAAGATGCATGACAAAGAAGCATGTGGCTTGATAGCATTTATTGTCTGTCGTCAGTTTTATTCTGTGTAACACACTGATTATAATTTTAAATTTCAAGTGTCATTTTTATTTTTTTATACTGTTGTCTGAGGTCAACTAATGATGTTTGTGTTCTTTTTACATTAAAAAACATCATAACCAATAAGTAATAGGCTATTTAATTCACTGGTTTTGAGGCTCTCTCTTGAACGCTGGTTTTTGATGGGGGTGACGCACTGGAGACTTGGAAGTAAACGCCCACGGCTTGGATTGGATAAGATTTGCATATTTAATGAGCTTATGCTACCCTGTCAGGCTGTCAGGCTACCCTCTCAACCACAGGGCTCATAAACGTCTTTATCAAACAAACACAATGATTTATTTCTCATGGACACGCGATTGATTCGACTATTATTTTTATATTACACATAGCCTGCAAGATCGGACAATACAAGCGGGAGCCGTGCGCGCACCCACACACGTGCGCGCTCCGCCCTTCAAATGTCAAGTCAAAAGAGACAATAGCAAAGATCAAGAACGGAATATTATTAGATTCATCGGCCTGCCGGGCTTTGCTAGCCCTGGTCCATACGTGTCTGAGTCCAGCGTGCTAAAGGTATGTTTCTGTTAGACACGTACACATATGCAAAACGATCTATAACAATGCAATACTATTACATATAAAGACACGTTTTACTCACATAAGTGTGCTGCACCATTCCTGTCGGATCCAAATCCAGCATCGACCGGAGGTTTGTTTACAAACAATTCAGCAGTGAACTGAAGTGAATATGTCTTCCCCACGTGAGCTGGAAATTCATTAAAAATAAAGTTAAAACCACTCATTCCTAATATTAGGATCTGAAGAAAGCTTATGCAGCGACTGTGTTCTTCCACAACCAGGAATAGCGCAATAGCTTGCTATATTCTTCCACATGTTTATTGCTGCTGGCTAGCTAGGCCAAGCCAGAGCCATATAAGCCCCTTTCACACTGCACGTCGGACCCGCAATATTCCCGGAACATTGCCGGGTCGCCTTATGTGTGAAAGTAACCACGTCCCGGAATTGATTACCGAATTGAACCCGGGTCGGGGACCTAGTAAGATTGCGGGGTTCGATCCAGCCGAGCGCTGTGTGAACAAAAGCCAGAACTAATGCCACAACGTGTACGTAGTTATCGTGCGACTCCTAGAGCTTTTTTTTTCAATAATACAACCCTGCAGTGCCAGAAGAGCTAGTCGGTGTTTTAAACGCAGAGAGTGTTCGTATGCAAAAGAAACTAAAATTAAACGATGAAAAACGTGCGCAAACTTGACACCAGTCGAGACCACGGAGCTCCTTACTATCCGCACTGAAGCTGAGATCGCTCGCCATTATACGTCACATCAGGATGTCACGTGTCAACTCGATCCGCGACCGTTATGGGTTGTGTGGGAAAGCGCACATATTACGGTATTTTGCTGGCAGTGTGAATGGACAAAATCTAGCGGTCCGGGAACAAATGCCGGGTCGCATTATCCGTGTATTTGCCGGAATCGCAGTGTGAAAGGGGCTATAGAGAGAGAGAGTTGCGACAACTCCATAGACTCCAATGGAACGTTTTTTTTTTACAGTAATGGCGGCTCGTGGAGACTCTTAATAGTTCCCGGAAGTAGCAGCCACGCCACTGAGTTACAGCAGAACAGACCGTTCGAGATGCACTTTTAAAAGGCAAGACGTTTAATCAGGAAGATTTTAAATTATCAGCACATCTTATTTCCATTTCATCCATTGTTATG
Organism: Pseudorasbora parva; assembly: GCF_024679245.1. Taxonomy (NCBI): domain Eukaryota; kingdom Metazoa; phylum Chordata; class Actinopteri; order Cypriniformes; family Gobionidae; genus Pseudorasbora; species Pseudorasbora parva. The sequence continues at coordinate 37,328,506 of NC_090174.1, forward strand.
GAATTAGAGAAAATTATTCTACTTTTTTTTTGTTGCAAGGTATGGAAAGTTACATATTAGTTAAGTATAACATGTCGATGTGTAATAAAATTATTGAAAATCAATGCATTTATTGGCTATTGACATTGTCATGTCAATCTTGAGTACCTATAGAGTAGCATTGCATCCTGCATATCTCCAAAAAGTCTTTATTTTTTTTATAATTATATAAGAAAGATGCGCTGTTCCGAGTCTTTCCGAAAAAAGCCGAGCGGGTGGGGGCGTGTCGTGTGAGCGGAGCTAAATAATGACGTGTGCTCGCTGCTGCTATTGTGTTGAGTCGAGTGCGTCGTAAAGCTGTGTCATCCCTAACAGTGGGAAAAAAACTTTATTCAAAATAAAAATATGGCTTTTAATCAGATACAGCCATACATCTATGATCCGGAATCAGACCCAGAGGCTGCAGTTGAACAGGAGCAGCAGCAAAAACGACTAGAGCAGGACTTCTCTATGTGGTACAAGTTATACACTAACTATATAATATGCTTAGCGGCTTGTGTTATTTACATATTTATACTTGAATTATATCGTCGTATTTTTGTCTTTGAAGGTGTACATGTGGGAAGTGCAGTTGTGCACGTGTGTTTGTGTGTTTACGCGTGGTTTGTGTAGACAGTAAGCGGACTGGTTTTGCACGGCAGGCTAAGTTAGTGTTTACATAGACACGGAATAGTAGCGCATTTGAATGAAGAAGTGCGCTTATTTAGTTCAACATATTTCCCCACTCTTTGTTTATTGTTGTTTGGAGTGCTTTTACAATACACAAACATAAAGTTACACATATAGTGGCCTGCTAAACAAATGTACACGCACTACACATCGCATGCTCCATTGATCAACTAACTATACGTGATCATGTTTGGGCTACTCGATGAGCATAGGCAAAAACACAGACATTTGAAGCAGTCTTACTCACAGCCTGCGGTACTAACGTTGGGACCTTTATCGTTGGGACTGCTCCATCCTTCAGTATTAGGCGATCGGAAAATCCGGCGTCGAGCTGGGCCTTGTTTATGAAACAGTCGGCACCGAAATGCAGCGAACAGATATAAACATTTGCGCAACTCAGTTGCTGATCTGGAAAAGCAAATTCCATCCACTGTTGCCTTAACGCGGGGTTTTTGGGGAATCTGTGCAGGACTGTCTTGGTCTGGCAACCAAAAACGCACTTTTTTGGTGACATTGTTATGTGCACATCACCTGTGCAGCATCCTACAAGCCAGCGCTTTGATGGGCGTAGCCTGTTACTTTCGCTCTCTCCCTCTCTCTCTCTCTCACGCGCTTCCGGTAGAATTGTCCGTAAGGCCCATACAAGGAAATTCCGCCCCCATTAACGTCAAAGGGGACGCATGATCTAAAAAAACTTGCCGAAACTTATGACTAACCGGAAGTAGTATTTTTGACAAAGAAATACTCCCATCAAACGTCCACCTTAACTTTTGAAACTTTGTCTATGTTTAGTATGGGATTCCAAGTCTTTAACAGTGTAAAAAGATCAGTATGCATGAAACAGCATTTCACCCCCCCTTTAATTACCAAATATCGCAGTTGTGTCACTGTGACTGACAATTTGAATTGCCCGCCAAAGCACTTCTTGGAACTATTCGAGGTCTACATGAATCACGTTACTATCAAGGGCTCTGGGCCAAGCCAATCAGCTCCATGAGTCGGTGGGCGGGGCTGCTGAATTATACATGCTGTAGAGGTGTTTTTTTATAGCTTTATGACATAAGAATGAAGCACAAGATCATTTGCTGGGCCTGGTGTCTATAAAAGCTTTTATTTGACTAACAAGGAAGTTTTCAGCTCTGAAACTTAGAGGATATTCTTATATTATCATGACCTTTTATATATCAAAAGCTCAAGGGAAAGTTGATTTCTCAATTCATGACCTCTTTAATAAAAATAAAAAAGAGTAAAAAAATATATTTAGCATGTTTAAGGCCTTCTATTTAGTTATATTAGGGCAGCACACAACCATGTGACATAACATTTTGCGCATTCTGTTCAATAAATCAGATTTGCCACTGTGACAACAACCCTCATTTCTGTTCTATTCATTTCACAGATGCTCTGTAACTATGACCGTGCTGTTTAAATATTACCAGACCATTACTTTAGGGTCAAGTGCACTTTACAGGTTGTCTAAGTGAGGACTGTAAAGGGCCAACCATCCATTTAATGCTTTTAGCTTAGGTTTTTGCACGCGCACTTAGTTTATTTATAAGTTAAGTTTATTATGATAGCCGAGATGGATGAGTTACATACTAGACATTCGCGATACATTTCAATCCTCGACTTTAAAAGAGCAAAATTCCACATAAAAGTATGTGCTCAGTTCAACAGATGGTATTTATATAAAACACTTTAGAGAGGGTCTTCCCAATAAAAAAGACCCATGAAATGTCTGCAACAGGTCATTCAGAAACATTTGCAGACGGTTAAACAAACATAGACCAGTGAAAGTAACAGAGAGACAGTAAACAGCTGTTTCCATTAAATCAGAAAGAAAGCCTTGACTGGAGCCGGGCCGTTTTGGCTACAAACTAATATCATAGTGTGCAGTCACTGTGCCTTTGAGAGCTTCTTGACGAGGGAGGTGCTGATGAATATGTTTTTGGCAATGAGGCTTGAGTCTGTGTAATCATTTGTGACAGTGGTGGAGACGTGAAGACTGGGACTTCTGGAGTGCTGAGAAAGCCATGTATCTTCTTTCCAAAAAAGAAAAAACCTCAGCATTCCTATTCTATAGTTGTTATGACTTATTGTCACTGCGGGCAACAGATCAAACAGTTTCAACAGGAAAAGGAAATGCTGTGTTATTTTTAATTGTATTCATTTTTTTTTATTATTGAAAGAAAGCAAAGAGTAACCCTTAAAGCTTAAAAAGATAAGATACAGGAATGAATGAATGAATGAATGAATGAATGAATGAATGAATGAATGAATGAATGAATGAATGAATGAATGAATACATTTGACTATACAAAATAATATGATAAAATGTTGGTATAAACAATATTTTCTGAGAAATTGCCAGCGATTTCACAGTTAATAATTATAAAGAAACTGCAGGTAACACATTGAATTAAACATGACATTTTAGTAGAAAAAGTAGAACAAACAAAATAGTTTTCTTGTAAATATATCTGTAAAATATTTGTAAAAGTATATTAAGTATGGACTGGTTAAAGTTAAGCAGGCCAGATCTGTCCGTTCATGCCTCAGGCTTCATCTGAGCGAGAGAAAATTTGGCTCGCTTCATTTCTGGTCTGCGTCCAGCACTGACATGACTCACGCTGGATTTCAGCAGCACGCGTGCTTGGAAAGACCTACAACTTTTCTAGAACTCAAATTATTCAAATAATTAGACAAATCTCTGATCCAGGTTTTTCCACTGAACGCTCTTTTTTTAGTTTTCCCCTTGATCGCAAAGCCTGGGCTACTTTACAGCAAATAATGATAAACAGGTCTGACAGCTTGGCAAGAGGGAACAACCGACTCCTCAGAGAGATTCTGAATACATTTCACAGCAGTTCTCTCTATACGAAAAGGAAATGCCAACATCTTGCAGTAATAGTCTCACCAGATCGAACAATTTCATCCTTTGTGAGGAGTGAAGACTTCAAATCTGGAGTTGCTTGGAGTTCTCTCTGTTAACCAAAATGCAGGGCTCATATTCTGTTTTCTCACTGTGCTGGGCAAGCAGTTTCATTGCTTGTTGTTGTGTTATAGTTTTGTGATTTTAGAAAGTGTGATGGATCTATTATTTGAAATAAACTAGAGCACTTTTCTTACCCGTTCAAGACAACATTGTGAATCTCACTAGCTATGTCTTACTTCGTATTTCAGATGTATTTCTTCACTTCATCAAAAACGTGCTTGTGATAAATGGATGTGCTGTATTACAGTTTTACCGTGGAATGTCAGAGAATTTGCATGAGACTGTTTGCTACTTTACTCCCAAGTAGGCCATCTAATCTCTCTAATTGGGAAAAGGAGAAAATGTTGAAAGGTGGGGGTAGGGATAGGGGGCATTTTTGGCCAGCTGCCCAAGCTTTGTGGTTTGAGTGCAGCAGTGTGATAGGGTCAGTGTAGCATGCATAACACAGCCTGCTCTGTTCTCCAAAAGCTGCTCCTTCCCTTTCTGCAGATCTAGGCCAGGTGACAAACATCAGTCATTTAGAGATGGAAAGCACAGGGTTTTTACACGATGAGCTAGTAAGTCAATGCTATTTAGATTTAGAGATACACATATAACATCAAATACAAATACATATATTTTTAATCTCATTTAACTGCTACTATCTAGATGTTGGACATTTAACAAGCCAGGGCTTTTTGTAAAATGCTGTGGAGGATGGTGAAGTTTGGGTGTGAGAACAGAAGAAAAAATGTTGCAACAGCTGCTATTTTGCTCCATGGGCAATCAAACCGACCAGAAAGAATCAGGATTGCAATGTTCAGGGCAGGTCATCTCAGAAAACACCTTGAACTGTCTACAGTTGGTTGTAATGGTAATTTTCCTTTAGCAAAATAAAAACAACTATCTGCAAAATGCTGCCTGTAAAATCTATTATGGGTTGTGTGTAAACATAAGACTTAGAGAGACATAAACCAATGTAAAATATAAGAATATGAAAACCTGTCTGAATTAGTTACGTGTTTTCTTAAATAATGGGTATTCAAAACAAACTTGACCTGTTAAACATGTACATTTCCTCATTTGTGAGGAATAGAAGCAATAGATCAAGATATTTTACTGAGAATCCAACGCATTTTACGGTCATTCGTCTGGTAAATCAATTAAAAAAAAAAAAAAAAAAAAAAAAAAAAAAAAAAAAAAACATTTTATTGAATGTTATTAAATGATGAATTCTGCTTTGCAGTATCAAACTTGTTCAAATATTTTCCTAAAAGTTGTCCCTTTCCTTCATGTCATTTATCCTTCATGTTATTTATCCGTAGGCCAATAAAACACTTTGTAAGAGATAGAGAGGTCTGTCGAGCTACAAGTTGAAATAATTACATGGTTAGAAATGAATGTGAGTAGTGCTGTTTGGGTGCTGATTCGGATGAGATTTGCAATGCACGGGGGACTGATGCTTTATCAAGTCAAATCACGGCCCGCATCCTCTCCACATTCTCGACCTTCATCGAGTTCTGACCTCCACCCTCAAATGACGTCAGAAATCACAACAACCGATCGGACCAATAGTGTGCTGCATGCATACTTCGGGGGTCTGATCCACCAAGGCGTCTCAGAGAGGAGCCAGAGTGAGTTGAACTTTTTCCAGATTAGTTATTTGAACAGGGTGCAGCGTGAGATCGGTTTTTTGACGTTTCGAATCAGTTTAAAAAGCGTTGGTTTATCGCGGGATTAGCCCTACTGCAACCAAGCAGCGAGAATAGAGTCGAAGCGCATCAAGATGTTGCTTCACGGTTTGCTCTCGCGGCAGTGAGCAAATGTGATTCATTGCAAACATTTGGAGTTTTGACCGTGGATGCCTTTCGACGCACGTTTCTGTGAAGAATGAAGGAACAACTATGAGCACACTTAACTAAAGTGGTCAAACAAAACACTGAGACGACGGCGGGCATGGAACAAGGGGAGCTGTTCGTCTCGATCTCTGGTAAGAACAGAGACACATTATGGATTATGGACAAACAAATAGAAATCCTTGACCCAATAAGTTAACTTTTAAGCTGTTGCATGTGGGCGCATCAAGGAATGGCACTGTCTGGCAACCCTGCAGTCACTCCACGGCTGCAGATATTGATTTTGTCCGTCGGCTGCGCGTTGATATGTTTTAGTCGTTTATCCACCGCGTCACCGGCACACAGCCAGCGTTTGATATGCTGGCAGGCCATCATGAAGTGCCAAGGAGAACCGGAGTGCCACTACGCGTATACTCAGTATCTTCACGCGTGCGGTGCGGTAATAAACGGCAATAGGAAGAAATGTCCTAGCCACTGCATTTCTTCCATCATTCAGCTCAACCTGACTGCGAACGGCCCGGCACTGGAGGACTGTGAGTGCTCCACGGACACTTTATGCAAGATGACCAAGCGAGCCATCGAGCCCTGTATGCCCAGAACCAGCCACATGGGCTGCACCGAAGCCCGTCAGCAGTGCGAGAAGGATCCCGAGTGCAGCACCGCCATGCGGGACTATCTGTATCACTGCAGGAAACTGTTCGGAGGAGAGCGCTGTTCGGACGACTGCCGGCGGGTCATCACGAACATGCGCTCCATTCCCAAAGCCCAGCTTCTGGACACTTGCGTGTGTGACGGCACAGAGAGGACCATATGCGAGTATGTCAAAATCAGCATGAAAAACTTCTGCTTTAGCGACAGATATGGCGGCAGTGGCTTTTCAGATACAGAGGACGATTTGGAGGACGACTACGAGACGGATTATGAGGATGAAGAGAGTGATTCCTGGGATTTAAAAGCACAAACGTGTTCGATTGTGGTGTCCACCATTTTGACACTTTTCTTTTCTTTTGTCACATTAAGATAAGTCATGTTTACAGAGTTCAGTTAGCTGCATATTTGGCCTTGGTGGAAATGGGACTAGTTCTAACCCCCACCCCCCTCTAATTACAACTTGTACCACCACTTCCCCTCGATTGAAACAAGTAGCCAATTACTTATCACTTTATTGTTGGTGACACACAGAAATATGTTTTGTTTAAAATGTCTATCTTTTTTTTTTTTTTTTTTTTTTTTTTTTGAGGTGGCACCGAGATATGTGTTACATATGGGATGAATCTCATATCTAAAACTGACAGAAAAGTAGCACCCATGAAATGGATCTTATCATTCACACATTGTATTTGACCCTATATGTGCATTTTCTTAGGCTATCATACACAAGCTAAACAGACCAGTGGTTAAGAAAATGGTGGAAGAAAACCAGAATCCCATAGTTAAAGGTTGCTCCAAAACCTAGTTGATCTGCCAAAATTTGCACACCATGAAAATGAGTAAGTTGTTTTTGATGTCAAGAAAATATGATGGAAATATGTGCTCCACTATATATTAAGTTATTATGAACTATTGTGGAAACTTCTTTTCAAAGCGATAAAAAATAAGTAAATCCTGGACGTTTATTTTTGTATGAAAGATGGTCAGTGTAAATTGTAGGTGAACAACTTGGTTATTGTAAATGTGTTTTTGTATCATACAATTTTGTGAGTAATGTTGATAAATAATACCATGTAATACTGTTTATAATGTTCATAAAAATCGGATCGAAATTATTACAAAATCATTTGACCGTTTTTGTTTCACTATACAAACCAAAACAACTTGTGTACATTTGTTAAGCTCAAAAAACTAACTAGAATAACAACTAGATTTTAATGATTGTTTTATTTATCAGTTGTGCAAAATCTCTCTACTGACTCCAGGGCATGTCTACCATGCAGAACTATTGTCAAGTAAGGAATGTTTTTACTTTCTACTGAGCAGTTGAGAGCAGATGAAATTTTAGCTTACCATTTACCATGTGTTAATATACTTGCTCTTGGGCTGTCATCAAGCAAGCTTGATTTTCCACCTGGCACCCACTGCAGTTTATAAATGTTACCAAAGTAATCTGCTGGTCAAACATTTTGGCTCTGTCTGTTCCTGCACTTGACCTTGTAAACATAAATGTTTACAGAGGGAGTTAGTCTAAGTTCCCAGAGACTCTCAACATCTAAGGAAACAAATGAGGTTGTCTTTAAAACGGGATCAGAGTTGATCATGAGCCAAGTAAGGCCTTGACTGGCTTATTTGTTCAGAGCTTGAGTGTTTATTTAAAGTCTTCACTCAGGCTGACGAGGGAAAAAAACGGCATTCGCGTGAATGAAGCCTCAAGTAGCCATCACAAACCTACTCAGTCTGCTACTGTGTGAGTGTGTGTGTTTAAGTGGGCTTGTCATTGCTTAAAAGAGTTTGCTTCTCAGTGTGAGTGGCCCTTATAGTACAAATCTCCTCTTGGATTCCATATGCCACTTTGTTCTGTGAAGTTTGATATAACAACACATCTTGATAGAGTTAGCATTCCAAATACAAAAGAAAGGCATTATCCCATAAAACATAATAGAATTTCCCCTCCTCCCAACACCATAAAAAAATATCAGACTCTCACAGAAACGAATCATTGGAAAAATAGTGCATTTTTATGCTAATATTACAAGACTTCTAGAGATCCAAGATGGTAGCTGTGGCGCTTCTTTTCGAGGCAGATGCGGGACAAGGCTCCCCAGTCTTAATGAATGAAGGAGAAGTCGAGTGGCACTTCTGTCATGCTAATACTAAACATACAATAGAGGCAGCACACAATGACCAGGCACTTCATTCTGTCTTCTAGCCGACACCTCTAGAAAGAGCATATTGAACATTCTTGAGAGAGCAGAAGGATGAGATAGTAAAATGTAAGGTTATGTTAATCTGGTTCAAATTAAGAAATGGAGGCAGTTACTTTTTAAAAAATATAGTTGTGTCTCAAATGATACACTATGCACTTATACACTACTATGCATGTACTCAGACTTATAGTGTATGAATATTGGACTGTCATCAAATAGCGTCTGATTGCCCCTCCCGCTCTGCTATATGTAATTAAAGCTGCGACAGTTGAGTACATGAAGTGTCAAACATTCTACACTTGTTTTTTCGGTTAATTGAGTGCATCATACGGGTATTTAAAGTACACTTTTTCAATTTGGAATTTTCACTATTATAAAATAGAGTAGTGTAGTGCACAAGTACATGACTTGGAACACACCTTATATTATTTAATATTTTTCTACTCTTTTTTTGTGTTTATAAATGTTTGCAATACATTGTTGTAGAAAAAGTAAAACTGTAAATATATTTTATAAATATATATTTTGGGGGAATTTTGAGTAAACATTTAGCATAAATAAACAGTATAAATAGATATTAGTTTATCTTAAAATCTTTGTCATATTTAAACATTTGATTTTTAATTTTTCCTTTTAGCATTGTTCTTTAAAAAATATATATTTTAAAATATTTTTTAACCAGATATTTGGCCATTCTTTTCTGCAGGATACATGTTGGAAATTCTTCCAAAGATTGCATACTGTCTAACTAAACTTTCCTGCTCAGAAGCAGAAAGGTGAGGTGAGCTGACTATTATCCCACTTGGTAAAAGGGGAGCCGTTTCTCAGATCAGACATGCTGTGTTGAACCTGTCACATTCAGTTTTTCTTGAGAACAGGCCCCTTTAAAACTGACAACACTGTGGTTAATCCAGTTATGTCCACTGATTTGAGTGTGAGAAAAGTGAAAGAAAACTTTACCTATTCAAAATTACCTATTTCTTCCAAAGTCTTAAAAGTTGTTGAGTATATTGTCTCAGCATGGTGTATAGCTGGAGTTTGCATTGATGTAAGATTCAGCATGCAATAAAAATTCACAACCCTCCTTTCAACTGAAAACAGTTAATCTGCATAATGGTTTTTTGTAAGAAATTAGACAAGGAGCAGTTTCTTTTCGTGAAAACTTTTCCCATAGCACATTTTATCTGTTGACTGGGGCATATACATAAAAACATTTTGAGCAGGGAACGTGGGAGAGGGGTAAGGTTCAGTTGTCAGTGGATGGGAAGAGGGGGTTGGTTTTTAAGGGGTTCTTAAAAGAAGGAATTTGGGGGAAGGGCAAGCAGTAAAGGACCTTTTCTGAATGACCCTACATAGGACCCCTCCACACCATCAGCATATACTTTAGTCTGAAATAGTGAGCTGGACTGCATGAGTGCATATGACTTGATTGCGCTTCTATGTCCATTTTTTCGTCCATCAAGGGAATGAAGAGCTGTGAAAAGAGTGAGAGAAGAGAAACAAAACTGTGCTGACATGGGGCATAACTTAATTTTCACGCTGCCGAGACAGATGGGAAAGGTAATGTGGCGTGACGGCTCTTAGAAACTTCAATGGATGCCATGACCTCAGGGAAGTCAGAATCGGACTGCACTGGGACATTACATTTTTGCTTTAGGGGTGGAGAAGGAGGTGCACCTTTCAGCTCACTGCTTGGAGATATTTTCCTTTTCTCTAAGAACAATGGCTCGATATTACTTATGTTAGAATACAAAAAAAAAAATACAAAAAAAATCATGGACTTTTACTATTGAACAATTTACCATATTTTGAAGAAACATTTTGATGATGTATCTTGATGATCTAATTGCTTTTTTTCTTTCCAGTTGCCCTGTGTGCACTTTTTTTTTGTTTGTTCGTGGTTTGGAGTGTTGTTTTAGATGGTGTCTCAGTCCGAAGCCATTGGTGCCACAAGTTGACTCTTGAAGGGTATTGAAGCTGAAAGGAGCTTCTCAGAGGCTCAATGGGGTGTTAAGAGGGCTACTCTATTAACCTGACCTCTAGGGGCCCAAGATGAGTGAAAAGTGAGCCATCTACCTCAACGTCACATCTATTCCTCATACATTTATTCCTTCTTTATGGTGCCCAAAACACTAGTTCTCTATGTCAGCATATTGGATCAGAAACAAAAATAGATTAAAAAAAGGTTTTAGTTTGATTATATGTAGGCTAGAATCAAATTAAAACATGTTTTGATCTATTTTAGTTAATGATGATGATGACATGAGTATTAGACCAAAATACAATGTAGGCAAATCCCACACAAAAATAAATAAATAAATAATATAAAATGGGGGTGTTAATTCATAACAATGTGTATAAGCGGATTCTAGTCAAACCCCTAGCCTATTTAATGCCTAGCTGGTCACAATCAATTCACAATGCCAACAAGGTGATCAAGGGTGCATACATCCTTTTCACAGAAATGCCTCTGGGTAAATTCCTCCTTGTGTGAGTAAATCATGTGGCTTTACTGATTACTTATAATAGCATAATATCTACCAGTTTTGCATTATAAAAGTGATTTTATTTAGCCTAGTTTTCACTCATATCTACTAAATAGTATAGGCTATGTGAGATATTTGGGAGAGGAAGAAAAGCTACCCCCACCCCAATCTAAATGGTAGGCCTATTTTCTGAACTACCTTTTTAAATTACTTTCAGTAGTATAATAATTTGACAGTATGATACATATATGATTCATGGAATGCAAACTATTTGACATGTACTGCATATTTTGACCACAAGCCGGCAGTGTTGTCAAAAATGCGTGATTGAATACCACACAACTTTATGAGAGTAATATCTGAAACATGTAATTGAACCTGTTTATTTTCATATTTAGTTTACAGCATTTTTAATATGAATGTGATTAATTAGCAGTAGTCTTCACTGGCTGTATCTCCTCTGCAGATTCCGTTTGGCACACCTTGAGTATTGCAGGTGCGCGTCCGTTTGCGACGCCCTCCGGAGCAGCGGGACCAGGAAGACCAACAGGCCCAGTTCCCCAGCTGTTCAAAAGACTTGTCTAGAAATGTGTGAATAGAGACAGACTCAACTCAAAGCAACAAACTTAATTAAGGTTAAGTTTTACAGGCCGTCGTACACAGAAACACACACCTTCTTTCACCATTTTCATGTCAACGTTCTGACACGCGGCACCTTCGGTCCCTGGTAAGCACATGCATTTACACTGCCCGTCTATCTGGATCACAGTGCCGCCGTTCTGGCATGGTTGGCACTTACACACGCTGTACTCGGCCACATAGTCATCGATGGCTCTTTTGAGATTGTCACGCCTCGGCTGAGCGTCAGGAAAGTCCAAAGGGATCGCATTGTAGATGGGTTCAGGCTGGCAGAAAAATGAAAACAATTTGTGTTCCATTACAGCAGTTAGTTGTCATGCACGCACTGTAAAGTGAAGGTGAAGTGTCTCACGTCACTGTGAATGAGAGCAGGTAGAACAGTGACGGTCTTTGCCCATTCCACATATTGACTATAGTCCAGAATGCCATCTTTAGTGAGCTGAGACTTCATGGCTACTGCTGTGTCTGGACTGCCCCCTCTCACTGCGATCAGCACCTTATCAATAACCCCCTTATTGTTCTTGTCATCTGGCGGTGAACAATTTGTAAGCAAATTAATTTAACCAAAAATTAAAAATAAATAAATAATAAAATTGTCCTTTCCTACATGCAACACAAAAATAATATATTTTGTTGCACAAAACAGCACTGTATCCCATGCCTTTTATTGTGGGAACAAAAAAGAACAAAAACAAAGCTTTTTCAAAATATCTTCTTTTCTGAGTGAAATTCTTTTAATTTCTTACTATTAAAACAAATGTACACACCTGTGGGTTTTTCTGTTAGAGTATGGCACTTGTTTACTGGTTTAACATTTCCTTCTCCTTCTACAACCCCAGCCTGGAATTTGGCTCGAATTCCAAGCTCGAAACAGTCCTTGACCATGGATTCAGTGACCTCTGTAGTTAGATAAAGTTGAACCATCAAAGTAGTCTTTCTACAGCCTGGCTGTAAAGTAGTCTTAATCATTTAATGAGGCTTTCAGTCTGAAAAAGTACCCTACATTAAGTCTTTACATTAATGAGTGTTATTTAAATGCCATTTACAGTATTTTTGAAAATCTTTTTGGAATTGCAATAACATATTGAGATCTCCAAGGTCTCCAGGCCTTACAAAAAACTTGAAATGGGATTTTAAACTCACGTTTTAGTTTGCGGATGTCCTCATTCATTATGTAAACAAGTTCATATTCTCCACCGGACTTTCCATTCTTGGTGAAGTGTGTTCCGTATTCCTCCAAGAAAGCAAAATACTGCCCCTTCTCATATGCAAGTGGCAGGGCATCCACGTCATCCAAGAATGTTGAGGATACCTCCAGCCCTCGCTGTCTCATCCTGTAGGTGGCCAGCTCCACTCTGCCTTTCACTCTCATGAAGGTCTTTCTCTGAAAGAGAACACGTGCTAGTAGTAGAAGCAACACAGGTGTTGCAGATTTGAAAAGGTAGTCTTTATTATTTATTTTCATACCCTACATAAACAAACAATGTATTTATTGTGTATACTTTTGTGTCTTTGTTCAGTTTTGAATTTCAACCTGTTCTCCATGAACACTGTGGTTTATGAGCCTGCATTTTAATAAAGTGCAAACAGGTTAAACATAATTGCTCATGAAACCAATAAACCTTAATCTCACTCACCTTGGTCTCTGTGATTTCTAACAGCTGTTTGATGATATTTGTTCTTTCTGTCTTTGTATCAATTCCTCCGGATATACTCAAATCTTTGCCAGCAGCAGGATTTTGGCTCCCATCAGGCATGCCATCATCAGGACCTTCAGCTTCTCCATTCTCACTGGGACCAGCAGCTTCACCCCCCTCACCAAGGCCGGAAACATCTCCACCCTCAGCAGGACCGGCAACATCTCCACCCTCAGCAGGACCGGCAACATCTCCACCCTCACCGGCGCTGGCATCATTTCCACCCTTACCATTACTGCCTGCTTCAGAACCGGAGGGCTCAGTAGGTGTAAACTTGAAGCTTAAGCCCACTTCAAAAGAGTTGGAGGATTCTGTAGTTATCTCTTTTATTATAGAGTGAATGTCCTCATACATCTCTTTGGAGCTGCTCTCTTCCACCTTTGTCTGAAGATGAAAAGACGTGGGTAAAGACTAAAAATAGTGTTTTTAAACTTTTACTTGTCTGTTTGTCTTACAGCCATTTTTAGGAGATTTACAGTTTGTTTCTTTCAGTTTTGCTCTCAATAAATACTCAAAACTTTTGTAAAACTACAGTTGACATTATGCATACAGTAAGCTGAGTGACCTACCTCATAGCTTAGAACTCCAACGTTCCAGGGTAGCCTGTTATATTCCAATGTATTTGGATTTCTGATCCGGTTACATTGGCCGTTATATAATCTGTTATTAAAGGGATTCATTCGAGGTCCAGATCCCAGAATATTTATTCTGTTGAGAGTATAATTAAACATATTTAGAATATGTATATGCCAAAGTGTATAAAAAATTATTACTTTAATTAGATTTAAATAATTGCCTACAAAAATGACAGGCTTGACATTAGTTAAAGCAAAACTCTAAAACATGAAATAGCAGTTTACTTTAACAGCATATTTTAATCTTAGTAATGTTATTTACATAAACTACTGCTCAAAAGTTTGCGGTTGGTCTCTTTTTATTATTTAAAAATAGAGTAGAAATATTAATATTATAAAATATTATTACCATTTAAAATAATTGTATCCTATCTAATTTTATTTTTATTTTTATGAAATTGAAATCATACTGCTACGCTGCTGTTGCAGAACAAGTATCTAATAGATACACAGGCACGCGGCTGTGAGCATGTAAGATATGCTGCTGTAGCATAAATAGACATGCATAAATGTGCATTTACGCCATGTCAAAATTATGAGATTTCATTTAGATATACATACATGTACATATTCCTGTGATTATAAAGCTAAATTTCAAAGAGGTGAGCTGCATTGTTTTATAATGTTTCCTGGGGTGCACCTAAAATGTTAGTATGATTTTATATAAAAAATAAAAGGCATATCCTATACTGGTTTTAGCCCTCTGATTTGAACACTGTTTAAAGGGGCGAATCTGCTGTGAAACTGCAATGCAAAAATCCATCCTGTGATTGCTAACATCTTTGCGTATGAAATAGCTAAGTATTGCACGTAGAACTCGCCCAAAGTGTTTGGCAAGTTTTTACTATTACTGCTCTTAAAGGTGCACTATGCAACTTTCCGTCCACTGGAGGGCGTTTATTCAAAACAAATGCGTAGTTTGATGACGCAAAGTGTGAGCGCAGCATCTTGGGAGATGTGGTCTTCACGTCACAGCCGGTGGAAAATAGGACTCAGGCAGAAATCACGTTCATGCATGCGGTTATTAACGTTGCTGTAGTGTAAAGCAGAGCAGGACCGAGTGTTGTGGAGCTGAGCACAGCTGCTGGAGCGATTGTTAAACAAATACCCGCCTCGCGAATACCGGGACTATTATTATGACGGGACGGGACACAGTCGCCGGGCGCCTGCACTGATCCGCTCTTCCGGTTATGATTTTGAGGTAATGCAGCTCTGTTTATCATATTAGATACATTTAAGTGTGTTTAAAATGATGTTATGACGTTACTCTGTGTGTTCACTTGTTCACACTGCTAAGAGTAAAGCATTCCTGCCAAATAAAGGCCAAAACCGAGGGTAGCGCAGATATGACGCAATTGACAGGTGACTCCCTCAAACGCAATGCTGAAACGTCCCTGTCCTTAGTTAAAATAGCAATTTTCTCACAATTTACAAATAGTTGGAAACATCTGGGATATTGTAGGTACTCAACTGAACAAAATATATAACACCGGCCTAGTGTTTTTTGGATATTTTACTGCAAAAATACTACATAGTGCACCTTTAAGGTTAACTTATCAAATTCAGTAACTCAGAACTCAGTAACTGATAAACTTGCTTGTAAAGGGAGAGTTCTTTGATCGCTTTCTAATAAAATCACAGTTTAAATGACAGATTATTTTCATCCTACTAACAGAAACAATGTGAAGTTGACCGTTTAGTCACCGGTTGTATTTACTGAAAGACATCTGATTATACATGGATCATTATCAATCAGAAATCACCTGTTACAGATCAGGCATCAGAATGAACACGGTTACTTACATGTTGTGGCATTACTGTTGTGTCCATATCGTAAAAGTCAGTTTTTTTTGTTTTTTTAAAGCCAGCGCCGATATTGTGACTGATTTACCAAAAGAATCCAGTGTGACGTACCGAATACAATAAATAATGCTCAACTGAGAGAGCACAATAAACACATAGCGTTTGTAGGTAATGTTATTTTTAGACTAGTGATCCTGTATTGCTCTTCTCTCCTCATCATCTCACTAACAGACCAGTGGGCAGGGACAAAGTGGAAATGATGAAGTAGGCATTGATTTTCTTTTGCAAAGGCGGATTTTCACCAATCTATTACGATATGGCACATTCCACAATGAGTCGGACTAAAAGGGATGTTTCAGTTCTGAAACTTACAGGATATTTTTATAGTATGAAGTACCTCTTATATGCCAAATGCTCTACAAAAAATGTATTTATCAGTTCATGACCCCTTTAAGCAGACTGCAAATTTCAGTTGCACATGATCCATCAGAAATCATTCTAATATGCTGATTTGGTGCATCAGCATATTAGAATCATTTTGAATCGAAAAAACATTTTGTATTATATATATATATATATATATATATATATATATATATATATATATATATATATATATATATATATATATATATATATATTTAATTTTAGGACACTTAAAAAAAACATTGATTGGAAGTAGAAATCTTCTGTAACATTCTAAATGTCTTAACATTCACTTTTGATAAATTGAATGCATTCTTGCTAAATATAAGTATTCATTTCTTTAAAAAAAGACTTTTGAATGGATGTATACATTATTAATATACAACATTATTAAGTTAGAAAAGGCTCTTACCCGTATCCAGCTTGGATGGCTAGGTCAGACTCAAATACAGCTGTCTTGCCGCAAGGTGGCCTGATGTCGGGACACTCGTCTTCATCAGACGTATCTGTCTCTCCACAGTCATTATCTCCATTACACTTTAGATTTTTGTTTATACATATTCCTGAGGGTAGAGTAATACATGTAATGCTGAATACTGCTTTGCAAATTCACCCTACAACTAAACACCTACCGGCCAACTTTGGACAGACAAATTATACTGACCTGATGCACACTGCCATTGAGAGCTTTTACAGACTGGTGGAGGGTCCATCTGGCATTTGGTAGTAGGTTCACAGCGTCTCTTCTCTCCAATTGGGCGTGTGCACCTAGAACCTTTAAACTGCCCAAAGACCTCAATGCCCCTAGAGCGATACTGTGTTACACAAGCACAGGTGAATGCTACACATTTCTTCAGAATATTAAATCAGAATGATTTCAGATGACAATTTGAGCAGCATTAAACAGATGAGTTCCAGTACCGTGGTATTAGTGCACGGGTCACAGGATGTCCACTGGGACCAGGCACTCATTTTGCAGTCGATTGATGCAGGATCATTAATTTCCCTCACCTCCCGCCTGGACCCTCGCCTTTGAAAAAGACAAATAATGATCAGCTTTATAATAATAACTTACTATCCCAACTCCATCTTAGCGCATAACTTTGGTTTAACACTAAAAAATAAACAGAAAGGTAATTTTTACACATCTAACAGTGTAGCATACACTCTATTTTTTCTGAAATTGTGCATACTTACATGTCTGTTATGCTCTTTCCATTAGCCTGATAAAAAAGGCATATTGTTACACATAAAGCAGCTAAAGCCTTCATGGTGAAGCTTCGAACAGTCAGTTGAATGTGTGTAGAAATGTTTACACTTGTATTTAAGCATTGATTCAATGTTAATAATTAACATCAAGCTTTTGGAAATGTTTGTATTACTGTGCTTTCCCAGATATCTTAAATGATGTGACGCCACAGCATTTACCGTAACTGTCTAATGTTAAGTTAATATCCAACGTTATTTGAACATAAATCAAGCTGTTTTGCCTGCTTTTAATAAATATTTTCTTATAGAATATTTTTTAAATGCTTTTAGCAGTCTCTGTAATATTAGACAATTAGGATGTAACAATACTCTCATGTCAGGATTCGATACACATCACAATACTTAACTCACAATACGATTTTTGCTTTCTTTGAGTTTGTTTGTTCATTTGGTTTCTGAGGGTTGTCTGAGGGGAGGAGGGGGAGGCTGAGAGGCGGCTTACCAGTCCCAGAACTGCCCACTCTCCCAGACAGGGAGCCAAGCAGGCCGTCCCTGAGCTGCTTGTTTTTGGTATTTCTGAGAAACCTGAGCATTTCTGTTTGATTTTTATCATCAATAAAGACTGCTGCACTAATATTTAGTTTCACCTCTGCCAAAACCAGACCTGACAATATTATTGATAATCCAAGACATATGGGTTAACAAAAGGGTTAATAAGAAAGGAAGTGTTGATTAAAATGCTAAATTTGATATTACTTTGGGGTGGAAATGAATAAGCTTGGACTTGCTGCTGATAACCCAATGCACAGGACAATGGTGACACCAGAATAGAAATTGGAAGCTGAAAATACAGAATTATTTTAGCTGAATATGCTTGCACTGTCACTGACTTGGAACTAAAATAATTTAGGCTACTGGTAAAGTTTGGCATTATCAGGATTCCTCCATTGCATTATTGTAGGTTACTTATTCACATTACATTTAATGTACACTCACCTAAAGGATTATTAGGAACACCATACTAATATTGAGTTTGACCCCCTTTCACCTTCAGAACTGCCTTAATTCTACGTGGCATTGATTCAACAAGGTGCTGAAAGCATTCTTTAGAAATGTTGGCCCATATTGATAGGATAGCATCTTGCAGTTGATGGAGATTTGTGGGATGCACATACAGGGCACGAAGCTCCCATTCCACCACATCCCAAAAATGTTCTATTGGGTTGAGATCTGGTGACTAGGGGGGCCATTTTAGTACAGTGAACTCATTTTCATGTTCAAAAACCCAATTTGAAATGATTTGAGCTTTGTGACATGGTGCATTATCCTGCTGGAAGTAGCCATCAGAGGATGGGTACATGGTGGTCATAAAGGGATGGACATCGTCAGAAACAATGTCAGGTAGGCCGTGGCATTTAAACAATGCCCAATTGGCACAAAGGGGCCTAAAGTGTGCCAAGAAAACATTCCCCACACCATTACACCACCACCACCAGCCTGCACAGTGGTAACCAGGCATGATGGATCCATGTTCTCATTTTGTTTACACCAAATTCTGACTCTACCATCTGAATGTCTCAACAGAAATCGAGACTCATCAGACCAGGCAACATTTTTCCAGTCTTCAACTGTCCAATTTTGGTGAGCTTGTGCAAATTGTAGCCTCTTTTTCCTATTTGTAGTGGAGATGAGTGGTATCCGGTGGGGTCTTCTGCTGTTGTAGCCCATCTGCCTCAAGGTTGTGCATGTTGTGGCTTCACAAATGCTTTGCTGTATACCTCGGTTGTAACGAGTGGCTATTTCAGTCAAAGTTGCTCTTCTATCAGCTTGAATCAGTCGGCTCATTCTCCTCTGACCTCTAGCATCAACAAGGCATTTTCGCCCACAGGACTGCCGCATACTGGATGTTTTTCCCTTTTCACACCAGTCTTTGAAAACCTTAGAAATGGTTATGCATGAAAATCCCAGTAACTGAGCAAATTGTGAAATGCTCAGACTGGCCCGTCTGGCACCAACAACCATGCCACGCTCAAACATTTCTGACATTCAGTTTGGAGTTCAGGAAATTGTCTTGACCAGGACCACACCCCTAAATGCATTGAAGCAACTGCCATGTGATTGGTTGATTAGATAATTGCATTAATTAGAAATTGAACAGGTGTTCCTAATAATCCTTTAGGTGAGTGTAGTTCTGACATCACAACTCTAAACTTGTTCTTTCTCACACAGTAATTTTCATTTTGAGTGAACTATACCTAATACAGATTGTCACTGTCTATGATACATATTGCTGTAGTTTTGTATTGTGATGTATTATGACATATTGTTAATCCCCTAGTGTTAGACAACATTAAAAGTATTTTTATATATTTTTCTACAGATGAGGAATTTGCAAATAAATTTACAAATATAATCTTACCCAGTCCTTACATTCTATTTAACTGATTTATTTGATATATTTTATATTGTATTCATTTTTAGAAAACCCAACAAATTCTTTAAAACATAAAACACATAAATAAGTGATCCCTATATGTTTTCTTACTTAGTCCTTGCAAAAAAAAAAACCCGCAAGAGCCTTGATTTCACAAACATGTTGAAATCTCAAACAAATACTATTGACTTATCAGAAGTCCAAATGTTGTAACTGATTACAGGGTTTTGAGAATGTATCTACAGTCCCTGACAAAAGTCTTGTCGCTTGTGTACAAATTGACCTAAAGTGCCGCTGAAATATATTTCTAATCAAGATATTTTTACAAGAAATGGCTCATTTTAATCCCACCAGCTTTTGTGATAATGTTTCAGTGAAAAACTAAACTTTCAAAAGTATTCTAATATTCACAGCTTGGTAAAGCCCATTGAGTCAATTTTTGCAAAGACATAAGTGTTGTCACCTTGTCATATGAGCTTCCCCTGTGACTAATATTGGATCAATTAGGTCTCAAGTGTGTATAAAAAGAACCCCAGTACGCTAGACCTTCACATCAACTGCAACTAGACCTCTGCAAACATGCCTAAGATTTACCCTGAGACTAAAGTTTTGATTATCAAGAGGCTGAAGACCAGATCCACTGCTGATGTGGCAGACACCTTCAATGTGTCTCAGCGTCAAGTACAGAGGATAAAAAAAAGATTTGAAGAGACTGGAGACGTTTTTGACAAGCCCAGGTCAGGCAGACCCCGCAAGACAACTGCTCGAGAGGACCGTTTGTTGGCTCAAAAATCCAAGGCCAGCCCATTTTCCACTGCAGCAGAGCTCCACGAGACCTGGTCACCTGAAGTCCCTGTGTCAACCAGAACAGTTTGTAGGATTCTGCCTCAAAATGGCCTCCATGGTCGAATCAGTGCCCAGAAGCCAGCACTAAACAAAATACAATTGAAAAACCGTGTGGCATTTGCCAAGGCCCACAGCCTGCTAAAAGGATGGACGCTGCAAAAGTGGCAGAAGGTGGATTTTCAGATGAATCTTCAGTTGAATTACACCACAGTCGCCGCAAATATTGCAGGAGACCTACTGGTGCCCGAATGGATCCGAGATTCACCCAGAAAACAGTGAAGTTTGGTGGCAGAAAAATCATGGTCTGGGGTTACATCCAGTATGGGGGTGTGCGAGATCTGCAGGATGGAAGGGAACATCAATAGTCTAAAATACCAAGAAATCTTAGCTACCTCTTATATTCCCAACCATAAAAGAGGCCAAATTCTGCAGCAGGACGGTGCTCCATCGCATACTTCCATCTCCACATCAAAGTTCCTCAAGGCGAAGAAGATCAAGATGCTCCAGGATTGGCCAGCCCAGTCACCAGACATGAACATCATTGAGCATATGTGGGGTAGGATGAAAGAAGACGCATGGAAGACGAAACCAAAGAATGTTGATGAACTCTGGGAGGCATGCAAGACTGCTTTCTTAGCTATTCCTGATGACTTCATCAATAAATTGTATGCATCCTTGCCAAACCGCATGGATGTAGTCCTTCAAGCTCATGGAAGTCATACAAGATATTAAATTTGGATCTCACAGCGCCACAACTTAATTTGCTGACATATTTTTGTACTTGCAGTAAATTTGTTCAATTTCTGTATAGGCGACAAAACTTTTGTCTTGCCAAAATTTGACCTTTCTGTCTTGATTAAATGATAAATATTTCTTCTGTGAAAATTATTTATTTCAGTGCATTAAACATCATTTGGGAGGGTTTTAGCTTTTCATATGAGCTATTTCTAACACCAATTGATTAATTAAAAGTCAGGTTAATATCAGGTATTGCTACAAAATAGATAAGTGACAAGACTTTTGTCAGGGACTGTATTTGTTTGGTAGATGTTTATGAATGTTAATCTTAATGCAAAATCATACATAAGCATCTCTGTGTGTGATGAATTATTACTTCTATTTGAATTATTTCATACAAATGATTTGCTGGTGCACAGTGTGTAATATACTCAGTTTATTTATATAGTACATTCCCATGTTCAAAGTGATCTATCAGAAACCTGCTCTACATCTGTGCCAAGTCAGCTGCCTTCTCCACTCATCAAATTCAACCATGTCACAAAACAATGCAGCTCTGATGGTGTCTTTGTGCAGGGTCAAAGAGGAACGTTGGCCAGTCAAAGTGAACATAGATCCTGTCCTGTACAACAGCTATGTGCTGAGAACACCACTTTTTAATTTTTCAGACACTTCCCCTCGGCTCACTCAGGAAGGTGGAGGGGACATGAACTGCACTCCTTTCCTCTTTTCCTGTTTTTTTGGGGCACTATTACTGGGAGATCCATCAAAAAAATAAAAATAAAAAACTTCACTCAGTTCTTCTGCACATCTGGGAGATGATTGGTGAAGGGCTGTGTTTGCAACCTTAAAAACTATACTAAATCATCTAGATCAATAGAGACTATACTTAGTCAGATAATCGTAAATTAGGATATTCTTTTTTTTTTTTTCAAAATCCTATTATTATTAATTACAACACTGTAAAAAATATTGTTGGTTAATTAAAAAAAGTTAGTAACCTGGTTGTCTTAAAATGTTGAGTTTATTGAAATTAAAAATTTAAAAAACAAGAGTTCATACAATAGAGGAATTGGGTTTTATAAATAGAAACTCAAAATATTATTGTACCTGAACCATATACAAAATGTGATAAATCATGAAAATAGCACAATTTGGCTTGTTTCACCACATCTTCACAAATAACACACAATTACCCAATATGCTTTCAAAATCTTTTAATAAAATTTAAATAAAGGTTGTTGATTCTCAAAAATGTTAATTGTATTCCCTCAAATTTTTAATTTCAATGAACTCAAAATTTTAAGGCAACCAGGTAACTTATTTTTTTAAATAATGTTTTACTGTGGTGCAAATAAATACATTATTATTATTATTATTATTATTATTATTATTATTATTATTATTATTATTATTATTATTTAAAAATGATCCGAATGATCATTTTAAATTAAGACTCATCATTTTAGATGAAAGCATGGTAGGCCTACTTAATTCATTTCTGAGGCAAATTTTACATTCAGATAGCTGACAGAATGAAGTGAATTGATTTTGGTAATTTCTCAGTTCTTATCCATAGACAAAGCAAAACCTCAAAAAGCATCCCTCTGTTCTCCCATGCAGGCAGTAAGCGAAATCTTTGACGCATACCATTTACAAATAGTAACTCTTACAATTGCCCGCCAAATAAGTTTTAAAACAGATGACAAATCAAACATGCCTTTCAATTATTCACATTACAGTATTAAAAACTGAAAAATAAAAGTCCATCCGTTGTCCATCACAATGAGATAAATGATAGCCATTTAATTTTTGTGTAGTTTTATTTCAATAAATAAATTAACCGACCTTTATTAGTTTTCACATTCACATTTAAACCCTTCTCCATCTTTAGTTTGGCAAGCATTTTGTTTTACCCGGTACCCTCTCATATGTCAGCAGTGTCAGCAGGGGGATAGGCAGGAAGGATGAACAGAGAACTGAATTTCTTTACAGGCTTTTAAGAATGTTTCATGGTTTAATGAAAAGGATTGCATGGCACATTGCACAATTTCTATGTAAATGTAAGCTTATGAAAACTGCAGTTTTAATATATATTTTTTTTATTTAAAAAAAGAGACAATCTCTTATTAATTTGAAAAAAAAGTGTCCATTATGTATGTAATATAATCATCAAGTGATGCTTTTTGCTAAAAGTATTTGTGTTCAATTCAAGGTTAATCAATCAGTGTATTGGTTATAAAGGCCGAGATAAGGTGCGCGGTACCTGTGGGAGGCGCTCAAGTGTCCGTCAGTTTGGCACTCGGTAGCGAGAAAGCAGTTTGAGGAGGAGGACCGCCTGTCTGGAGCAAGAGTGGTTTGCGTTTCACACTCATTCAAACTGTCCACGGCGCTCCTCAACACTATTTTGAGTTTGTTATCAGTTTTTCAGGTGTGGAGTTCAAGAATGCATAATTGCGGTAAGTTACGGAGGCTCTGGCGCGACATCCTCTAGTGTTACTAGCCTACCTGTGGCGTTTTGATAGTTGACCGATATGGACTTGATGGGGTGGCAGTTACAAAATAAACGTTTCAATGAACTTGAATTTCATTTAAACATGGTTACAGAATTAAAAGGTGGTTTTGAATTTCACCACTTGCCATTTAAGTTAGCTTCAGATTTTTACTTTTATCTAAACTTAAATAATAATAATAAATATAATAAAAAACTAACGAAATGATCTGCTAAGGACCAGCACCAGAGGATTATAATCAAAGTATAAATTGCCTTCCAAGTTCATAGGTGTCCTTTGCTTATGCCGTTTTATGTTATTAATGTATTGGACCTGTTTGCAAGGCTAATGTGTAACTTGCATGCTTGTAATACTGCTGAGGTGGAATTGTGCCTGTTTATGAACACCCTCAATTGTTGCTGAATCCTCTGTTTTAATGAAACTGAACTGTTGTAACTTTTGGGTTCATTTAAGTTACTGAACAGCCAGGGCCATGAGACCAGTACTCCTCTGAGTATAAACAAGAAATTATATTAGGCATTTCACTGAAAGGTGTTTAGTTTTAGAACAGAAGATCAAACATATAGACCTCAGGAGTTCTCAAACCATTAAGGTGGAATATTGTAAAAAACAAAACAAAAAAAGGAACCGGGAAAAATAATAATACAGAGACCTCATCTTCTGAACTTGTGTGGTCCTCCATCTTGTCTTACCTGACTCATCTGGGTTAATGTGTAGATGGTCATAAGATTGTGTCTGTAAATATTCTCAGTCATTCAGGTTATGTTCTAGAAGAATATGGGGAAAATGCATCCAAATTCTTTTGATTTCTATAATATTTAATTAAGCAATTAGGCAAAATCTATGAATTGGCATGCAGAAGAAAGTTCTGTTTAATATTGTTCGTAATATGCTTTTATCTAGGCCCAGTTTCCTTTTCTAGCGGCTGTAATAGATGTCAGATATTAGACTGTTGAATTGATTGTTGCTTGTCCTGTAATGTGTATTTTGATTGGTATGAATATGACGGGGCAGAGATCTATTGCACTTCATAACCCATGTTTAAAACTAACTTCCATCCCAAAACGAAAAACAAAGTGTGAACTTTTTATCACCATTTTATTATGTGCTTTGTGTGAAACGGCATGCAGATTACCTTCTTGGGTGCTTGTAAAGCAGAAAACGCTCATTATTGTATGTTGCACAAGAATCTTCATTTTGCTTATCACACTTGTTTTATGGTTGCTGTGTTACAGGCTATTTTACACTATGACCCTGGATACTAGGCAGTAATGTCCATTATCTTACAGCTATCCTGCTACTGTTTTCCGCTCTTGATAATCAACTCAGCTGATTAAACCGCTCATCTCTGCCTCTGTCAGCTGCAGACTGTCATAAAGCATTACTTTGAGTTTTCTTATTACTCTTGAAATTAACTTGATTTGCCAATTAGATTTTTCTGCGTTCTCATTTATTGTGTGTGTGGTTCAAGCCTAAGGAATGCTATTGTCATAGTTTTTGTTGTTGTTTTGAAAGTTTAAAATATAATGCTCATGCTGCTCAGTCATATGACCTAATAGAACTCTGGGTTAATTATAAAACTTTAATGCTTTCATTATGGCAGTTTTCTTTCATCTCTGTGTGGCCATTGCTGAAATATGTTCAGCTCCATTTTGTCATCTTGTCACAGCTTTAGGCTCCTTCTGCATTATGATTATGAAAACTCATAATCTTGCGTCTAAATATTGGTCACGAAAAATTCATGTAAGATAAGGAACAGATAATCCTGAGTATATCAGACAGACGTTCTTCTGCAGTGTAAACCCAGAAAAGTAATTCTGACCTAATGTTCTGTGGCGAGAACATTTGGGTAATCTTGAGAATCATGGGATTGGAGATGTGTTTTTAGGGCTGATGAGCTGCTGGAAAAGGATTAACAGGTTTTAATTGCTCAACCTTTGATCTGCCCACCTTTGCTCTTGCACTTTTTCCTCTTTCTGCTGAGAAATACACAGCTAAACGGTATTTGCTGCTCATAAGGTATGTCTTTCAGACCATTTGAAATTATTTTATCTTTTCTTAGTTGAATGAGACCGTTTCAGTTGAACTGATGGATATCTATGAAGATCTTTTTCTGTCTTGTATGAGTGTTGTGAATGGATCTTCTGGTTGAGATGAACAGCCTTTCCATTAGTGTCTGAAATTAGTTCATGATTGTTACTTTATACTTAACCATTTGCATTTTGTTTCTAAAGGTTACACATTTTGGTTTTGAAAGTACTTTTATTGGTCATAATGTTCATGGGGGAATTTGATTTCAAATGTGGAGATTAGGCATATAAATTAAATTAGGGAATATTTTTGAAGATATTTTTTCCCCTTGATGGCATTTTCCTATAAATCCTGTATTTCAGGGATGGAAAACTTATTTTGCACTTTTTCCTGCCTACTAAGCAGGAAGTGTTTTTTTTTTTTTGCTTATGCTGTTTCCTCTCCTTCCTCTGCCGTTGTCACTAACAGAATCTATGGCTCAAGTTAAAATGGTTGGCAGAGTTTAATTTTTATAATTTTTTGTAAATATGTTTATGATGCCTTTTTGAGTAGCTTCTTAGGTATTAACCTGGTTATGTATGCAAGCATCTTAATGCGTCATGAATAAAAGAGATGCTGGGCACATTTTAAAGTTCTCAACTAATAATTGTTTGTTTATCTATTTTTTTCTTTTCCTCTCTCTGTCCAGGCGCAGTGCTGAGAATGTGTGTTTGCTGAATATCCCACCTGCATCTTTCCCCTTGTTTTTTTTTTTTTTTTTTGCCTCTTGGCTGGGTTTTGTCCCATTTTTTTTGTTTTGTTTGTGCTTTCATTCTCCTGTAACGAGCACCCATCATGTCACAACCACTTGATGCAGAGCCCGTTGCTGTGGTACCAGCAGAGCCAGCATCAACCACTGAGCCAACATCTGCCACAACACCCACTGCACCCGTGACCAGAACTTCATTTTGGAGGGAAAAGAGAAAAAGTACAGTCTGGCTGCCTCTTTTGGCCTCTTATGTTGCCTACAGCAAACCATCATTACTCACTCACTCACTCACTCACTCACTCACTCACTCACTCACTCACTCACTCACTCACTCACTCACTCCTTTCTTTTTTCTTTTCTTTTTTTTCTTTAATTTAAATAATGAGCTCGTCCCGTTCCTCCACAGTCCCAGAGAAGACAGATGAGTTCCTGCTGGCCAGGTTTCAGGGTGATGGAGTGAGATATAAAGCCAAGCTTATTGGTGTGGATGATGTCCCAGAAGCAAGAGGGGATAAAATGTGTCAGGATTCCATGATGAAACTAAAGGTGCATATTCAAGATGGCTTTCTTTCTGTTTTGGTTTTTATGGTATATTTTTAATGGTTCTAAATACTTACCTGTAACAATATAATGCACTACCGTGGAGAGGAGGCCATAAAAGCCATTCTTGTATTATGTGGTTACGCACCAGTGTGTGGCAGGGTTAAAGCCTTTCTCCAAGATCAACCGTTAACTTTCCTTCTTATAGCCTGAGCAAAGCATTGTTAAACATGAGTGGAATACCAACACTTATGGCAAATGGGTGGTGATTAAGAGGGGGACAAGTACATTTACATATTCTCCTCAATGCGTGTTTAAGCTGTAGGACCTATAATAATCATATTGCATATTAGGATACTTTAATTTCTCTGAGTTCACCACGGTTCAGTTTAAGCTGTCAGATGAGCCCAAACACATGTGGTTACATGTTAGAACACACTAGTAGAGAAAAGCCTGTGTCCCATGATGCAAATGGTACAGAGATGTGTCATTGACGTGCTGTCTCCCCTGACAGAACCATCCTTTGCATGGAGTGTCCCAACAGTCCTCTATCAGCATATTGACAAATCCCTTGCACTAGACTGGCATTAGCATACTGTGATGAAGGCCATTGTGCCACGTTTTTATCCGCATATATAGGGGGATTTCCGAAGTACTAGGGCAGTTAAAAGTTCTACCCATATTTGCTCAATCCTACATTATAATATGTGGCACAGTTTTTGGAAGGAGCTGTTCTCCACTTTTGCTTGTGTACAGGGCATGGCAATAGCTGCTCGTTCTCAAGGCAAGCACAAGCAAAGAATATGGGTTAACATCTCTCTAACAGGAATCAAAATTGTTGATGAAAAAACTGGGGTGAGTAGTTTTTTGGATACACTTTGTGGAATTGTTTATTGGCCTGCATGTCATACAATTCTGGACTGAGAGCATGCTCTGTCATATCATGATTCCAATCTCTCACTCAGGTGATTGAACATGAACATGTGGTGAATAAGATTTCTTTCATTGCTCGGGATGTCACTGATAACCGGGCCTTTGGATATGTTTGTGGAGCAGAGGGGCAGCATCAGTTTTTTGCTGTTAAAACAGCTCAGCAGGTCAGAGTTTTTTCATCAAACACAAAATATTAAATCTTGTGATGTATATCAAATCTTGCCACTATATAATATAATTGATTATAATATATTTAATAATATATTATAGTGTGTATAAATTATATTTTTTATATATGTATATATTCTATGTGAAGCCATTAACAGAAATTACACAATAACAAATAAAAATGATGATCATTTGAAATGTGGATTGAATACGCAATCCAAAGTAAGAGCCCTCATCTACTCTTGCTGTTACTTCCTCTCTTACAGGCTGAGCCTCTGGTCATTGATTTGAAGGATCTGTTTCAACTAATTTTCAATATGAAGAAGAAAGAACAGGAGGCTGCACAGACGGTATATATAATTGTAAACCTTTAAACCAAAAGCATTTACAATTATTTTCTCTCTTCAATTAAGTGTCTCTTAAATTACTATTGTCTAAGATTGAGAGATATATTTGGTACTACATATTTCATGCTGTATTGAATGTAGGCTTCTCTAGATATTTGTCTGTTAGTAAGCTAAGCTATTTTGTAGTAATCAAGATGTTTTTTCCAAACATAATAACAGATGTCAATAGTTGACAGCTTTTTGAATTGAATATGCACATTTTCATAAACTGTGGTTTTAATTTTCAGGTTTTCATAAATGTTTTGAGCCCTTTTTCCTATTATATTTTCATTTTATTTACTAAAACTTTACTACTTTGCAGGGTGAAGGAAATGGCACTGTGATTGAGGTGGGTATAAACAATTTTTGGCTAATATTTCAAATGTTTTCTTTGAATGTAATCTTTCATCTGTCTTGTTTCGGTCATCAGAATGGTGGTGATGCTTTACTCACCCTGGATGGCCAAGAAAATTCTGTGAAAGTGAGTGCTTGCAACTTTGTACAAAATGGCAATATCATAAATTTAAATGATCTACTCCAAATGGACCTTGGAATCCTTAGATTTTCAGATCAAATAACTTTTTTGAGATGCCATGTTTTGTGTGTTATTCTCAGACTGTAGAGCAGATGGACCTGTTTGGCAATATGTCCACTCCACCTGATATTCACTCGCCTACGGTAATGATCCTACAGTATACATTTATTTTAGAAATATACCCAGACTTTAGAATGAGCAAAGAGTTTGCCTTGATACATGTGGCTAGATTTATTGTCTTATATTTCTTCACTAGACATAATTGCTCTTTTTACCATGCTTTGAGTTCTTAATGTACTAAATGCTTTGCCAGTATCTTCTGTTAAAATCTACCAAAGTCACCCATCATCCCTCACAATTTCTCATTTAAGTGTCTCGAGCATTTACATTGGCTGTTTTCATGACCAAACCAAATACTCTTTCGCTAAATGCTTTTGGTAAAATCTCACTGGCCAGTAGATGGCACCCAAACCCCAAAAATGGGAAAAGAGCAGTCACACTTACTGATGTTATGATGCTCCTTGCTGTTTTCTTTCAGTATGTTTCCGAGAATCTATCTTGCCTAATCCTTTTTCCCCCCCCTTTTCTTCTAAAACCAGCCTGACAGTGTTCTGCTGCTTGACTTTGCTGTTGTGATTGATGGCATTCAAGTAAATCAAGAAAATCCTTTCATTTGCTACCAATCTCCTCTCTCCCATAAATCAGATGACAAACCAGTTTCATTCACATCAGATCTTTTCCCAACTCCTAGTCCCAATCCCTTCAGTGATGATCCCTTTTCTCCCTTAAATGACCAATCCGATTCCATGTTATCTTCCAATAACAAGTCCGATCTTTCTAGTTTCCTCTTGAATGAGCCAGACTTGCAGCAAAGCCTGAATAAAGACTCCTCTCCAAACAGTGAGCAGTTTAATGGACTGTCCAGTACCCAGCTGTCTCATGAAAGTCCAAATGCACAAGTAAAGCAGCTTTCCTTTAGCACCGTAAATGGTGACAGCAATTCCCTCTATAGCCAGAATCCTTTTTTGTGTACCTCAATGAACAACAACCCAACCATCTTAAACGGGTTAGCCAAAGCATGTCCTCCTGTCTTCCAAACTCCTCTCTTGTGCAATGGATCAAGCAAATCCATGGCATTGTTTCAAACCATTCCGCCATCTTCTGTTCAAAATGGAGGCCTGACAGTCCTCCCCCCCCCACCCCAAAGTTCAAAGTCTGGATACATGCAGAGGAGAGGGAAGGTGAACATGTGGCTAAAGCAACTCTGTCTGTATTACTTCACTTACAATGCATGAGAGAGACTATAAGGACAGTGCTGTTAGGCATAAACACAATTGGATAAATATTTAATTATTTAAACTATCCAGATGTTTACATTGTCCAAATACCTTGAGGCTTGAGAAAGAATGGATGATTAAAGAAAGTCCTTGTAATCTGTCTCCTAGAGCTGTCTCACGATAGTTGGATTTATTTTTGGGGAGTTTATTTAATTTTAAAGGGTAATTTGCCACGTTGGAAAGTTTAATGGGAACTGTCACATCATTCATTTGTTTTGAGGGACATGGCATTGTTGTCTATGTACTGTGTGTCTTAAATTGATTTTGATATACTATTTGCTGATACCAAGCTACTAAGCATAAGTTTTATGTTAACAGACCGCATGGTCCATTTTCTCTACTCAACTGTAGAAGCTGGATGAACCCATACAAAATGGTTCATTTCACAGATAAAAAATAAATAAAAATAAATAATTTAATTGTGGATGTATACAACAAAGTCATGACAATCCCTGAAAGCACTACTATGACTGCATGCTCTGTACAAATATACTGTAGCTATAACTTAACTGCCTTTTTGTTTTGTTTTTATATATATATAGGCAGTTAAGTTAGAGCCTAGATTTCTTTC
Source organism: Pseudorasbora parva (assembly GCF_024679245.1). Taxonomy (NCBI): domain Eukaryota; kingdom Metazoa; phylum Chordata; class Actinopteri; order Cypriniformes; family Gobionidae; genus Pseudorasbora; species Pseudorasbora parva. The sequence goes on from NC_090174.1 coordinate 37,359,580, forward strand.
TCTCTTTCTTCTTTCTCTCACTCAGTCTCACGCACACGCACACGCACACGCACGCGCTCACACACACACACACACACACACACACGTCTTTTGGCACTGTAAGTTTGCTAGAGTGCAGAGTACTAAAAATGTTTTTAAACAACATTGTGCCTCTACAGTCACCTGGAAATGACATGTTTGGAGCTGATCTCTTTGCTCCACCGACCCAGTCTCAGCCTTCAAATCAGAACTCCATTCCAGCGGACCTATTCAACCCTACGCCTTCCTCCACTATCAATGCTCTTGGTATAATGCTTGCTTTTGGTTCATTTGTTGAACTGAATTGACTGATCTGATAAATCCTTTTTTTATTTTTAACTTGGTCCTGTATTAATGCGTATGTATTCTTTGTGAAGGAAAAATTACTAAGTTTCATATTATGAAGACAGTGTAAAAAACAATCTGCATTTTACAGTGTGAATTAATATACATTACATGTATTGTAAGATCTTTTTATTTTAGCTTCTAGCACCTTCTGGGATCTGCTGACTTTTATTTGTAAACCCAATTTCATTGGAATTTGTTTTTTTTTTTAATGCTGTTTTTAGCATGATCCCGATTTATTTTTGTGTTCGTGCTTAATTTTTTGTTTTTGTTGTTCTGTAGGTTCATTGTCTCTGGGCCCTACTTCTGTCACTCAAACTCCTGGGACAGCTCCATGGGGTCAAACACCACCAATGTTTCCTCCTCAGGGTGGTGTTCCTCAAGCAACTGTTCCAGGCCAACCAAAACCTTTCCCTCAACCATCTGCATTTGGGGGCCTGCCTGCGCCTGCATGGGGGCCGCAAGGAGCTTTGCCTTTTGGTTCACCAGCTGCCACCCAAGCTTGGGGTCAACCGGGAACTACAGCACCTGTTGGGGCCTGGCCGCCTACAGCTGGTCCTGTAGCCAGTCCTTACCAACCAAACCATTTTGCTCCCATAATGCCTCCTAATGCTATGATGGGTATGCAGCAGAGTGCATTAGTTCCTCCTCGGCCTCCACCCCGTCCTCCGGTGAAAGAAGAACCCCCAGTGGCCAGAAGTGCCTTTACAGCTTTGGACCCCCTTGGGGAGAAGGAGAAGAAGACCGGAAAAGACATGTTCAAAAATTTCCAGATGATTAAGCCTCAGAAAGGAGAACAAGAACCTGGTCTAAACACCAATGGCTCATTTGACCAGTACTTTTCCAGTAAGGTTGGCCTGGCTCAGGATGTTGCAGATCACGATGACTTTGACATAAACCAAATCTCAGTTAGCTCAAATGGTAGACATTTATTTTTATCACCCGTAACTTATGATTTAAGACATGCAGCATAGCGATTTTGATTGCTCATTACAGTTCCCCATCTTGTGTCCAGGGACTTCTAAACTTGCTCCTCAGCAGTCCCTTGCGACAGTTGCAGTACCTCAGGGAGCAGGTCTGATCCCGGCCCCAACCCCAGGGCTTTTGGATGCTGCCTTCACTCCTAATCTAGTCCCTGCACCCTTAAACCAGAGTCCTGCAGCAAACTCGAACCTTTTTGATGACACTTTTGGAACTAGCCCTTTTGGGGCACCACCTATGAATACAGTATGTGAAAATGTACCCTTTACTTTACTTCTATAATTCTAAAAGTTAAGTGTTGAGAAAACGCTCTGTTTTTGGGATTGCAAATTTGGTGATATTTTGAATTGGAGGTTAAGTTACGTTTTTTTTATTATTTACATTTATTACAGAGCACTCCAGCCACTCAGACTGCTGCCCTCGCAGATGCGTTTGGAGACCCGTTTGGGGGAAATCCTTTTGCCTGAGAAACTTGAGCACTGCTGGTACAGAACCCTATACATATTTCAATATTACCTCATATATGCCATCTATGTTATGCAGAGGCTTGGTTTTATGAACATGAATAAACTGAAATCTTAATATGAATAATTACCTGTTCATATATTTATTTCAGTACACTCCCACTGATCCAGTGCTGCTGAGCCAGAAAACCACACAAGCACTCTAGAGATGCCATCAGCATTCTGCTACAATGAAGAACAATGTGCTCCTAAACCTTTTTCTTGTATTCTCTTCACATTCCCACTGTATAGCTGTTGTATCCTCCCTTTCTGTGCCTTTCTAACTGATCACAGATCAGCCTTTCTCTTCCAGTCCATTCAGATCAATCCATTTCAATCCCAAGTCACTCATGAAATAAGATGCACAGTGAACTAGTTGGGGGAAGTTGGGGGTTCTTCTGTAGAGCATAATAGAAAAGAAGAGAAAATAAAAGATAATGATCATGTTTGTGTAAATGATTTTTTTCCCCTCTATGCAATTACCCTGAGCATTTATGATGAAGTAAATATGCTTAATCCTAATGATTTATCATTAAAGAAAGTAAGTAAATGAATATCTGGCTTTGTGTTTTTTTTTTGTTTTCCCTATGTGTTAAAACATAAGTAATCTTGCTTAATTTGGCCTCAGGTATGCAATCTGAGCAATTAGTGTTAATGTATCTTCGTATATCTGACTTTAAATGTTGTTTACAGGATTGACTGAGAAATTCTTTAGAGCTTTGATAATGTACATACTGTTGTACAACAAAGTTTGTTACCATGGTAAAAGAAAGAGCACCAAGATGTGACCAGACTACAGAGGCCATTAATGAAACGACACCATTGCCAGTGTGCCCATTGTCATGCGCCAAGAATTTGCCATTATCCCTTCAGTTCTATTAATACAGACAGGATGGCATCATTCTGTGTATGTCAGATTGTAACATCGGGGTAAAAATTTGCCAAGCCTCTTTGTTTTTTGTATTTTTGGGACTGGATAATTAGGGATGAAGGTTTAATAGACAAGAACAGTATAAAAGAAGTGCGTGGAAACTTTCTGTAGCTTTTTTCGCAAGTCTGCAAAACAGATTCACTGTTGCTATACCAGAATCAGATATTCGAAACTCCAAAACAAAGTGTTTTTAAATTAACGTTAAAGATGCCTCGTCCTTTGTTTCACCGACATGGCTGCTGGGACCCTCTTCAGGAGAGAACACAAAAAAACCTTTTCAACCAAAACTCTGACCTCCCCTGTTTCCTTGAGCCTGATGAGGTTAGCTGGATAGATTCAGCCAGGAAAAGATTAGGGACATCAACCTGGCCAGGATCTATGCGTTTACCTCTCTTCAGCTCTTTGTGCATGGAGATTCCTCCTAAATCAAGCACTGGACCCGAAGAACGGGATTCTGAATCGGTTTGTGAACAAATGAAAGGACAGCAAAACTGGAAAGTCTGTTTAGATGTCAGTCCATTTTCTTCAGAGGAGATCAGCATCAAAACCAAGGAGGGATATTTGGAGATCACCGGTATGATGACCTTGATATGTCTGGCTTTGTTCTATTTATAATGCTTTGCATACTTATGTTAATAAATACTGCATTTACAATGACATCACAGATTCCAAATCAAATTTCGTTTAGATGGCAATGGCATCTGTTTTTATTCGTAGGTAATCATGAGGAAAGGCAGGATAATCACAGATTGATCTCAAGAAGCTTTACAAGAAAATACAAGTAAGGGAACTCTTATTTATTTTGTTGTTAACTGGTGTTATCTGATGAACTCTTACTCTTTTTTAAAATGACAATAATTAACACAAGAACAAAAGCCATTTCTCCAAACTGAACCTAAACGTAAATTATGCTTTTTTTTAATTTTTTTTTATTATTTTTTTATAATAACTGTTACAGCTGTACATACAGTAAGGTGTTACTCCATCATTACTCATGGCTGGTTTAATTTTTCTTGTGTAATTCCTTAGGCTTCCAGCAGATGTAGACCTAAAACTGATCAGCTCCATGTTGTCTCCAGATGGTATTCTCTCAGTTGAGGTCCCATTACCCGGCTCTAATAAATGTCTTCCTGGAGAGATTGTCATCCCTATTCACACGGTGGACAAACCATTGCCTGCAAACTAATTACCTAATATGTTAAAAGTAATGAATGTAATTTCCTAACCTTTTTTTGTTTTTGATGGCTAACCTTGTAAATGCTAGTGTTGCAACCATTACCAAATTATAAACATTGTGCAGACACATTAAATATGCTAAATCGATAAGCTCTGCAGTTACTTTAAATTCTTAGAGCATTATACAATGTATTATTTGTGCTTTATATGTATAATAATTCTTCTAATTTTATACATTCTATGTAACCACACTATAGAAAAAAGTCAGCATGAACTTTTTAAGTACAATCGACTTGGATGTTTAAGTACTTTCAACTTAGATTATTTTAAACTGACTTTAAAAAACGAGTTACATCTTGTAAAACCTATAATCTAACAATTTTAATGAGTTAAAACAATGTAAAAACATATGTTGTCATAACTTTTTTACTATTTTATACTATTTTTTACAGTGCAGATAGTACTGACAGACTAAAGAAAGTTCAGATCAGTTCACTTTTTTTCAGGCTAGAATAAAAATGTTTTGAAAGGGTTTTCCCCTTAGGGTTGGTGTCGTATAATGCCAGGACAATCTGTTTGATCTTGAAAGACTGTATGTGTAACAATAATACAATACAATCACATACATACATATATTTAACATGAGGACTCTGAAATTGTGATCCCTAATCAATAATTAGGTAAACAAATAATTAATCTCAGCATTATGTAGCCGAGTAAAGCTTCATGTCACATCCTATAGATGGTGCTGGTATTTAAAGTCATACAGCACACACCAGATTCTGTGAACTGAACTTCATGACCGTTATGAAACCCAAAGCCTTCCTTCTTTGGTTTCCTTCTTGGAGGTGATCAGAAGTACGAAGGCAAGTTTCTCCTTACTTCAACAGTTGTACCTTGACTATTTTTGGATGTGTTCCACAGCTTTCATCACATTGGTCAAGGGCAGTTATCAAATTACATGTCTCAGTTACAATGCATGGTAAAAACAGCAACATGTTCCCAAATGGTCAGTATTTTGTTCCATTATCTTTTATATGATTCAAATATATCTTTAACATGAGTTAGTCATCTAGCATGTTTCATACGTTTTCCTGCCTTTTCAGATTTCTGAAATGAATCCAAGGAGATAAAGATTTCAATCTTCATTAGCTCGTATTAGACTCTGACCTAGATAGAGTGTACATGTGTGCATAGATTGACCATATCTGGCAGAATTTAATTAGCTGCTTGGGGCACAAACAACTTACAAATTGACCTACAAGTTGTCTAGGACTCAATACGTGCGCATAGAGATTTTAGCACAATCAATATATGTTACAATCAATTATATATGTAAACAGCTATAAAAAATGTGACAATATTTATTTATTTCTTGTATCAATTAAGTGAGTCAATTAAAACCAATGAATGCATCACCAGTTGCATTAAACAGCTTGAGCTGATTAAAATGTTTATGATAACTGCTGTTATACATGCCGGATTAAATTGAGGGCTGGAACTAAGCCTGTAAATATACACCATATAACACCGCAGTATGTAGCGCTGCCACTTGGCACCATCATTTAACTTAGTGAGTGCACACATGGTGGACATGCCAAAAATACAGCACAGGGAATATCCAATTACATTACAAGCCTTAAGCTATTCAGGAGGAAGGAAGGCGTTGAAATGGTGAGAATGTCACCGAGCTCCACAGCGGCAACTCTCCAATGTAATGAGCAAATGATGATTTATGGCTCAATAAATGTTTCATTTGTCAACATCTTAACATTTCAGTGTTACACGCACAGCATAAATGTGTGAGCATAACAAGGAACAAAGGAACAGTTTTGTTCAGGAATACATCTGTTATTCACGTTTAGCGTTTTCTGATGTATTGAAGAAGCTAGTATACATCTTAAATCACAACATTAAAGTATGAGGAGACCTTTTTCATGATCACCATGGGACGTAATTAATACAGGGTTTCTTTACAGCATAAGCAATTTAATGCTGTAAACCTTTCATTTTGGTTGCCTTTAAATTTGATCGTCTCACTTGCCTTGTATCTTTCTTACTCGCATGCTACCACCCTAACCTGCTAAAAGCCATGCATTGCTAAGAATGTGCAGGCTCAGTGCTACACTCATTGCCCTGCTATAAAATCAAGCAAATGTTATGCTAGTGTTGATGTCTTTTTTTTGATTGAATGAGGCAATAAAAAGTCAAAACTATGCTTCAGGTTAATGTATAAGGTGATATTGCAGTATTGTTAATGTCTAATATTATTGTGGACACTTTAGACAAACTTGATTTTTGATTAAACAATATGCTGTTCAAAGTTAGGTATTTGTACAGTATGGTTTTCAAATGCTAGTGGAATAGGTAATGTGATGAACTTGTGTGTAAAAGACACCTGTGTGAACTTTATCCGATCAAGACCATTTGGTTTTAAGTCACTGCAAAAAATAAATAAATAATAAGAATTATGTAAATGTAAATAATAATAAAAAAAGCGTTTTGAGAAATGTTCTAGCATCATTTGTTTGCAAATGCCCCTGGGTTTTAAATTGTTTCTAATGCATTAAAATGTATATACAAGTGTGACTTACAAGTCCCCTAATTATTATTTTTTTGTGTGTGGCCACTGTATGTTGAATGCAAAGCAGTTTGAATTGTTACATTGATGATTATAACATGCTTCCAGTTTGACCGAGGCTTCTGTTGTTTGAACGTGAAACATTTTCCAACGTTTTCTCCAAGTAGCAAAAACAACAAACCTACATTTGAGACTTCCAAATGCCATAGCACAGTCATTAAAAAGTACATTAAATAAGAACTAATCTATGTGTGACTAATCCAGTCTTGGTTCCAGAGTCACTGATGTATCATAAATCTGTTGACATTACATTTATCTTCAATGTAGTGTTGAATGTCATCTTTAAGTATTTAATTATATTAATGCAATTTTTGTATCAAACAAAAAAATCATATATAAACTTCACTTTTTCTAAGAAAAAATAAAGAAAACACTGAGACCATTTAGTATTTTGTTCTGGAAAAAATAAGCAGTACAGTTATTCCCATGTTCAGAATGATTGTCAGAGCCAAGTGTTTCACCTGATTAATTCCTTGACTCCGATTTCTGTCATATTAGACATTTGTTAGCCATATTTAACTTCTGCTTGGCTAGCAGAACAAATCCAATATAAGCCGGTACGGACAAGCCCCGAAGACTGTCGAGGAGACAGAAGAGTTCGTGATTGTGGTGAGAACTCTAATTATTTAAAAAATATTATTGTTTGAAATTAGTTGTTACAAAAACACTTACAATAGATGATGATTAGACAAAATAGAGGAAAGATTGACTATTGAATATTATGGATGTTTGCATTCAAGTTTTTTCAGTATTACTAAATGTGAGATGTGAAAAGAAAGATCACATTAATGTATGGCACTTTTATTTATAATAAGGTTTTAATAGTTAACAGTTGTTAACTACATTAGCTAACATGAACTAATGACGAACCCCTTCTACAGCATTTATCAATCTTTGTTCAATTTTAATTTCTAAATTTACTAATGCATTATTAAAATCAACATTTTTATTTGATAGCATTAGTTAATGCAGCTGGAGTTTTAACTAACATCAACAAAGATGAACAAATACAGTAACAAATATCTTGCTTATGTGCAAATACATTAACTAATGTTAACAAATGAAACCTTATTGTAAAGTATTACCAATTAAATAAAATGTATGGGAATATTTTGATAAATAAATTAAGAGAAAAATGTAGAACAGAAAGGTCACGTGACTTTTACATCTATTAGGGCTGCTGGAAAAACATCACTAGTGGGAAGAAGGAAAAAAAGGTAAAGTTCATTCTTATTTATTTTGGTAATAATTAAATTTCTTGTTTGTAATTCATGGACAGTTGATTTATTTATTTATGTCATGTTATAGTATTACAATTTTACAATTGAAATGTCATAAACATCTTTTTTTAATATTACCATGACACTGGATATAGATATATGGATGATGACAAGTGTCATTAAAACTTAAAACAATTAATGGTGTATAGTGAGATTATAAATTACCCTCTGTTCACTCCAGTAAGCCGCCAACATGAGTACGGACGCGGAGATGGCCATTTATGGCAAAGCTGCCATTTACCTTCGTAAGCCTGAGAAGGAGAGAATCGAGGCTCAGAGCAAACCATTTGATGCCAAGACTGCCTGCTATGTGGCTGATGACAAAGAGTTGTATCTCAAGGGAACGATCAAGAGCAAAGAGGGTGGCAAAGTCACTGTTATTTTGCTTGACACTAAGGAGGTACATTTACACATTTCATTAAAATTGGATGCTCAAACTAAATTAATCATTACATGGTACTGATAAATCTAAAATTGACTGGATAATAATTATAGGAAAGAGTTGCTAAGGAGGATGATGTCCACCCAATGAATCCTCCCAAGTTTGACAAGATTGAGGACATGGCCATGATGACCCATCTCAATGAAGCCTCTGTGCTGTATAACCTCAAAGAGCGTTATGCTGCATGGATGATCTACGTAAGTTCTCAAACAACATAAAAAATTAATCTAAATTAATTTTGTGCTTTTGCAATCTGACGACTCCTCTGCTCATTTCAGACCTACTCTGGACTCTTCTGTGCAACTGTGAACCCCTACAAGTGGCTCCCAGTGTATGATGCTGAAGTTGTGTCTGCCTACAGAGGCAAAAAGCGTATGGAGGCCCCACCCCACATCTTCTCTGTCTCTGACAACGCCTATCAGTTCATGCTGTGTGGTAAGATCTGATTTATGAGATCTGAATTATATAAGTTGAAATTCACATTTATAGTTTTATAAAACAATTGCTTAAACATTATTACCTTTGAATTAACAGACAGAGAGAACCAGTCTGTCCTGATTACGTATGTATCAAGTCTTCAACTATAATGTTGATCATTTATATTTTTCTCTTGTGGAACTTCCTCGTGTCTTATCATCTTCTGTCTTCTAATCTCTCATAAACCAGTGGAGAATCTGGTGCTGGAAAGACTGTGAACACCAAACGTGTCATCCAGTACTTTGCCACAATTGCAGTGGCAGGTGGTGAGAAGAAGAAAGAGCAGACTCCAGGCAAAATGCAGGTATGAGATATACAACTCTCATACATTTTATTTTGAAAGATTGTGATTTACACTCATCTCACAAACTATATGATATGTGAATTTGTCAAATGCCTATAAACAGTGTTAATTCATGAAATAGAAAATAAATAAAAACCATTCAAACAACACAGGGCTCTCTTGAGGACCAGATCATTGCTGCCAACCCTCTGCTCGAGGCTTATGGTAATGCCAAGACTGTGAGAAATGACAACTCCTCTCGTTTCGTAAGTTTTTATTTACATCCAGTTCAGTTAGTCAGTTGTGTTGGATTTTTCTATAAAATATTTTATTATTATTATTATTATAGTCATCATTATTAATATTAAAAATTATTATAAAAAATATAATAATTTGTAATTTTGTTTTAAACAGGGTAAATTCATCAGAATTCACTTCGGTACATCTGGAAAACTGGCTAGTGCTGACATTGAGACATGTAGGTGGACATGATTTTATTGATCCATCCTGCACATTTGTCTTTGTCTGTCACTCTTCAGATGATTGTGACTCAAGTACATTCTCTCAACAGATCTGCTGGAGAAGTCTAGAGTGTCATTCCAGCTTCCAGATGAGAGAGGCTACCACATCTTCTACCAGATGATGACCAACCATAAGCCTGAGCTGATTGGTAGGCTCAACATTTTCATTCCTTGTTTAAATTCCAGATAATATTGTAAGATACTCTTTCTTAAATGCTTTGCATTTTCACAGAAATGACACTCATCACCACCAACCCCTATGACTTCCCCATGTGCAGTCAGGGTCAGATCACAGTGGCCAGCATTGATGATACAGTGGAGCTGGATGCTACTGATGTGAGTCATTGCTGTTTGAATAGTGGCATATTCTGTTTAAATATGGCAGATCCTAGAGCTCATTCTTCTCTGTAATTTTCAGAGTGCTATTGACATTCTGGGCTTTAGTAATGAGGAGAAAATGAGCATCTACAAGTTCACTGGAGCTGTGCTTCATCATGGCAACATGAAGTTCAAGCAGAAGCAGCGTGAGGAGCAGGCTGAGCCTGATGGCACAGAGGGTGAGACTAAACAGTACTAATGTGCGTCAGCATTCAGTGCTTTGAATTGAGAAATCTGTATTTCTATTTTCACAAAGAAAAGGTTTTAGTGGTTTTAGTTTTCAAGCTAAGAAAAGGGCTGGATTTAAACAAAAATGTTATTGCAGAGGCTGACAAAGTTGCCTACCTTCTGGGTTTGAACTCTGCTGATATGCTGAAGGCTTTGTGCTACCCCAGAGTCAAGGTCGGAAATGAGTTTGTGACCAAAGGCCAGACCGTGCCACAGGTATGTAGTATTTGTTCAATCTGACTTATTGCAAAAGCAAAAAAAAAAAAAAAAAAAAAAGCATAAGTATTTAATATAATATCCAATCTATTCTACAGGTGTATAACTCTGTTAGTGCATTGGCCAAATCTATCTATGAGAGGATGTTCTTGTGGATGGTCATTCGTATCAATCAGATGTTGGACACAAAACAACAAAGAAATTTCTACATTGGTGTGCTGGATATTGCTGGCTTTGAGATCTTTGACGTAAGAATGAATCTTTGATCTTTTATGTCAAATTGAATCATTTTCAGTATTTAGTCAATAAATGTTTTTTTTGTTGTTATTTTTTCCTCTAGTTCAACAGCATGGAGCAGCTGTGCATCAACTTCACCAATGAGAAACTGCAACAGTTTTTCAACCACACTATGTTTGTGCTGGAACAAGAGGAGTACAAGAAGGAGGGCATTGTTTGGGAGTTTATTGACTTCGGCATGGACTTGGCTGCTTGCATTGAGCTCATTGAGAAGGTTTTTTACCCGTTTTTGAACTTATTAATTACCATTAATGGTCTATTCTCAAAAGCATGCATTTTTATTCATTAAACAACATTTTTTCTAAACAGCCCATGGGTATCTTCTCCATCCTTGAAGAGGAGTGCATGTTCCCCAAAGCTACAGACACTTCCTTCAAGAACAAGCTGTATGATCAACATCTTGGCAAGAACAAAGCTTTTGAGAAACCAAAGCCTGCCAAAGGCAAGGCTGAAGCCCACTTCTCCCTGGTTCACTACGCTGGAACGGTGGACTACAACATTTCTGGCTGGTTGGACAAGAACAAGGATCCACTGAACGAGTCTGTTTTGCAGCTGTACCAGAAGTCTTCTGTCAAACTGCTGGCTACTCTCTACCCACCTGTTGTTGAGGGTAATAAACTGAAGTGTTAACATGATTATGTACATCATTTTAACCAAACTTTGAATCAGTTTTGCACTGTTTTCTTGTTATTACTTTAAATGTTTTCTTTTGTCTCTTTATCTGAATAGAGACTGGTGGTGGAAAGAAGGGAGGCAAGAAGAAGGGTGGCTCCATGCAGACTGTGTCTTCTCAGTTCAGAGTATGTCTTTGTTAGAGACCAAATGTGAATAATGATGCATTTGAAAGGACTTAAGATGCATTGACTGTACATCACCTTGCTTGAGTTTATATCAGAGAAATCAACAACTGAATGCTGACTCTTTTCATGATTAAACAGGAGAACTTGGGCAAGCTCATGACCAACTTGAGGAGCACTCACCCTCACTTTGTGCGTTGCCTGATTCCCAATGAGTCCAAGACTCCAGGTAAAGTAAAAAAGAGCTCACAAATATTCTCATATTAATACAATATTTATTGTATATATAATAATGATAATGTTAATTTACCAAGCTCATGATGTAACCTGTTCATTATAGGTCTCATGGAGAACTTCCTTGTTATCCACCAGCTGAGGTGTAACGGTGTACTTGAAGGTATCAGAATCTGCAGAAAGGGTTTCCCCAGCAGAATCCTCTATGCTGACTTCAAGCAGAGGTAAATGGGACCACATGAAAATACTATTTCCGGTAGTATTGGGAGATATGAAACATTTTGATCAATCCTCCACAGATACAAGGTGCTGAATGCCGGTGTTATCCCAGACGGACAGTTTATGGATAACAAGAAGGCCAGTGAGAAACTCCTGGGATCCATTGATGTTAATCATGATGAGTACAGATTTGGACACACAAAGGTTAATTTTCAGCTTTACAACTTTCAAGATTCACTGATCATGGTCATTTAGCCTATACAGATAAACCAATATATTTTTATTTACTGTTTTACATAAATTCAGGTGTTCTTCAAAGCTGGTCTTCTGGGTACTCTTGAGGAGATGCGTGATGAGAAACTGGCAACTCTGGTCACAATGACTCAGGCTCTGTGCCGTGGCTACCTGATGAGGAGGGAGTTTGTGAAGATGACTGAAAGGAGGTGAGTATAAAGCTTATTCAGTGGGGAATTTTACAACAATAATTCATAACCCACAGTAATTTACAGTGTTTATGAGTTATCAATACAAATATTTTTAAAGATATTTAAAAATACTATATCCAAATATGTTTGACCCATAAAGTGAAGAAACTATTTTGTTGACTAGCTAAAAAATATAAAATTTACCAATAATTCTGCATTTGATCATCTCAATTGTTTCTTCAGGGATGCAATTTACACCCTCCAATACAACATCCGCTCATTCATGAATGTCAAACACTGGCCATGGATGAAGGTTTACTACAAGATTAAGCCTCTGCTGAAGAGTGCCGAGACTGAGAAGGAGCTGGCAACTATGAAAGAGGACTTTGTAAAATGCAAAGAAGATCTTGCCAAGGCTGAAGCCAAAAAGAAGGAGCTTGAAGAGAAGATGGTAGCACTGCTGCAAGAGAAAAATGATCTGCAGCTGCAAGTAGCATCTGTGAGTTTTCTTGAATTTAATTAATTAAATTTAGCCTCCATTCGCCTGTGTAATGCTGTTTCTAATGATATAGCAACCTATGTTTAACAGGAATCTGAGAATCTCTCAGATGCAGAGGAGAGGTGTGAGGGTCTGATCAAAAGCAAAATTCAGCTTGAAGCTAAACTCAAAGAGACAACTGAGAGACTGGAGGATGAGGAAGAAATCAATGCTGAACTGACAGCTAAGAAGAGGAAACTGGAGGATGAGTGCTCTGAGCTGAAGAAAGACATTGATGACCTGGAGCTCACCTTGGCTAAAGTGGAGAAGGAGAAACATGCCACTGAGAATAAGGTTGGAGATTGGTTTAAGATTGGACATAATTTCTGTCTCATATGCAGACATATAATATAAATAGTAAAATATGAGCTTATTTGAAATAAAACAAACAAATCCCACAGGTCAAGAACTTGACTGAGGAAATGGCAGCTCAGGATGAGAGCATTGCTAAGCTTACGAAGGAGAAGAAAGCCCTCCAAGAGGCACATCAGCAGACATTGGATGATCTTCAGGCCGAGGAGGACAAAGTCAACACCCTGACCAAATCCAAGACAAAGCTTGAGCAGCAAGTTGATGATGTGAGTTGATTGTGTAAACATGTTATTAATTAACTGTGTGTATATGTTATTTATCACTGAGAACATAACTTTTATATTTATAAAAATTAACATATTTTATATATCATTGTCCTGTAGCTTGAGGGTTCTCTTGAACAAGAGAAGAAGCTCCGCATGGATCTTGAGAGAGCCAAGAGAAAGCTTGAAGGAGACCTGAAATTAGCCCAAGAGTCCATCATGGACCTGGAGAATGACAAGCAGCAATCTGATGAGAAGCTGAAGAAGTACAAATTCTTTGCAAATTCTTATAAAAATAATAGTTTTCGTTTATTTCATACCATTCATGGTTTTCCCTATTTGCACACAGAAAAGACTTTGAAACGAGTCAGCTGCTCAGCAAGATAGAAGATGAACAATCTCTGGGTGCTCAACTCCAAAAGAAGATCAAGGAGCTTCAGGTATTTTCAGATTTCAGCTTCAGATTTTTTCAAATATTACAATCAATATGATCAAATACAGATCAAATACATATAATCAAATTAATTACTTTTCACCATAGGCTCGCATTGAGGAACTGGAGGAAGAGATTGAGGCTGAGCGCGCTGCTCGTGCCAAGGTTGAGAAGCAAAGAGCTGATCTCTCCAGGGAACTTGAGGAGATCAGTGAGAGGCTTGAGGAGGCTGGAGGAGCCACTGCTGCTCAGATCGAGATGAATAAGAAGAGAGAAGCTGAATTCCAGAAGCTGCGTCGTGATCTTGAAGAGTCCACCCTCCAGCATGAAGCTACTGCTGCTGCCCTCCGCAAGAAGCAGGCAGACAGTGTGGCTGAGCTGGGAGAGCAAATTGACAACCTGCAGCGTGTCAAGCAGAAGCTTGAGAAAGAGAAGAGCGAATTCAAAATGGAGATTGATGATCTTTCCAGCAACATGGAAGCTGTTGCCAAAGCAAAGGTTGGAGAATGGTTTATAAAAAACTCAAGCAAATATAACACGTGGTTAAGATTCTTAAACATCCAATGATATTGGTGTTTACAGGCTAATCTTGAAAAGATGTGCCGCACACTTGAGGACCAACTTAGTGAAATTAAGTCCAAGAATGACGAGAACCTTCGCCAGATAAATGACATTGGTGCTCAAAGAGCAAGACTTCAAACTGAAAATGGTAATAAATATATATGTTTTATTTCCTCCACTATAAAATGACTCACATGATCACAAACATATAGTGGCAAAATTGTTTAAACACTTGCAGGTGCACACATTGAAGAGATAATGTTGGATATGCCAGCTTTCTGGCAGGATTTTAAGCATGTTGTGGAAACTAGACTGAAAGCAGAGCACTAAAACCCTCTCCAAGTAGTTTATCAACAATAAATAATTGCTACTACTATCATAAAAAACAATATTTCTTCCCTCTCAATTAATATTAATATAAACCATTTCCCTCACCATCACTGTGCCTTATAAATGTTTTTGTAAATGTAAATCTCAAAAGGTGAGTTTGGGCGTCAGCTGGAGGAGAAGGAGGCTCTGGTTTCTCAACTCACCAGAGGCAAACAAGCTTTCACTCAGCAAATTGAGGAGCTGAAGAGGCAGATTGAAGAGGAGGTTAAGGTAATACAGCATAATCAATACAAGCACATTGGCAATTATTTTACTGTTGAGACTAATTTGATGTGACTTTGTCTCCTAGGCTAAGAACGCACTGGCTCATGCTGTGCAATCAGCCCGTCATGACTGTGACCTGCTCCGTGAGCAGTTTGAGGAAGAGCAGGAGGCAAAGGCTGAGCTGCAGCGGGGAATGTCAAAGGCCAACAGTGAGGTTGCTCAGTGGAGAACCAAATATGAAACAGATGCCATCCAGCGCACCGAGGAGCTTGAAGAGTCCAAGTATGTATATTAGTGTATAATAGTCCTAATTGTCACAGCTGTTTTATAGATTAGAATTCAAAATAATGTGTATTACTTTACAGGAAGAAGCTGGCTCAGCGTCTGCAAGAGGCAGAGGAACAAATTGAGGCAGTGAACTCCAAATGTGCATCTCTGGAGAAGACCAAACAGAGACTCCAGGGTGAGGTGGAGGACCTCATGATTGATGTGGAGAGAGCCAATGGCTTGGCTGCTAACCTTGACAAGAAGCAGAGGAACTTTGACAAGGTAAACAAATTGTTTTGAGTTAATATAAGATATTTTCTTTTGTAAAGTATTGCTGGAATGGGCTTTGTTAAACATGCTATAAACAAACCGATCCTAAAACATCTCTACTAAAGGTCTTGGCAGAATGGAAGCAGAAATATGAGGAAGGTCAGGCAGAGCTGGAAGGTGCCCAGAAAGAGGCCCGTTCACTCAGCACTGAACTGTTCAAGATGAAGAACTCCTATGAGGAGAGTCTGGATCAGCTGGAGACCCTCAAGAGAGAGAACAAGAATCTGCAGCGTAAGAATGGAAAAGACTTCAGTGTTTTAATTCTAAATGAGAATTAAAAAGCAAACATGATTATGATTACAGATAATATTTTTTTCTTACTACAGAGGAGATTTCAGATCTGACAGAGCAGTTAGGTGAGACTGGTAAGAGCATCCATGAGCTGGAAAAGGCCAAGAAGACAGTGGAGACTGAGAAGGCAGAGATTCAGACCGCCCTGGAGGAGGCTGAAGTCAGTATCTGGAGATTTATATGGAATTCATGATAGAACCATCACAATGGGTTGTTAATGCATACTTTTATTCTGATATTTAAATACAGTTTTTATTTTTCATAGGGCACCCTGGAGCATGAGGAGTCCAAGATTCTTCGTGTCCAGCTTGAGCTAAACCAAGTCAAAGGAGAAATTGACAGGAAGCTTGCAGAGAAGGATGAGGAGATGGAGCAGATCAAGAGGAACAGCCAGAGAGTCATTGAATCCATGCAGGGCACTCTGGACTCTGAAGTCAGGAGCAGGAATGATGCCCTGAGAATCAAGAAGAAGATGGAGGGAGACCTTAATGAGATGGAGATTCAGCTGAGCCATGCCAATCGCCAGGCTGCTGAGGCCCAGAAACAACTCAGGAATGTTCAGGGACAACTCAAGGTATATGAATTCTGTTTGACTTTGGGATGTATTCATATGTAAGTACAATCTAACTTTTCATAGGTTAAGGTCATCAGAAAGCCGATTGAAAGCCTTTTCTAAAGCTATTGTTTTGTTCAGGATGCCCAACTGCACCTTGATGATGCCCAGAGAGGACAGGAAGACATGAAGGAGCAGGTGGCCATGGTGGAGCGCAGAAATACTCTGATGCAGTCTGAGATTGAGGAGCTGAGAGCTGCTCTGGAGCAGACAGAGAGAGGCCGCAAAGTGGCTGAACAAGAGCTGGTGGACGCCAGTGAGCGTGTTGGGCTGCTGCACTCTCAGGTAACGGCATTATATTTTTACAATGAAATTAAGGAAATTGAGAGCATTATTTGAAATGTCCAATTGTTTTCTTTCCATTTTGTAGAACACAAGTCTCCTGAACACCAAGAAGAAGCTTGAGGCTGACCTTGTTCAAATCCAGAGTGAAGTTGATGACACTGTACAGGAAGCCAGAAATGCAGAGGAGAAAGCAAAGAAGGCCATCACTGATGTGAGTAACAGTAGCTGCCAAATGTTACAAAAGATGATTACATACTTAAAAAATGTCCAATGACATTCTTTATTATTGCAAAAGGCTGCAATGATGGCAGAAGAGCTGAAGAAGGAGCAGGACACCAGTGCTCATCTTGAGAGGATGAAGAAGAATCTGGAGGTCACAGTGAAGGACCTTCAGCACCGTCTGGATGAGGCTGAGAATCTGGCCATGAAGGGAGGAAAGAAACAGCTCCAGAAACTGGAGTCCAGAGTAAGATTACCTTTATTCTGAAGTTAGTAGTTATAATCTGAAAGGTCTGTGTAATGCTTAAACATTCTGTTTACTCTGTTGGGGGAGGGGGGCGGGAGGAGGGGGATAGTCTAAACATATTTCCATTGACTGAAAAAAATAAATAATATCTCCCTCCAACTATAGGTCCGTGAGCTTGAGGCTGAAGTTGAAGCAGAGCAGAGACGTGGAGCTGATGCTGTTAAAGGTGTCCGCAAATATGAGAGGAGAGTCAAGGAGCTCACCTACCAGGTAGAGAACAATTATAGTAAAATTCAGATCATTTTAATTTGATTATGTTCTAGTCTGATCCATGTTCACTATCTGCAGACTGAGGAGGATAAGAAGAACCTCAACAGACTGCAGGATCTGGTTGACAAGCTTCAGCTGAAGGTCAAGGCTTACAAGAGACAGGCTGAAGAATCTGTAAGTACCAAATAAAAGAACTATAAACACCTTGTGAACATATTAAGTTCCTGATATAATTGTATGTAACTTTGCAGGAGGAACAAGCCAACACTCACCTGTCCAAGTTGAGGAAGGTGCAGCATGAGTTTGAAGAGGCTGAGGAGCGTGCTGACATTGCTGAGTCTCAGGTCAACAAGCTTAGAGCCAAGAGCCGTGATGCTGGAAAGGTAATTTATTTTTCTGATGCATGTTCAAACTTAACATGTATTCTCTTTTATTCTAATCATGTATTTGCTCACTCTCTTTTTTTAAAGGGCAAAGAGGCAGCTGAGTGAAAAACTTAGAATACCATGTACACATCGCCAAAGCTGTGAAATTAATAAACCTTGAAACTCAGCAGCTTTCTTTTGTGGTCATTTTTCACTCACTCACTATTGTTTATGTTGTGCTGTTACCGAAGTATGCTTCATGATAATTTATAACACTTGATAGATATGTATGTGGCTTAACAAATCGTTTATGAACTTAATGAACTTAATTTGTGCTTCATATTTTTATTTCTAGCTACATTAACATTGAACACTTGTCAGCCTATTTAAGTAAAAACCAAAACTTCAACTTGTAGCTCAAATTTGGTACTATTTTGAACAGAATTCTCCTGAACTTATTATTGTGAATTTCACCATATAAGTCTGCTTTCTATACTGATTCCAGAGGCACTGGAATATGTTAACTAGAGATTAGAAATCTAACATAAAAACTATATTTTAAAAGCTATATATCATATTATTTATATAAAAACTAAACTAATTTAGACAATTCACTTGGTTAAGTTCAGTGTTACAGTGTACAGTACAGTGTTATATATTTTTGTTTCATTTTTTCAAACTCTGCAGAAATATGTTACTTGTTGGTCACAAGGATTCAACAAACTATGCCTAGTCATGAAATACATATAAGCAAATAGGGCTGTAGGCTATGACATATCGCACGTGCTTCAAAAATTCGGTCAGTGCGATTAATAGGGCTACACAGTAGCACCTACATGCGTGCGATACAGTTTGCGAGACAGAGCTTGTGTGAGGTTATCTAGGGCTGCACGAATGACTGAAATAAAATCAACATCACAATTTGGTTTAGTGAATTTATGAAATTGCAAAAGCTTCAATTTTCAATAAATATACAGCTCTGGAAAAAATTAAGAGACCACTGCAAATTGTTCTTAAATCAGCATCTCTACAAGTATGGAAGCCATTCCATTCCAATGTCTGTTGAATTCCAACACAGGCACACCTCGTTCTACTGAATGAGGTGCTGATTAGGTGATCACCTGAACCAAATCTTATTTAATAAAGAAAACACTTTTGTGGTCATCACTATCCTCATGCAGTAGGACCAGCTGGATGGCAAAAACAGTGCTAGTAGTACCTCAAAAGTAATTGTTAATAACTGTTGACCATGCCAAAAAAGTTGAAAATGAAAGTTTTGAGTGAGGAAAAGATGGCTTCAATTCTGGCTTTACTGGTAGAGGGATACAGTGAGCGTTGTGTTGCTTCCATCCTTAAAATTTAAAACACAGTGGTTCATAAGAACAAGATCAAGCAGCAGTATTGGAGACAACAAAGCTATAGTCCGGCAGAGGGCAAAAACTACTCTCCACTGACCAGAATGACCGCCAACTCAGTGTCGAATGTCACTCAACAACCGCAGAATGACGTCAAGTGACCTACAAAAAGAATGGCAAAAGCCAGCTGGGGTAAAGTGCACGGCGAGGACGGTTTGAAACAGGCTCCTAGGGGAAGGGCTGAAGTCGTGCAAAGC
Source organism: Pseudorasbora parva (assembly GCF_024679245.1). Classification (NCBI taxonomy): domain Eukaryota; kingdom Metazoa; phylum Chordata; class Actinopteri; order Cypriniformes; family Gobionidae; genus Pseudorasbora; species Pseudorasbora parva. The sequence continues at coordinate 37,379,172 of NC_090174.1, forward strand.
TAGAAAAAAGCCCTTCATCAATGAGAAGCAAAGAAGAGCCAGGCTGAGGTTTGCAAGAGACCATAAGGATTGGATTGTAGAGGTCTGGAGTAAGGGTTAGGCTTATCAGCTTTGTCTAATGGTTAGACGGAGGCCTGGGGAGGCCTACAAGCCACAGTTTCTCGCACCTGCTGTGAAATTTGGTGGAGGATCGGTGATGATCTGGGGGTGCTTCAGCAAGGCTGGAATCTGTCAGATTTGTCTTTGTGAAGGACGCAAGAATCAAACTACGTACAAGGTTGCCCTGGAAGAAAACTTGCTTCTTTCTGCTCTGACAATGTTCCTTAACTCTGAGGACTGGTTTTATCCAGCAGGACAATGCTTCATGCCACACAGCCAGGTCAATCAAGGTGTGGATGGAGGACCACCAGATCAAGACCCTGTAATGGCCAGCCCAATCTCCAGACCTGAACCCCATTGAAAACCTAAGGAATGTGATCAAGAGGAAGATGGATGGTCACAAGCCATTAAACAAATCCGAGCTGCGTGAATTTTTGCACCAGGAGTGGCATAAAGTCACCCAACATCAATGTGAAAGATTGGTGGAGAGCATGCCAAGAAGCATGAAAGCTGTGATTCAAAATCAGGGTTAAACCCAGAGAAGCGTACTCTGTAACTCATGTAACCTCAGTTCCCTGAGAGAGGGAACGAGTATTGCTTATGGGAAAAGCTCCTTTTCTCGAGAATATGAAGCAAAAACTTTATTCTATAAAGTATCTATTTAAAACGCAACGTGGCTGCATAGCAGATGCGACTGAGCGAGCTACGCACTGATTAGCTGTGCTGCGGCAACTGCAGGAAACTATGGCAAGGCAGCTGAGAGAGTAAGCCAATAAGGGTTGCTGAAAAAGCCCACCAGAAGAGGTCGCCTGAATAAGCATATGAGGCTATAAAAGACTGTGTTCAGTCATAGGATTTCAGGTTAAAAATTAATAATTAATATCGACTGAAGCGATATCCTGAGAAGCACGGCACGTTATGCAATACTCGTTCCCTCTCTCAGGTAACCGAGGTTACGTGAGTAACCGAGTACATTTCCTTTCGAGAGGTCTCTCATATTGCCAATGGGAACCCCTTTCAAACCACTGTGCGTGCTTACCTGCCCCAAACTGTGGTCTGAGGAAAAAACCTGAGGCACATAGGATGGGTAACAGTGAGCCCCAAGGAGGCCAACGATATTGGGCCTTGTATGAGGGCATACTACATTTAGGCCGGAGGAATCTGGCCATATGAATTATAAAACTATGACCAGACATAGTCGGGCTTTATAATATGCAGTATAAAAACACATGCTTGTGAACATAGGTTTGTAAGTGTCAAGTGGGATAAGGCCGGAAGTAAATCAGGCCTGAGAAAGAATGACAATACCCATTAAATGGACAGGATGTTAAAGCGGGGACTTCCAAGTTATAAAACCTGATAAATGTGGACGGAGAGTCCCAGCCTGCCACAGCACAGATATCTTCCAAAGGTATGCCACATGACCATGCCCATGACGAGGCCATGCCTCTAGAGTGGAAAGCACTTTAGGAAAATGACCATGTCTTGGTTTGAGGATGACCCTGGAGTCGTTAGGTGCAAACTCGAGACAAGACGCACTAGCGGAGAGTGCATGTAAATCACCCACTACCTTGACTGAGGCCATAGCCAGCAGGAAAGCGGTTTTAAGTGAGGGGTGCTTTATGCTCACAGACTGAAGCGGTTCGAAGGGGGAGCCCTTCATAGCTTCTAATACTGTGGAAAGGTCCCATATAGGAACTGAGGGAGGGGCGAGGAGGGTTCAGTCTCCTGGCCCCTTTAAGAAAGCGTACTATAAGCTTTATTTTCCCCAGTGATTGTCCTGAGTCCTTTGCGTGATGTGCTGCTATTGCGGCAACATACACCTTGAGCGGGGAGGGGGAACGACCTGTGTCCATTAGCTCTTGAAGGAAGGCGATCGAGTGTGGATTGAGGTTTCGTGCTATGCACCAGTTAACGAACGCCGACCACTTAAGCGCATAGAGCCGCCTGGTTGCCGGAGCTCTAGCTTCAGAAATAGTATTCAAAAACTCTCTCAGAGAGATTCACAGGTATCCGTTGATGGGCCATACATGAAGGGCCCATAGAATGGGGCAGGGATACCAGATTTTCCCTTTTGTCTGTGTGAGGAGATCTCTCCTCAGCAGAATTGACCATGGGGCTGAGTCTAACATCTGAGTCAGCTCAGAGAACCATATTCTGTTTTTCCACTTCGCTGCTATTAATAGCACTGTGGATTTGGTTTTCTTGATCTTTCTGGTGGCCTGTGGCAACATCACGATAGGAGGAAAAGCATACAGCGGGTGTCTGGGCCAGGGATGGGCCAGCGCATCCCTGTGTGTGGAGAAAAATATTGGGCAGTGAGCGTTGCCTTCTGAGGCGAAAATATCTACTTTCGCTTTCCCGAAGGTGCTCCGAATTTCACTTTGATGCGAAAGTGGCCTGATCGCCATGCATGAGCTGGAATGCAGGAGTTCAGCCAGCGTTGAAAGGGGCACATGTGCAATAGACCCAGTTTGAGTAATGCCGATGCTGAGGCCATAAGACCTAGCATCCTCTGAAAACATTTGAGAGGAATGCAAGCACCAGGTTTGAATGACTTCGCCATGCTCTGAACAGAGAGGGCGTGCTGTGACATAAGCCGCGTACTCATGTGAATTGAGTCTATGACTGTCCCTAGGAAAGAGATACTCTAGGTGGGAGACATTGAGCTCTTGGCTTATCTGTGGGTTCTCTGACTGGGCTGAAACAAGCCAGTCGTTGAGGTATTTTGCATCCCTCTTAGCCTTAGCGTGGCTAGAGCTGCGTCCATGCACTTCGTAAAAGTGCAAGGTGCCAGGGATAACCTGAATGGCAGGACTGTGTACTGATAAGCCTGACCCTTAAAGGCGAATCTCAAGAATGGTCTGTAATGGGGGGTCTATCTGAATGTGAAAGTAGGCATCCTTCAGATTGACTGTGAGAAACCAATCTGCCAGGCGAATTTGCACGTGGTTTTGTTTCACTGTCAGCATCTTGAACGAGCGCATCATAAACGTTTTGTTCAGATGTCTAAGATTCAGGATGGGTCTGAGTGAAACACGTGACTTATGCTGCTTCTCACTAAGGTCTCGACCATGGCACAAAAGCGCGGAGATGTAGCGAGTAACCTCGTTTTATAATGTTCAACATCCAATTTGATATTTTGGGAATGGCCTGCCAGGCCTGGGCTTGTGAAACCAGTGGTTGAATTAGAATCGGGGGCAGGTCGCTTAGTAGTTGGGACCCAGTAGTTTGGTTGATTGTGCTTGTAACACTGTGGGGTTAGTGTTTGTTTGGCAGCGTGCACTGTGTAGTGGGAGCGCGCATTACATTTGTGGCACGGGACAGCTATTGTGCTGTGTGGGAAGTATTTGAGTGTAGGCGTGCATACTGTGGGGTGGGCACTGTGCCTACAGAGAAAGGATTTAAAGATTTATTTGGGTTGTCATGAAAACAGTGTTTGTGTGCAGGCGAGCACATTTGACAACTGCTCGTTGGCTGCGGAAACAAAGTCATCGGTCACCTGATTGCAGACCAAGAGTGGTGGGGATCCAGCCAAAGCGGAACCTGACCACCTTCTGTTTATGTTTGGCGGCATGCACTGTGCAGTGGGTGTACATCTCTCACTCGTGGCATGGGTGTGCCATGTGAAAAATGCTTGGGTGCAGACTGTAAAGTGGGCACCTTAGAAAAGCTCCTTTGTTATTGTTATTGTGAATAAGGTGTAGTGGCGCACACTGTGTAGTGGGCGCGAGCTTACATTTAGAGTGCGCGGTGAGCGAGTAAAGTGGGGCTAACCCAATTACTATGTTCAACATCCATTATGATATACTGGTGATGGCCTCTTGGTGGCCAATACAGGTGATGGCCATTATGATATACTGATGGAGGCCATATACTGGCCTCCACGACCTCAGCTTAGACACGGGCCGCTTGTAATAGGGGCCCGATCGAACACTTTGTAGTGGGCACGCCCCTCTAGGCGGCTTATGTGCAGGGTTGTTGTAAAACAGCGTTGGTGTACAGATAAGTGTGTTTGACAACAGGCTAGTTGACTGCAATGTTTATCCCCAGCCGCCTGAACCAAGGGAACAGGGAGAATGTAAAGAAGTCCATGGTAGTAATCCGGCCACGGGTCATGAGTGATTTTGAGGCACTGAATTACCAGTGCTAAAATGCAGGGGTGCACACTGTGCAGTGGACACACTGCCTACAGTCATAACAGAGGAAAACACTCATAATTGTTTATTATTAATAATACTGTGTTTTGTATGCAGGCGTGTGCATGCTTCATAACAGGCTCGTTTCTGCAATGTTAAACCTCTCCAGCCGCCTGAAGAGGGGACTGGGAGAAGTGACAGAAAGGGAAAAAGGCACAGGGCTTGGCCGCCATTTTACGAGACCGTTATGCTCCAGACAGAGAGTGCGTGCTATGACGTAAGCGCGATGGGAGTGAGAGGAAGCGTTAGTAGACAGGACAGGTGATGGCAAGAAACGTGGGAAGATGACCGGCATGTGCACGCGAGATTGCTCCGGCGCCCTCTGTCCACGGCGCTGGCCTTGGGCTGCAGAGAAGTTCCGCTGAATGCGTTTCGATGGTGGCTTCAAAATTCCGAAGATCAGCAAATCTCCTATAGCCTCAATATGATAATTCAGGCGATCTCTTCTGGCTCGCTTTTTCAGTGACCCTTATTGGCTCGCTCTCTCAGCCGCCTCGCCATAGTTTCCTGCAGTTGCCGCAGCACAGCCAATCAGTGCGTAGCTCACTCTGTCGCATCTGCTGTGCAGCTGCACTGCGTTTTAAATAGAAACTTTATTGAATAAAGTTTTTGCTTCATATTCTCAAGAAAAGGAGCTTTTCCCATACGCAATACGAGAGACCTCTCAAAAGGGAAATTATAATTTTGCAGTGGTCTCTTAGGCCTTGTCCACATGAACACGGGTATTTTTATAACAGTGACTTTTTTTACACGGTTCAGCCGTTCGTCCACATGGAAACGCAGTATCAGGTCACTGAAACTGAACATTTTTGAAAACCCTTGCCAGGGTGAGGATTTTCAGAAACGCCGGTTGCAGCGTTGTCGTGTGGACATTAAAACCGGCGTTTTTGTCTTGCGACGTCAGAGTGTGCGCCGTTATCCGCTGTGTTTGACGTCAGATTGTTTGCCGCTGACTGCTTTGTTGACGACCCTATGGTTGACGATTCTGTGCAATGGCGTGTATACAGTTGCATGACTAGTTGAACGATCAAGTATGGTGACAAAATAAAATGTGGCGCTTTTCTAAGCTGATTAAAAAGGAGAACTATAATGTATGGCGGAATAGCACTTCTGAGTACTTCGACTCGGCGCAGTCAAAAGTCCCGGTTGAAAAATCCTCTCTCACATCTCCCCCTCCCCCCTATTGACAGACATGAGAGAGAGAGGGGGAGATATGTGAGGGAGGATGGATTTTTCAGCCAGGACTTTTTACTGCGCCAAATCAAAGTACTCTCAGAAGTGCTATTCTGCTTAGAAAAGCGGCACGTTTTATTTTGTGTCACCATACTTGATCGTTCAACTATTTGTGTAACTGTATTTAAATAGGGAAAATGTGGAGGTGTTTGGTCGCTTCTAACTTGATCTCTGTTTGGTACCATAGTGAGTGGGCTTGGTGGGCTAAGCTAAATGCTATCAGAATGTCACCGCGCGTCAGAGCGATTAAGTGCACGCACTGAGACGAGAGGGGGATGTGTCAACTCGTCTTAGTTAATGAAATAACAGTTTAATATGAAAAAGCGGTGAAGTATCCCTTTCAGGGGCATGGCATTTAGTAGGCAATCCCGTGACACTGCATGATTGTCCTAGCAATATTTGCGATAAAAATAACCATGTTGTCAGTTGCATCTTGTGGTTTTGATGTATTATTTTATTTAACCCAGGAAACATCTTGATGAAATATTTAAAAATCTCAAATTAAAAAGCGAGCGTTATTCTGTGGAAAACGAACAATCCCTGGTACACAAACGGTTAATAGGTCTAGTCCCGCCTCCTAAACCCACATTGCTAACCCGATTGGCTTTTCTTTCTATCTTGCGAGAAGCCGTTTAGCAGCAAAGCAAACAAAGCTGCTCGAAACAGATGTGGTAATCACATCACATCGTGGCCTGGGAACAAATGCCGGGTCACATTATCCATGTATTTGCCTGAATCGCAGTGTGAAAGGGGCTATATTGATTCAGGGACAGTATTGTGTATTTTTTCACTATTGTGTGTGTGTGTGTGTGTGTGTGTGTGAGAGAGAGAGAGAGAGAGAGAGAGAGAGAGAGAGAGAGAGAGAGAGAGAGAGAGAGAGAGAGAGAGAGAGAGAGAGAGAGAGAGAGATGCCATCCGAATCCTTTACGGGACTTTGTCCCCATAAGAAAAGCAGCTGTAAATCACACTAAGCGATGTTTTTTGAAAATGCAGAAAGCTTTGAGTAATGGTAGGGTAAAACACGAAAACACCCTGTTAAAGTGAAACCTTAGCTGAGTCTGAAAGAACTTTAGTGTTCTTATGCCGCGCTCAGTAACCCGTGCCCCGTGTTTTTCCAACCTACTCGTAAAAGTGCACTGGAACGGCATTCAACCCCCTTTCAACCCGTGCGTGCTCTAGGCTAGATTGATGCTATTACACGCCCTTACATAGGCTATATGGCAGCCCCCGTTAAAGATGCCGCGGGGTATTAAACTCATTAAAAAACTAAATATTTTATTAAAATAACTATTGTTCTAATGTAAGCCTATTTATCTGGAAATATTATGAATTATCAGCTGCTTTTCTAGCGTTGGCTAGTTTTCAGTTCACTGAGTGCAAGAATAAATACCAAAAGAGTTTCCATATATGAATAACGTAAAATAAAAGGTATAACAGCTTGCCTTATGCACTGGGAAGTACCTTTTGCGCTAGAAATGTAGAAATTGTGGCCTCAAAAAATTGCTTGCAATGCAGCAGTAGACTGAACACATGGTAGGTTATAGAATAACAATGTAAGACTTAACAGTATTGCTGTGTGTCAGGACAAACTGGACAATATCAATGTGAAACAAATATAGGCTGACCAACAGTTCAGTTCTGTTAAGGACAGATATAGACATGTGTTTGGATTCTTCAAATAGCAAGGACTGTAGACACTTTGACATTGACTACACTGCAAAAAGGCTTTTCTTATTTAGCAGCCTATTTTTGTCTCGTTTTCAGTCTAAATAATATAAAAATTCCTACATCAAGATGCATTTACTAGACAAGTAAAACAAATGTTTCTTGTTTTCTGGAAAATAAATTCAAAATGAAGTGAGTTTTTGGTTAAAAAATGCAAAATGATCTGCCAATGGGGTAAGAAAATAAACGTGTTTCTTTCTGAGCCCCAGAAAACAAGAAAAATATATTATGTAATTATTATGTTTAATATGTGCAAAAAAAAGTTTATGTACAGCCCTGTAACACTATCCAGTACTCGTATTTGTTGATGCAGCATTAGCATTTGGTATATGCCGTGAAGACTGAGTTTAATAAAACTGGGTTACTGTAAAAATGCAATCATGTTTTGGTTGATCGAATCAGCATCCAAATGCCAAACAGGCCTAAATTAGCAGCACACTGTACATCCTGTCCATAAGTAAAGCTAAGGTCAAAAAAGTGTTAAGACCAAGAGAAAAGAATACTGTCACTGCAATGTCACTACCAAACATTTTTGAAATCCGAAGAGATTTGCAAGCATTAAACACATCTGTCACTCTCAGGACAAGTGCATATTAGACTTCATCATTCTTTTAATTGTTTGACCTTCTTATCTGACAGTCTTATAAAGTTATATGTAAATTATTTGTTTGAATTGAAACCAAAAGCATCAAAAAGAAAGTCATGCAAGTGTACTGGAGCCAAGAACAGTCATAGTTTTAACATTGCAGTCCTACATAAATGTCTTTTTTTCTTTCTTTTTTATAAGACACAGTAAGAAATATGATACTTGAGAATGCCTGTCCATGGAATGCAAACTCATCAAGGAAAGCAGTAAAATAAATATATGTAAGTAAATGCTGAATTATTCAGATTACAGCATGAAACTGAATAAGAAGTTAATAGAAAATATATGATAAATATATAATTCCAGACACTGATTTGTTAATAGTTAATACTAGTTAAACTACCAATATTACAAAAATCAGTTTATTCCCTTACCTGCTATAACCCATTAGCTGAAATCATTGAGGTTGGTTAGCAGTAATCTATATGTCTATATGACTAGCATTTTACATTATTTTTTGTTAATTATTGTTTTTTTTTACTATAAGGAATCTTATCTTATGTGGACAGGTCTTGCCCAACAATTTATTGAGATACATGAGGAGGAATTCCAAATGATTCCAAATGTTGCCTCTGTTTCACATCACGTTAAACTAATCTTAAATCTGTTCAACCCTTTAATTTGATGAATTTTAATTAATTTAATTAATTTTGTATTAAAGCAATTTAAGCAAATTACTGACATCTTTTCAACAATATCATAAATTGTTACTTACTTCCAGTTATTCTATTCTCAACTATGGTTAGCACCAAATGGTCCATCTGATCAATTTCCTGACTAAGGTTTTAGCCATATTTGGTGTTAGCCACATTTAACTTCTGCATTGCTTGCAAAGCAAGTGCAGTATAAAGAGCATGGATAGAACCAGAGACCTTTGCGTTCACAAGACCAGTCAAGTTTGCTTGTGGTGAGACAAAACTTTAATTTCTTTTTGAAGATTCATGAAAAAAAGATGCCATCTTTTTGATAACTTGTATCAACTATTTTAGAAGTTTGTGCACTTTTAAAGACACAAATTGCTAATTTGTTATAATTTAGATTTAAAAAAAAAAAAACCTTTTTTAATGCATAATATCTTCCTGTGTGTATTATAGTGTTTCAGAAATTCATCAAACTTGTGGCAGTGTGGTAAGTTAACTTAATATATTTTATGGGAAAATTAATACTGAAAAATGTATTAGTGTTCTGGCCTTGTGTAGAAATACACACACATTTTATTTAACATCCATGTTTGACTAGAGGGTTCCTCAAATCTGCCCTGTTTAGTTCAAACCGTGATCAGATCTACCTGTAATTTTCCAGTATCTCTGAATACCTCGATTAGCTTGCTCAGATGTCTTTGATTAACTGATTAAAACTCTGAAGGGCAGTGGCCTTTCAGGGCTGGATTTGACATGCAAGATCCTTGATTTTACTTACTGTAGACAATTAGTGATCAAATGCCTGTCAATTTACACAGTTTACCTATGGTTGCGACAATCTTTAAATTCCAGAAGTAAGCCGCCACCATGAGTACGGACGCGGAGATGGCCATTTATGGCAAGGCTGCCATTTACCTCCGTAAGCCTGAGAAGGAGAGAATCGAGGCTCAGAGCAAACCATTTGATGCCAAGACTGCCTGCTATGTGGCTGATGAGAAAGAGTTGTACCTCAAGGGAACGATCAAGAGCAAAGATGGTGGCAAAGTCACGGTTATTTTGCTTGACACTAAGGAGGTACATTTACACATTTAATTTAAACTAGATGCTCAATCTAAATAAATCATCGTCTTGATAAAACTAAGATTGACTGGATAATATTTATAGGAGAGAGTTGCTAAGGAGGATGATGTCCACCCAATGAATCCTCCCAAGTTTGACAAGATTGAGGACATGGCCATGATGACCCATCTCAATGAAGCCTCTGTGCTGTATAACCTCAAAGAGCGTTATGCTGCATGGATGATCTACGTAAGTTCTCAAACAACATAAAAAATTAATCTAAATTAATTTTGTGCTGCTGCAATCTGACGACACCTCTGTTCATTTCAGACCTACTCTGGACTCTTCTGTGCAACTGTGAACCCCTACAAGTGGCTCCCAGTGTATGATGCTGAAGTTGTGTCTGCCTACAGAGGCAAAAAGCGTATGGAGGCCCCACCCCACATCTTCTCTGTCTCTGACAACGCCTATCAATTCATGCTGTGTGGTAAGATCTGATTTATGAGATTTGAATTGTATAAGTTGAAATTCACATTTATAGTTTTATAAAACAATTGCTTAAACATTATTACCTTTGAATTAACAGACAGAGAGAACCAGTCTGTCCTGATTACGTATGTATCAAGTCTTCAACTAGAAATTTTGATCATTTATATTTTTCTCTTGTGGAACTTCCTCGTGTCTTATCATCTTCTGTCTTCTAATCTCTCATAAACCAGTGGGGAATCTGGTGCTGGAAAGACTGTGAACACCAAACGTGTCATCCAGTACTTTGCCACAATTGCAGTGGCAGGTGGTGAGAAGAAGAAAGACCAGACTCCAGGCAAAATGCAGGTATGAGATATATAAATATGTCATGTATATTATTTTGAAAGATTGTGATTTACATACACCTCACAAACTATATGATATGGGAATTTGTGAAATGTCTATAAACAGAATTAATTCATGAAATAGAAAATAAATAAAAACCATTCAAACAACACAGGGCTCTCTTGAGGACCAGATCATTGCTGCCAACCCTCTGCTTGAGGCTTATGGTAATGCCAAGACTGTGAGAAATGACAACTCCTCTCGTTTTGTAAGTTCACCACTTTCAGTTACAGTTAAAGTTGGTCAGTTCTGTTTGCTTTTTCTATACAGATTTCTATAAAGTGATTTTTAATATTATTATTTATTTATAACACTATTTTGTTTTAAACAGGGTAAATTCATCAGAATTCACTTCGGTACATCTGGAAAACTGGCTAGTGCTGACATTGAGACATGTAGGTGGACATGATTTTATTGATCCATCCTGCACATTTGTCTTTGTCTGTCACTCTTCAGATGATTGTGACTCAAGTACATTCTCTCAACAGATCTGCTGGAGAAGTCTAGAGTGTCATTCCAGCTTCCAGATGAGAGAGGCTACCACATCTTCTACCAGATGATGACCAACCATAAGCCTGAGCTGATTGGTAAGCACAAATGTTTCATTCCATGTTTAAATTCCAGATAATATTGTAAGATACTCTTTCATAAATGCTGTGTATTTTACAGAAATGACACTCATCACCACCAACCCCTATGACTTCCCCATGTGCAGTCAGGGTCAGATCACAGTGGCCAGCATTGATGATACAGTGGAGCTGGATGCTACTGATGTGAGTCATTGCTGTTTGAATAGTGGCATATTCTGTTTAAATATGGCAGATCCTAGAGCTCATTCTTCTCTGTAATTTTCAGAGTGCTATTGACATTCTGGGCTTTAGTAATGAGGAGAAAATGGGCATCTACAAGTTCACTGGAGCTGTGCTTCATCATGGCAACATGAAGTTCAAGCAGAAGCAGCGTGAGGAGCAGGCTGAGCCTGATGGCACAGAGGGTGAGACTAAACAGTACTAATGTGTGTCAACATTCAGAGCTTTGAATTAAGAAATATGTATTTATATTTTTACAAATAAATGGTTTTATTGGTTTTAGTTTTCAAGGCAAGAAAATAAATGGATTTTGTAACTTTTTAATTGCAGAGGCTGACAAAGTTGCCTACCTTCTGGGTTTGAACTCTGCTGATATGCTGAAGGCTTTGTGCTACCCCAGAGTCAAGGTCGGAAATGAGTTTGTGACCAAAGGCCAGACCGTGCCACAGGTATGTAGAATTTGTTCAATCTGACTTAATGCAAAAGCAACAAAAGTATAAGTATTTAATATAATATCCAATCTATTCTACAGGTGTATAACTCTGTTAGTGCATTGGCAAAATCTATCTATGAGAGGATGTTCTTGTGGATGGTCATTCGTATCAACCAGATGTTGGACACAAAACAACAAAGAAATTTCTACATTGGTGTGCTGGATATTGCTGGCTTTGAGATCTTTGACGTAAGAATAATTCTTTGATCTCTTTTTATGTCAAATGGAATCATATTCAGTATTCAGTCAGTAAATGTTTCTGTTTTTTTTTTCTTCTTCCCATTAGTACAACAGCATGGAGCAGCTGTGCATCAACTTCACCAATGAGAAACTGCAACAGTTTTTCAACCACACCATGTTTGTGCTGGAACAAGAGGAGTACAAGAAGGAGGGCATTATTTGGGAGTTCATTGACTTCGGCATGGACTTGGCTGCTTGCATTGAGCTCATTGAGAAGGTTTTTTACCCGTTTTTGAACTTATTAATTTCCATTTATGTTCCATTCTCAAAATCTTACATTTTTACTAATTAAACAACATTTTTTCTAAACAGCCCATGGGTATCTTCTCCATCCTTGAAGAGGAGTGCATGTTCCCCAAAGCTACAGACACTTCCTTCAAGAACAAGCTGTATGATCAGCATCTTGGCAAGAACAAAGCTTTTGAGAAACCAAAGCCTGCCAAAGGCAAGGCTGAAGCCCACTTCTCCCTGGTTCACTACGCTGGAACCGTGGACTACAACATCACTGGCTGGTTGGACAAGAACAAGGATCCACTGAACGAGTCTGTTTTGCAGCTGTACCAGAAGTCTTCTGTTAAACTGCTGGCTACTCTCTACCCACCTGTTGTTGAGGGTAATAAACTGTGTGAACATGATTATGTACATCACCAAACTTTGAATCAGTTTTGCACTGTTCTCTTGTTATTACTTTAAATGTTTTCTTTTGTCTCTTTATCTGAATAGAGACTGGTGGCGGAAAGAAGGGAGGCAAGAAGAAGGGTGGCTCCATGCAGACTGTGTCTTCTCAGTTCAGAGTATGTCTTTGTTAGAGACCAAATGTGAATAATGATGCAATTAAAAGGACTTAAGATGCATTGACTGTACATCACCTTGCTTGAGTTTATATCAGAGAAATCAACAACTGAATGCTGACTCTTTTCATGATTAAACAGGAGAACTTGGGCAAGCTCATGACCAACTTGAGGAGCACTCATCCTCACTTTGTGCGTTGCCTGATTCCCAATGAGTCCAAGACTCCAGGTAAAGTAAAAAAGAGCTCACAGATATTCATATTATTATTACATTATTTCTTGTATATAATAATGATAATGTTAATTTATCAAGCTCATGATATAAACTGTTCATTATAGGTCTCATGGAGAACTTCCTGGTTATCCACCAGCTGAGGTGTAACGGTGTACTTGAAGGTATCAGAATCTGCAGAAAGGGTTTCCCCAGCAGAATCCTCTATGCTGACTTCAAGCAGAGGTAAATGGGACTACATGAAAACACCATTTTACTGTAGGGCACTCTTTATTTTGGAGATATGAAACATTTTGATAAATCTTCCAATCTTACATAGATACAAGGTGTTGAATGCCGGTGTTATCCCAGAGGGACAGTTTATGGATAACAAGAAGGCCAGTGAGAAACTCCTGGGATCCATCGACGTTAATCATGATGAGTACAGATTTGGACACACAAAGGTTAATTTTCAGCTTTACAACTTTCAAGATTCACTGATCATGGTCATTTAGCCTATACAGATAAACCCATATATTTTTATTTACTGTTTTATATAAATTCAGGTGTTCTTCAAAGCTGGTCTTCTGGGTACTCTTGAGGAGATGCGTGATGAGAAACTTGCAACTCTGGTCACAATGACTCAGGCTTTGTGCCGTGGCTACCTGATGAGGAGGGAGTTCGTGAAGATGACGGCAAGGAGGTAAGGAATTTCATGAAAGGAAAAAAAGTATAATACAATGATTCATAAGCCATATTAATTTTAAGTGTTTATGGGTTATTAATACAAATATTTTAAGGGTATTTAAAAATATTTTATACAAATATATTTGATCCATAAAGTGAAGGAAATATTTTTAAAAAAATTCTGCATTTGATCATCCCAATTGTTTCTTCAGGGATGCAATTTACACCCTCCAATACAACATCCGCTCATTCATGAATGTCAAACACTGGCCATGGATGAAGGTTTATTACAAGATTAAGCCTCTGCTGAAGAGTGCTGAGACTGAGAAGGAGCTGGCAACCATGAAAGAGGACTTTACAAAATGCAAGGAAGATCTTGCCAAGGCTGAAGCCAAAAAGAAGGAGCTTGAAGAGAAGATGGTATCACTGCTGCAAGAGAAAAATGATCTGCAGCTGCAAGTAGCATCTGTGAGTATTCTTGAACTGAATTAATTAAATTTAGCCTCCATTCGCCTGTGTAATGCTGTTTCTAATGATATAGCAACCTATGTTTAACAGGAATCTGAGAATCTCTCAGATGCAGAGGAGAGGTGTGAGGGTCTGATCAAAAGCAAAATTCAGCTTGAAGCTAAACTCAAAGAGACAACTGAGAGACTGGAGGATGAGGAAGAAATCAATGCTGAACTGACAGCTAAGAAGAGGAAACTGGAGGATGAGTGCTCTGAGCTGAAGAAAGACATTGATGACCTGGAGCTCACCTTGGCTAAAGTGGAGAAGGAGAAACATGCCACTGAGAATAAGGTTGGAGATTATGTTGGTTTAAGATTGGACTTGTATGTTGATATAGAATATAAATTGTAAAATATTAGCTTATTTGAAACCAAAAAAATCCCACAGGTCAAGAACTTGACTGAGGAAATGGCAGCTCAGGATGAGAGCATTGCCAAGCTTACAAAGGAGAAGAAAGCCCTCCAAGAGGCACATCAGCAGACACTGGATGATCTTCAGGCCGAGGAGGACAAAGTCAACACCCTGACCAAATCCAAGACAAAACTTGAGCAGCAAGTTGATGATGTGAGTTGATTATGTAAACATGTTATTAAAACCACTTCAGCTCTGCAGCATATTTCAAATAATTATGAAGGATGCAATATTGGAACCACGGGTGGGGAGCAGAGATAAAATGGTTAATTAACTGTTTTTATGTTATTTATCACTGTGAAAATAAAATTTATATTTATAATAAAGAACATATTGTATATATATATCATTGTCCTGTAGCTTGAGGGTTCCCTTGAACAAGAGAAGAAGCTCCGCATGGATCTTGAGAGAGCCAAGAGAAAGCTTGAAGGAGACCTAAAATTAGCCCAGGAGTCCATCATGGACCTGGAGAATGACAAGCAGCAATCTGATGAGAAGCTGAAGAAGTAAGAATTCTTTGCAAATTCTTATAAAAAATTATGTTTTTCATTCATTTCATACCATTCATGGTTTTCCCCATTTACACACAGAAAAGACTTTGAAACGAGTCAGCTGCTCAGCAAAATAGAAGATGAACAATCTCTGGGTGCTCAACTCCAGAAGAAGATTAAGGAGCTCCAGGTATTTTCTGATTTCAAACACTATGATCCTTATGATCAAACACAGATCAAATACTAATCATTGTATTAACTACTTTCTTCAATAGGCTCGCATTGAAGAACTGGAGGAAGAGATTGAGGCTGAGCGCGCTGCTCGTGCCAAGGTTGAGAAGCAAAGAGCTGATCTCTCCAGGGAACTTGAGGAGATCAGTGAGAGGCTTGAGGAGGCTGGAGGAGCCACTGCTGCTCAGATCGAGATGAATAAGAAGAGAGAAGCTGAATTCCAGAAGCTGCGTCGTGATCTTGAAGAGTCCACCCTCCAGCATGAAGCTACTGCTGCTGCCCTCCGCAAGAAGCAGGCAGACAGTGTGGCTGAGCTGGGAGAGCAAATCGACAACCTGCAGCGTGTCAAGCAGAAGCTTGAGAAAGAGAAGAGTGAATACAAAATGGAGATTGATGATCTTTCCAGTAACATGGAGGCTGTTGCCAAAGCAAAGGTTTTTTTAGAACTGATTCTAAAAAAAAATTACGGAAACCTAACAAATGGTTAAGATTCTTAAAAAAATTAATCAAATGTTTTTACAGGCTAATCTTGAGAAGATGTGCCGCACACTTGAGGACCAACTTAGTGAAATTAAGTCCAAGAATGACGAGAACCTTCGCCAGATAAATGACCTCAGTGCTCAGAGAGCAAGACTTCAAACTGAAAATGGTAACAAGTGGTACAATATCTCGAAAAAATATAAGTATATGTTTTATTTCCTCCACTAACAAATGTTTTTGTAAATGTAAATCCCAAAAGGTGAGTTTGGCCGTCAACTGGAGGAGAAGGAGGCTCTGGTTTCTCAGCTCACCAGAGGCAAACAAGCTTTCACTCAGCAAATTGAGGAGCTTAAGAGGCATATTGAAGAGGAGGTTAAGGTAATACAGCATAATCAATACGTACACATTTTCACTTATTTTACTGTTGAGACAAGCTAATATGATGTTACTTTGTCCCCTAGGCTAAGAACGCACTGGCCCATGCTGTGCAATCAGCCCGTCATGACTGTGACCTGCTCCGTGAGCAGTTTGAGGAAGAGCAGGAGGCAAAGGCTGAGCTGCAGCGGGGAATGTCAAAGGCCAACAGTGAGGTTGCTCAGTGGAGAACCAAATATGAAACTGATGCCATCCAGCGCACTGAGGAGCTTGAAGAGTCTAAGTATGTATATTAGTGTATAATAGTCCTAATTGTCACAGCTGTTTTATAGATTAGAATTCAAAATAATGTGTATTACTTTACAGGAAGAAGCTGGCTCAGCGTCTGCAAGAGGCAGAGGAACAAATTGAGGCAGTGAACTCCAAATGTGCATCTCTGGAGAAGACCAAACAGAGACTCCAGGGTGAGGTGGAGGACCTCATGATTGATGTGGAGAGAGCCAATGGCTTGGCTGCTAACCTTGACAAGAAGCAGAGGAACTTTGACAAGGTAAACAAATTGTTTTGAGTCATTATATGATATTTTCTTTTGTAAAGTATTGCTGGAATGGGCTTTGTTAAACATGCTATAAACAAACCGATCCTAAAACATCTCTACTAAAGGTCTTGGCAGAATGGAAGCAGAAATATGAGGAAGGTCAGGCAGAGCTGGAAGGTGCCCAGAAAGAGGCTCGTTCACTCAGCACTGAACTGTTCAAGATGAAGAACTCCTATGAGGAGAGTCTGGATCAGCTGGAGACCCTCAAGAGAGAGAACAAGAATCTGCAGCGTAAGAATGAAACTGTTAAATTAAAAAAAGACTTCAGTGTTTTAATTCCAAATGAGAATTAAAAAGCAAACATGATAATGTTTACAGATAACATTTTTTTCTTACTACAGAGGAGATTTCAGATCTGACAGAGCAGTTAGGTGAGACTGGTAAGAGCATCCATGAGCTGGAAAAGGCCAAGAAGGCAGTGGAGACTGAGAAGTCAGAGATTCAGACCGCCCTGGAGGAGGCTGAAGTGAGTATCTGGAGATCAATATGGAATTCTTGATAGAGCCATCATAATGTGTTGTTAATGCATACTTTCATTCTGATATTTATTTATTTTTTTAATATTTCATAGGGCACGTTGGAGCATGAGGAGTCCAAGATTCTTCGTGTCCAGCTTGAGCTAAACCAAGTCAAAGGAGAGATTGACAGGAAGCTTGCAGAGAAGGATGAGGAGATAGAGCAGATCAAGAGGAACAGCCAGAGAGTCATTGAATCAATGCAGGGCACTCTGGACTCTGAAGTCAGGAGCAGGAATGATTCCCTGAGAATCAAGAAGAAGATGGAGGGAGACCTTAATGAGATGGAGATTCAGCTGAGCCATGCCAATCGCCAGGCTGCTGAGGCCCAGAAACAGCTCAGGAATGTTCAGGGACAACTAAAGGTATGTAACATCTCTTTGACTTTGGGATCTATTCATATGTTTGTATAATCTAACTTTTGTTAGGTTAAGGTCATCAGAAAGCAGATTGAAAGCCTTTTCTAAAGCTATTGTTATGTTCAGGATGCCCAACTGCACCTTGATGATGCCCAGAGAGGACAGGAAGACATGAAGGAGCAGGTGGCCATGGTGGAGCGTAGAAACACTCTGATGCAGTCTGAGATTGAGGAGCTGAGAGCTGCTCTGGAGCAGACAGAGAGAAGCCGCAAAGTGGCTGAACAAGAGCTGGTGGATATCAGTGAGCGTGTTGGGCTGCTGCACTCTCAGGTAAGGTCTTTTTTATTTATTTATTTATTTTTTTTACAATGAAATTAAGGAAATTGTGAGCATCATTTAAAATGTCCAAACTGTTGCTTTCCATTTTGTAGAACACAAGTCTCCTGAACACCAAGAAGAAGCTTGAGGCTGACCTTGTACAAATCCAGAGTGAAGTTGATGACACTGTACAGGAAGCCAGAAATGCAGAGGAGAAAGCAAAGAAGGCCATCACTGATGTGAGTAACAGTAGCTGGCAAATGTTATAAAAGATGCTTAAGTACTTAAACATTGTCTAATGACTTTCTGTATTATTGCAAAAGGCTGCAATGATGGCAGAAGAGCTGAAGAAGGAGCAGGACACCAGTGCTCACCTTGAGAGGATGAAGAAGAATCTGGAGGTCACAGTGAAGGACCTTCAGCACCGTCTGGATGAGGCTGAGAATCTGGCCATGAAGGGAGGAAAGAAGCAGCTCCAGAAACTGGAGTCCAGGGTGAGATTTCTTTTATTCTGAAGTTAATAGTTATGCTCTGAAAGGTTAAAATAGTGTAATCCTTTAATACTCTGGTATGTTTTGGATAGTCTAAACATAATCCTATTTACTGAAATATTTAAATAATATCTCCCACTAACTATAGGTCCGTGAGCTTGAGGCTGAAGTTGAAGCAGAGCAGAGACGTGGAGCTGATGCTGTTAAAGGTGTCCGCAAATATGAGAGGAGAGTCAAGGAACTTACCTACCAGGTAGAAAAAATGTATAGTAAAATTCAGGTCATATTAATTTTATTATGTTCTAGTCTGATTAATTTTCACTATCTGCAGACTGAGGAGGATAAGAAGAACCTCAACAGACTGCAGGATCTGGTTGACAAGCTTCAGCTGAAGGTCAAGGCTTACAAGAGACAGGCTGAAGAATCTGTAAGTACCTAATATAAGAACTATAAACAGCTTGTGAACATATTAAGTTCCTGATATAATTGTATGTAACTTTGCAGGAGGAACAAGCCAACACTCACCTGTCCAAGTTGAGGAAGGTGCAGCATGAGTTTGAAGAGGCTGAGGAGCGTGCTGACATTGCTGAGTCTCAGGTCAACAAGCTCAGAGCCAAGAGCCGTGATGCTGGAAAGGTAGTTAATTTTTTTGATGTATGTTTTTTCAAACTTAACATGTTTATCATGTATTCTCTTTTATTCTAATCATGTATTTGCTTATTCTCTTTTTTAAAGGGCAAAGAGGCAGCTGAATGAAAAACCTAGAATACCATGTACAAATCTCAGAAACTGTGAAATTAATAAACCTTGAAACTCAGCAGCTGTCCTTTGTGGTCATTTTTTCACTAACTCACTATTGTTTATGTTGTGCTGTTACCAAAATATGCTTTATGAATAGTTTATAACACTTGATAGATATGTAAGTGGCTTAACAAATAGTTTATGAACTTAATTTGTGCTTTATATTTTTCTTTCTAGCTACATTAACATTGAACACTTGTCAAACTTTTTATCAAAAACAAAACTTCAACTTGTAGCTCAAATTTGGTATCTATTTTGAACAGAATTCTCCTGAACTTATTATTGGGAATTTTACCATATCAGTCTGCTATACAGATTTCAGAGGCACTAGAACATGGAAATTAGAGATTAATGAGCTAAAATAAAAACTATACGTATATTAAAACATATATATATATATATATATATATATATATATATATATATATATATATATATATATATATATATATATATATATATATATATATATATATAGGTAAAATATAATTAAAACTAGACAGTCCATTTGGTTAAGTTTGCTTAAGCTTTGTACAGTACAGTGTGTGTATATATATATATACTCACCTAAAGGATTATTAGGAACACCATACTAGTACAGTGCTTGACCCCCTTTCACCTTCAGAACTGCCTTAATTCTACATGGCATTGATTCAATAAGGTGCTGAAAGCATTCTTTAGTAATGTTGGCCCACATTGATAGCATAGCATCTTGCAGTTGATGGAGATCTGTGGGGGGATGAAGCTCCCGTTCCACCACATCCCAAAGATGCTCTGTTGGGTTGAGATCTGGTGACTGTGGGGGCCATTTTAGTACCGTGAACTCACTGTCATGTTCAAGAAACCAATTTGAAATGATATGAGCTTTGTGACATGGTGCATCATCCTAGTGGTCATAAAGGGATGGACATGGTCCGAAACAATGCTTAGGTAAGCCGTGGCATTTAAATGATGCCCAATTGTCACTAAGGGGCCTAAAGTGTGCCAAGAAAACATCCCTCACACCATTACACCACCACCACCAGCCTGCACAGTGGTAACAAGGCATGATGGATCCATGCTCTCATTCTATTTTTGCTAAATTTATTTAAATTCGAACTCTACCACCTGAATGTCTCAACAGAAATCGAGACTCATCAGACCTCATCAGTCTTCAACTGTCTAATTTTCGTGAGCTTGTGCAAATTGTAGCATTTTTTTCCTATTTGTAGTAGAAATGAGTGAAACCCGGTGGGGTCTTCTGCTGTTGTAGCCCATCCGCCTCAAGGTTGTGCGTGTTGTGGCTTTACAAATGCTTTGCTGCTTAACTCGGTTGTAACAAGTGGTTATTCCAGTCAAAGTTGCTCTTTTATCAGCTTAAATCAGTCAGCCCATTCTCCTCTGACCTCTAGCATCAACAAGGCATTTTCGCCCACAGGACTGCCGCATACTGGATGTTTTTCCCTTTTCACACCATTCTTTGTAAACCCTAGAAAAAGTTGTGCGTGAAAATCTCAGTAACTGAGCAGATTGTGAAATACTCAGACCGGCCCGTCTGGCACCAACAACCATGCCACGCTCAAAATTGCTTAAATCACCTTTCTTTCCCATTCTGACATTCAGTTTGGAGTTCAGGAGATTGTCTTGACCAGGACCACAGCCCTAAATACATTGAAGCAACTGCCATGTGATTGGTTGATTACATAATTGCATTAATGAGAAATTGAACAGGTCTTCCTAATATTCCTTTATGTTAGTGTATATTTATTATTATTATCTTTTAACTCTGTAGAAATTTGTTTGTTACATTTTTTATACACCACAATATATATCAGTAATCATAACAGCACTGTGTTTGTATTGATGCAAACTTTTCTGAGCAATTGTAATTGTTAAAAATTAAACAAATATCTGTCCGGTACTTGATATAACCACATCGTACCTAACCTGATGTTGTCCATATTTCCAAATACACATGTTGATAATACAAAATATCTCAAAATGCCTTTTGACAGAAATAATATGCAATAAATAAATTAATGTATGAGTTGTAAGCCTTGAAATTTCATGATTTGTGTATTATATGTGTGAGGGGATCAAATTACTGCTTACTAGAAAAGATGATGATGATGATGATGATGATGATGATGATGATGATGATGATGATGATGATTAAGGTTATTAGGTGGTGATGATACAACAGCACACTCATGTACTCTGTCAGTGATACATATTATTACTCTTATGGTCTGAAAGAAATTGCCTTGTTGGTCACATGGATACACCAAACTAGTCCAACGAAATATATATGCTAACAGTAGTCTCCAGTACTCTTATTTGATGATGATGCAGCGTAAACATTTGGTATATGACATGAAGTCTGAGTTTAATAAAACAGGTTTACTGCAAAAATGCAATCATTTTTTGGTTGATCAAATCAGCATTCAAATGCCAATCAGGCCTAAATTAGCAGCACACTGTACATCCTGTCCATAAGTACAGCTTAAGTAAAAAATAAAAAAGTCTTAAGACCAAGAGAACAGAATACTGTCACTGCAATGTCACTACCAAACAGTTTTGAAATCCGAAGAGATTCGCAAGCATTAAACACATCTGTCACTCTCAGGACAAGTGCATATTAGACTTCATCATTCTTTTAATTGTTTGACCTTCTTATCAGACAGTCTTATACAGTTATATGTAAATGATTTGTTTGAATTGAAACCAAAAGCCTCAAAAAGACAGTCATGCAAGTGTACTGGAGCCAAGAACAGTCATAGTTATAACATTGCAGTCCTACGTAAATGTCTTTTTTTTTCTTTTTTACATATAAGGCACAGCAAGAAATATGGAATGCAACCCCATCAAGGAAAGCAGTAAAATAAATATATGCAAGTAAATGCTGAATTATTCAGATTACAGCATAAAACTGAATAAGTCAATAGAAAATATATGATAAATATATAAATCCAGACACTGATTTATTAATAGTTACATTTATAGGGATTTAATTAACCAATATTACTAGTTTGCAAAAATCAGCTGAAATCATTGAGGCTGGTTAGCAGTAATGGTCTATGACTAGCATTTTCCAATTTTCCAATTTTTTTTTTCTATAAGGAATCTTATCTTATGTGGACAGGTTTTTCCCAACAATACATTGAGATAAAAGGAGAAGAATTCCAAATGATTCCAAATGTTGCCTCTGTTTCACATCACGTTAAACGTAATCTTAAATCTGTTCACCCATTTAATTTGATGAATTTTAATTAATTTAATTAATTTGGTATCTAGCATATTTAAGCAAAATACTGACATTTCTTTAAACAATATCCTAAATTGTTACACTGTAAAAAAATGTTTAGAAAAAAAGTTACCTGGTTGTCTTAAAATTTTGAGTTCATTGAAATCAAAATTTTGAGTTAATACAATGAAAAATTTTTGAGATTCGACAACCTTTATTAAAATATTATTAAAAGATTTTGTAAGCATATTGGGTAATTGTGTGTGTGTTATTTCTGATGATGCAGTGAAACATGCGAAATAGTGCTATTTTCATGATTTATCAATTTTTTTATGTGGTTCAGATACAATAATATTTTGAGTTTCTATTTATTAAACTAATTTCCTTCATTGTCTCAACTCAAAGTTTTAATTTCAATAAACTCACAATTTTAAGGCAACCAGGTTACTTACTTTTTTAAGTTGAACCAACAAAAACCAACCACATTTTTTTACAGTGTACTTACTTCCAGTTATTCTATTCCCAACTATGGTTAGCACCAAATGGTCCATCTGATCAATTTCCTGACTAAGGTTTTAGCCATATTTGGTGTTAGCCACATTTAACTTCTGCATTGCTTGCAAAGCAAGTACAGTATAAAGAGCATGGATAGAACCAGAGACCTTTGCGTTCACAAGACCAGTCAAGTTTGCTTGTGGTGAGACAAAACTTTAATTTCTTTTTGAAGATTCATGAAAAAAGATGCCATCTTTTTGATAACCTGCATTAACTATTTCAGTAGTTTGTGCGCTTTTCAATACACAAGTTGCTAATTTGTTATAATGTAGTAATTTAGATTAAAAAAAAAAAAAAACAGTTTTAATGCATAATATCTTCCTGTGTGTATTACAGTGTTTCAGAAATTCATCAAACTTGTGGCAGTGTGGTAAGTTAACTTAATATATTTTATGGGAAAATTAATACTGAAAAATGTATTAGTGTTCTGGCCTTGTGTAGAAATACACACACATTTTATTTAACATCCATGTTTGACTAGAGGGTTCCTCAAATCTGCCCTGTTTAGTTCAAACCGTGATCAGATCTACCTGTAATTTTCCAGTATCTCTGAATACCTCGATTAGCTTGCTCAGATGTCTTTGATTAACTGATTAAAACTCTGAAGGGCAGTGGCCTTTCAGGGCTGGATTTGACATGCAAGATCCTTGATTTTACTTATTGTAGACAATTAGTGATCAAATGCCTGTCAATTTACACAGTTTACCTATGGTTGCGACAATCTTTAAATTCCAGAAGTAAGCCGCCACCATGAGTACGGACGCGGAGATGGCCATTTATGGCAAGGCTGCCATTTACCTCCGTAAGCCTGAGAAGGAGAGAATCGAGGCTCAGAGCAAACCATTTGATGCCAAGACTGCCTGCTATGTGGCTGATGAGAAAGAGTTGTACCTCAAGGGAACGATCAAGAGCAAAGATGGTGGCAAAGTCACAGTTGTTTTGCTTGACACTAAGGAGGTACATTTACACATTTAATTTAAACTGGATGCTCAATCTAAATAAATAATCGTCTCGATAAATCTAAGATTGACTGGATAATATTTATAGGAGAGAGTTGCTAAGGAGGATGATGTCCACCCAATGAATCCTCCCAAGTTTGACAAGATTGAGGACATGGCCATGATGACCCATCTCAATGAAGCCTCTGTGCTGTATAACCTCAAAGAGCGTTATGCTGCATGGATGATCTACGTAAGTTCTCAAACAACATAAAAAATTAATCTAAATTCATTTTGTGCTTTTGCAATCTGACGACTCCTCTGTTCATTTCAGACCTACTCTGGACTCTTCTGTGCAACTGTGAACCCCTACAAGTGGCTCCCAGTGTATGATGCTGAAGTTGTGTCTGCCTACAGAGGCAAAAAGCGTATGGAGGCCCCACCCCACATCTTCTCTGTCTCTGACAACGCCTATCAATTCATGCTGTGTGGTAAGATCTGATTTATGAGATCTGAATTATATAAGTTGAAATTCACATTTATAGTTTTATAAAACAATTGCTTAAATATTATTATGTTTCAATTAACAGACAGAGAGAACCAGTCTGTCCTGATTACGTATGTATCAAGTCTTCAACTAGAAATGTTGATCATTTATATTTTTCTCTTGTGGAACTTCCTCGTGTCTTATCATCTTCTGTCTTCTAATCTCTCATAAACCAGTGGAGAATCTGGTGCTGGAAAGACTGTGAACACCAAACGTGTCATCCAGTACTTTGCCACAATTGCAGTGGCAGGTGGTGAGAAGAAGAAAGACCAGACTCCAGGCAAAATGCAGGTATGAGATATATAAATATGTCATGTATATTATTTTGAAAGATTGTGATTTACATTCACCTCACAAACTATATGATATGAAAATTTGTGAAATGTCTATAAACAGTGTTAATTCATGAAATAGAAAATAAATAAAAACCATTCAAACAACACAGGGCTCTCTTGAGGACCAGATCATTGCTGCCAACCCTCTGCTTGAGGCTTATGGTAATGCCAAGACTGTGAGAAATGACAACTCATCTCGTTTTGTAAGTTTACCACTTTCAGTTACAGTTAAAGTTGGTCAGTTCTGTTTGCTTTTTCTATACAGATTTCTATAAAGTGATTTTTAATATTATTATTTATTTATAACACTATTTTGTTTTAAACAGGGTAAATTCATCAGAATTCACTTCGGTACATCTGGAAAACTGGCTAGTGCTGACATTGAGACATGTAGGTGGACATGATTTTATTGATCCATCCTGCACATTTGTCTTTGTCTGTCACTCTTCAGATGATTGTGACTCAAGTACATTCTCTCAACAGATCTGCTGGAGAAGTCTAGAGTGTCATTCCAGCTTCCAGATGAGAGAGGCTACCACATCTTCTACCAGATGATGACCAACCATAAGCCTGAGCTGATTGGTAAGCACAAATGTTTCATTCCATGTTTAAATTCCAGATAATATTGTAAGATACTCTTTCATAAATGCTGTGTATTTTACAGAAATGACACTCATCACCACCAACCCCTATGACTTCCCCATGTGCAGTCAGGGTCAGATCACAGTGGCCAGCATTGATGATACAGTGGAGCTGGATGCTACTGATGTGAGTCATTGCTGTTTGAATAGTGGCATATTCTGTTTAACTATGGCAGATCCTAGAGCTCATTCTTCTCTGTAATTTTCAGAGTGCTATTGACATTCTCGGCTTTAGTAATGAGGAGAAAATGGGCATCTACAAGTTCACTGGAGCTGTGCTTCATCATGGCAACATGAAGTTCAAGCAGAAGCAGCGTGAGGAGCAGGCTGAGCCTGATGGCACAGAGGGTGAGAATAAATTATATATAATTTTTTTTTTTTTTTTTTTTACAAATAAAAGGTTTTAGTAGTTTTAGTTTTCAAGGCAAGAAAATAAATGGATTTTGTAACTTTTTAATTGCAGAGGCTGACAAAGTTGCCTACCTTCTGGGTTTGAACTCTGCTGATATGCTGAAGGCTTTGTGCTACCCCAGAGTCAAGGTCGGAAATGAGTTTGTGACCAAAGGCCAGACCGTGCCACAGGTATGTAGAATTTGTTCAATCTGACTTAATGCAAAAGCAACAAAAGTATAAGTATTTAATATAATATCCAATCTATTCTACAGGTGTATAACTCTGTTAGTGCCTTGGCCAAATCTATCTATGAGAGGATGTTCTTGTGGATGGTCATTCGTATCAACCAGATGTTGGACACAAAACAACAAAGAAATTTCTACATTGGTGTGCTGGATATTGCTGGCTTTGAGATCTTCGACGTAAGAATAATTCTTTGATCTCTTTTTATTTCAAATTGAATCATATTCAGTATTCAGTCAGTAAATGTTTCTGTTTTTTTTCTTCCCATTAGTACAACAGCATGGAGCAGCTGTGCATCAACTTCACCAATGAGAAACTTCAACAGTTTTTCAACCACACTATGTTTGTGCTGGAACAAGAGGAATACAAGAAGGAGGGCATTATTTGGGAGTTTATTGACTTCGGCATGGACTTGGCTGCTTGCATTGAGCTCATTGAGAAGGTTTTTTTTTAACCTGTTTTTGAACTTATTAATTACCATTAATGGTCTATTCTCAAAAGCATGCATTTTTATTCATTAAACAACATTCCTTTCTAAACAGCCCATGGGTATCTTCTCCATCCTTGAAGAGGAGTGCATGTTCCCCAAGGCTACAGACACTTCCTTCAAGAACAAGCTGTATGATCAGCATCTTGGCAAGAACAAAGCTTTTGAGAAACCAAAGCCTGCCAAAGGCAAGGCTGAAGCCCACTTCTCCCTGGTTCACTACGCTGGAACTGTGGACTACAACATCACTGGCTGGCTGGACAAGAACAAGGATCCACTGAACGAGTCTGTTTTGCAGCTGT
The DNA here is from genome assembly GCF_024679245.1 of Pseudorasbora parva. Lineage (NCBI taxonomy): Eukaryota > Metazoa > Chordata > Actinopteri > Cypriniformes > Gobionidae > Pseudorasbora > Pseudorasbora parva. The sequence goes on from NC_090174.1 coordinate 37,406,122, forward strand.
ACCAGAAGTCTTCTGTTAAACTGCTGGCTACTCTCTACCCACCTGTTGTTGAGGGTAATAAACTGTGTGAACATGATTATGTACATCACCAAACTTTGAATCAGTTTTGCACTGTTCTCTTGTTATTACTTTAAATGTTTTCTTTTGTCTCTTTATCTGAATAGAGACTGGTGGCGGAAAGAAGGGAGGCAAGAAGAAGGGTGGCTCCATGCAGACTGTGTCTTCTCAGTTCAGAGTATGTCTTTGTTAGAGACCAAATGTGAATAATGATGCAATTGAAAGGACTTAAGATGCATTGACTGTACATCACCTTGCTTGAGTTTATATCAGAGAAATCAACAACTGAATGCTGAATCTTTTCATGATTAAACAGGAGAACTTGGGCAAGCTCATGACCAACTTGAGGAGCACTCACCCTCACTTTGTGCGTTGCCTGATTCCCAATGAGTCCAAGACTCCAGGTAAAGTAAAAAAGAGCTCACAGATATTCTCATATTAATACAATATTTATTGTATATAATGATAATGTTAATTTACCAAGCTCATGATATAAACTGTTCATTATAGGTCTCATGGAGAACTTCCTTGTTATCCACCAGCTGAGGTGTAACGGTGTACTTGAAGGTATCAGAATCTGCAGAAAGGGTTTCCCCAGCAGAATCCTCTATGCTGACTTCAAGCAGAGGTAAATGGGACTACATGAAAACACCATTTTACTGTAGGGCGCCCTTTATTTTGGAGATTTGAAACATTTTGATAAATCTTCCAATCTTCCATAGATACAAAGTGTTGAATGCCGGTGTTATCCCAGAGGGACAGTTTATGGATAACAAGAAGGCCAGTGAGAAACTCCTGGGATCCATTGATGTTAATCATGATGAGTACAGATTTGGACACACAAAGGTCAATTTTCAGCTTTACAACTTTCAAGATTCACTGATCATGATCATTTAGCCTATACAGATAAACCAATACATTTTTATTTACTGTTTTACATAAATTCAGGTGTTTTTCAAAGCTGGTCTTCTGGGTACTCTTGAGGAGATGCGTGATGAGAAACTGGCTGCTCTGGTCACAATGACTCAGGCTCTGTGCCGTGGCTACCTGATGAGGAGGGAGTTTGTGAAGATGACGGCAAGGAGGTAAGGAATTTCATGAAAGGAAAAAAGTATAAAGCTTTTCAGTGGGGAATTTTAAAACAATGACCAAATCAAACATATTTGTGTTTTATCAAACATAAGCCATTTTAATTTATAGTGTTTATGGGTTATCAATACAAACAATTTAAGGGTATTTAAAAATATTCTATACAAATATGTTTGATCCATAAAGTGAAGGAAGTATTTTTTTTTATATAATTCTGCATTTGATCATCCCAATTGTTTCATCAGGGATGCAATTTACACCATCCAATACAACATCCGCTCATTCATGAATGTCAAACACTGGCCATGGATGAAGGTTTACTACAAGATTAAGCCTCTGCTGAAGAGTGCTGAGACTGAGAAGGAGCTGGCAACTATGAAAGAGGACTTTACAAAATGCAAAGAAGATCTTGTCAAGGCTGAAGCCAAAAAGAAGGAGCTTGAAGAGAAGATGGTATCACTGCTGCAAGAGAAAAATGATCTCCAGCTGCAAGTAGCATCTGTGAGTATTCTTGAACTGAATTAATTAAATTTAGCCTCCATTCGCCGGTGTAATGCTGTTTCCAATGATATAGCAACCTATGTTTAACAGGAATCTGAGAATCTCTCAGATGCTGAGGAGAGGTGTGAGGGTCTGATCAAAAGCAAAATTCAGCTTGAAGCTAAACTCAAAGAGACAACTGAGAGACTGGAGGATGAGGAAGAAATCAATGCTGAGCTGACAGCTAAGAAGAGGAAACTGGAGGATGAGTGCTCTGAGCTGAAGAAAGACATTGATGACCTCGAGCTCACCTTGGCTAAAGTGGAGAAGGAGAAACATGCCACTGAGAATAAGGTTGGAGATTGAGTTGTTTTAAGAATAGACTTAGTCTCAGTTTTAAATGTTGATATAGAATATAAATGGTAAAATATAAGCTTACTGAAACCAAACAAAAAAAATAAAATAATAATCACACAGGTCAAGAACTTGACTGAGGAAATGGCAGCTCAGGATGAGAGCATTGCTAAGCTTACGAAGGAGAAGAAAGCCCTCCAAGAGGCACATCAGCAGACACTGGATGATCTTCAGGCCGAGGAGGACAAAGTCAACACCCTGACCAAATCCAAGACAAAACTTGAGCAGCAAGTTGATGATGTGAGTTGATTGTGCAAACATGTTATTAATTAACTGTGTTTATATGTTATTTATCACTGTGAACATATATTTTATATATCCTTGTCCTGTAGCTTGAGGGTTCCCTTGAACAAGAGAAGAAGCTCCGAATGGATCTTGAGAGAGCCAAGAGAAAGCTTGAAGGAGACCTGAAATTAGCCCAGGAGTCCATCATGGACCTGGAGAATGACAAGCAGCAATCTGATGAGAAGCTGAAGAAGTAAGAATTCTTTGCAAATTCTTATAAAAATAATGGTTTTCATTTATTTCAGATGATTCATTGTTTTCCCCATTTACACACAGAAAAGACTTTGAAACGAGTCAGCTGCTTAGCAAGATAGAAGATGAACAATCCCTGGGTGCTCAACTCCAAAAGAAGATCAAGGAGCTTCAGGTATTTTTAGATTTCAGCTTCAGTGTTTTTCAAACATTATGATCCTTATGATCAAACACAGATCAAATACTAATCATTGTATTAACTACTGTCTTCAATAGGCTCGCATTGAAGAACTGGAGGAAGAGATTGAGGCTGAGCGCGCTGCTCGGGCTAAGGTTGAGAAGCAAAGAGCTGATCTCTCCAGGGAACTTGAGGAGATCAGTGAGAGGCTTGAGGAGGCTGGAGGAGCCACTGCTGCTCAGATCGAGATGAATAAGAAGAGAGAAGCTGAATTCCAGAAGCTGCGTCGTGATCTTGAAGAGTCCACCCTCCAGCATGAAGCTACTGCTGCTGCCCTCCGCAAGAAGCAGGCAGACAGTGTGGCTGAGCTAGGAGAGCAAATCGACAACCTGCAGCGTGTCAAGCAGAAGCTTGAGAAAGAGAAGAGTGAATACAAAATGGAGATTGATGATCTTTCCAGTAACATGGAGGCTGTTGCCAAAGCAAAGGTTGGAGAACTGATTCTATTTTTTTAAACAAAATATCTCAAATGGTTAAGATTCTTAAAAATAATAATCAAATGTTTTTACAGGCTAATCTTGAGAAGTTGTGCCGCACACTTGAGGACCAACTTAGTGAAATTAAGTCCAAGAATGACGAGAACCTTCGTCAGATAAATGACCTCAGTGCTCAAAGAGCAAGACTTCAAACTGAAAATGGTAACAAGTGGCACTAAAGCTCAACAATATAAATATATTTTTGATTTCCTAGGCTAACAAATGACTTACATTAACACAAACCTACAGTTACACAACTGTTTACACACTAGCTGTAGTACACAAGAGATAATGTTGGATACGCCATTTTTCAAACATGACTTTAAACATGTTACAGCCAAACAGAAACAAGACTTATAGTAGAGCACTAAAACCTACAAAGACTATAAAGAATAAGCACTACTGTCCTAAAAACAATATATCTCAATTAATATTAATTTAAGCCATTTTCCTCACCATCATTTTGTCTTAAACATTTTTTTTTTGTAAATGTAAATTTCAAAAGGTGAGTTTGGGCGTCAGCTGGAGGAGAAGGAGGCTCTGGTTTCTCAGCTCACCAGAGGCAAACAAGCTTTCACTCAGCAAATTGAGGAGCTGAAGAGGCAGATTGAAGAGGAGGTTAAGGTAAAACAGCATAAACAATACACACTTTACTGTAATTAATTTACTGTAGAGACAAACTAATATTATGTGACTTTGACTCCTAGGCTAAAAATGCACTGGCCCATGGTGTGCAATCAGCCCGTCATGACTGTGACCTGCTCCGTGAGCAGTTTGAGGAAGAGCAGGAGGCAAAGGCTGAGCTGCAGCGGGGAATGTCAAAGGCCAACAGTGAGGTTGCTCAATGGAGAACCAAATATGAAACTGATGCCATCCAGCGCACTGAGGAGCTTGAAGAGTCTAAGTATGTATATTAGTGTATAATAGTCCTAATTGTCACAGCTGTTTTATAGATTAGAATTCAAAATAATGTGTATTACTTTACAGGAAGAAGCTGGCTCAGCGTCTGCAAGAGGCAGAGGAACAAATTGAGGCAGTGAACTCCAAATGTGCATCTCTGGAGAAGACCAAACAGAGACTCCAGGGTGAGGTGGAGGACCTCATGATTGATGTGGAGAGAGCCAATGGCTTGGCTGCTAACCTTGACAAGAAGCAGAGGAACTTTGACAAGGTAAACAAATTGTTTTGAGTCATTATATGATATTTTCTTTTGTAAAGTATTGCTGGAATGGGCTTTGTTAAACATGCTATAAACAAACCGATCCTAAAACATCTCTACTAAAGGTCTTGGCAGAATGGAAGCAGAAATATGAGGAAGGTCAGGCAGAGCTGGAAGGTGCCCAGAAAGAGGCTCGTTCACTCAGCACTGAACTGTTCAAGATGAAGAACTCCTATGAGGAGAGTCTGGATCAGCTGGAGACCCTCAAGAGAGAGAACAAGAATCTGCAGCGTAAGAATGAAACCATTAAATTAGAAAATACATTAGTGTTCTTATTCTAAATGAGCATTAAAAAGTAAACACATGATTATGATTTGAGATAATATTTTGTTTCTTTCTATAGAGGAAATTTCAGATCTGACAGAACAGTTAGGTGAGACTGGTAAGAGCATCCATGAGCTGGAAAAGGCCAAGAAGACAGTGGAGACTGAGAAGGCAGAGATTCAGACCGCCCTGGAGGAGGCTGAAGTCAGTATCTGGAGAGCAATATGGAATTCTTGCTAGAATTGTCATATTGTGGTGTTAATAAATACTTTCATTCTGATATTTAAATGTTGTTTTATTTTTCATAGGGCACCCTGGAGCACGAGGAGTCCAAGATTCTTCGTGTCCAGCTTGAGCTAAACCAGATCAAAGGAGAGATTGACAGGAAGCTTGCAGAGAAGGATGAGGAGATGGAGCAGATCAAGAGGAACAGCCAGAGAGTAATTGAATCCATGCAGGGCACTCTGGACTCTGAAGTCAGAAGCAGGAATGATTCCCTGAGAATCAAGAAGAAGATGGAGGGAGACCTTAATGAGATGGAGATTCAGCTGAGCCATGCCAATCGCCAGGCTGCTGAGGCCCAGAAACAACTCAGGAATGTTCAGGGACAACTCAAGGTATGTAACATCTGTTTGACTTTGGGATGTATTCATATGTTTGTTTAATCTAACTTTTGTTAGGTTAAGGTCATCAGAAACCAGATTGAAAGTCTATTCTAAAGTTATTGTTTTGTTCAGGATGCCCAACTGCACCTTGATGATGCCCAGAGAGGACAGGAAGACATGAAGGAGCAGGTGGCCATGGTGGAGCGCAGAAACACTCTGATGCAGTCTGAGATTGAGGAGCTGAGAGCTGCTCTGGAGCAGACAGAGAGAAGCCGCAAAGTGGCTGAACAAGAGCTGGTGGATGCCAGTGAGCGTGTTGGGCTGCTGCACTCTCAGGTAAGGACATTTTGGTTTTACCATGAAAAAAGGGGTCATATGATGATATTGATGATATTTTTTTTTTGTATTGGTGTAATAACTGCCTTTGATTAGTCATAGCAAATAATACTTTAACAAATAATACAACTCTGCTTCAGACACGCCATATTGCCCTAGCAAAGTTGGAATTGCCCCATCTTTATTTTAGAAATAATATATTCTAAAATAAGACGGTCTTCGACACGGTCTTGTACTTTCCCAGGTTCACATCAGGAAACTTCCCTTCTTAAAGTACACTGCACACACACACCCATTTGGGTTTTAAATCTTAACCACTGATTTCTAATTGAGTCCACTTTTGAAAGGGGAAATAACAAGCTGCTGTTCCTTTCGCATAGAAATGTAAGGTCCATCCGTTAGCCCAAGGACGGAATCTAACGGCCTGGTCGAAAGACTTCTGCGTGTAAGACTTTTCAGTATTTTTTTAAAAGCACTTAATTTATTCATATCGAATTTTAAATCCGACTCCATTAATAATTTTGATCTGACTCCAACTGTATGTGGTTTCGTTAAGTTTGTTGCGTTTATAAAGTGATGGCTGATTAAAGAATTAGTTGTGATGAAATTTAGATTGTTGATTTTCTTTGTATTTCTTATCTTCATTATTCGTTCCTCCAAGGGACCAGGAGTCACTCAGAGGATAATGCTCGCAAAATTAATAATTAATTACATTACCTCACCGACACAAATTAGCCAGTTCTGTTATAATGGAGGATTGCAAAGTGAAGTATTTTACCTTTAAGTGAGTCGCACATGCTTACTCACAACAACAAGTGTAATTGGAACAATAATGCAAACTGCAACATATTAATAACAGCGACAGTCAGAAATCAGATTGCCCCTCATGTTTAGTGCTATGCTCTAGTTCATGGGGTCCTCCGTATGAATCTGTCCAGGCAGAAAGATTTGCGGAAACTCCTACAATCTCCTCATGCGACACTACTAGAATCAATAATTTCGGACTAACACAAGATAAATCAAGATTAATGTTTATTTTAGCCAGGTACAAATATCAAATAAAAGAAGACTTCATCATACACAACTGATCGGCTTACACTATTAACCTCAATCACCAAATAATATAAAAATAGTTTCAAAGAGTCATGATATCTGGCACACTACATACCATGTGTGTGAGTGCCACTATAGGACACAAACACAACATGGCATGGGGGTTCTGGCTACAGAATGTTCCTAAATGGCAGCTCTGCTACCCTTCCTTAAATACTCAGACCAGAACAAAGGATTGTAAATATTTGCAAACACAACACCTGGTTTCGAGGGAGAGGCTTTAGATATCTTTGAAGAGACCTGAGAAAGAGAAGCCCAGAATTCTCAAACGTTTCAATATTTCTCATCCTACTAGTGACTCTAGTGAAATTGAGACAAATCTCACTGAGACCTTTAAAAAGACACCAAACATGAAAGGGACAAAACAATAGATTCACAGAATACATCATCTGTAGTATATTTGCATTCTGTGACTTGAATCAGGGAAAGGGGAGAGGGGAAGGGGAGACGAGAGAAGGGCAGGGCAGTCACAATCTTTCTGTGAGATCTCTCCAGATTAGTGAGTTTTATTGCTTTATTGCAGGGCATTGGATCTCAGCTTTTGTCTTAGAAGTAAAACCAGTTCTACAGAAACACTCAAACTCTCCAGTTTTAGTGTTACCCAGACCTAGCTAAAACACCTCGTTCAAATTCTCCCTCACCAACCTGCATCATATGATAGAAATTTTGCATAATGACAAAGAAAGAAAGTGTGGCTTTGTTGACCTAATAGTGTTATGTCATTCAGCAAATATTTCCATCAGGTGATGCAGGTCAGTGAAGGAGAGTTTTCTAAATCTTTTAGATAGAATAAATATTTTTTTGGGAGACTTTGAGCTTTGAAAGTCTGCAGATCTGATATATGCACAAACAGCTACATAACATGTTAAAGAGAATGGAAAACATGAGCATGCATCATATGACCCCTTTTAAGGAAATTGAGAGCATCATTCAAAATGTCCAAACTTGTTTTCCATTTTGTAGAACACAAGTCTCCTGAACACCAAGAAGAAGCTTGAGGCTGACCTTGTTCAGGTCCAGAGTGAAGTTGATGACACTGTACAGGAAGCCAGAAATGCAGAGGAGAAGGCCAAGAAGGCTATCACTGATGTGAGCAACAGTAGCTGCCAAATGTTACAAAAGATCCTTGCGTACTTATAAAAATTCTAATGACTTTCTGTATTAATGCAAAAGGCTGCAATGATGGCAGAAGAGCTGAAGAAGGAGCAGGACACCAGTGCTCACCTTGAGAGGATGAAGAAGAATCTGGAGGTCACAGTGAAGGACCTTCAGCACCGTCTGGATGAGGCTGAGAATCTGGCCATGAAGGGAGGAAAGAAGCAGCTCCAGAAACTGGAGTCCAGGGTAAGATTACCTCTATATGAAGTTAATAGTTATGCTCTGAAAGGCTAAAATTGTGTAAAACTCTGGTATGTTTTGGATAGTCTAAACATATTCCTATTGACTAAAATAATTAAATAATATCTCCCACTAACTATAGGTCCGTGAGCTTGAGGCTGAAGTTGAAGCAGAGCAGAGACGTGGAGCTGATGCTGTTAAAGGTGTCCGCAAATATGAGAGGAGAGTCAAGGAACTCACCTACCAGGTAGAAAAAATGTATAGTAAAATTCAGGTCATATTCATTTGATTATGTTCTAGTCTGATCCATGTTCACTATCTGCAGACTGAGGAGGATAAGAAGAACCTCAACAGACTGCAGGATCTGGTTGACAAGCTTCAGCTGAAGGTCAAGGCTTACAAGAGACAGGCTGAAGAATCTGTAAGTACCTAATATAAGAACTATAAACAGCTTGTGAACATATTAAGTTCCTGATATAATTGTATGTAACTTTGCAGGAGGAACAAGCCAACACTCACCTGTCCAAGTTGAGGAAGGTGCAGCATGAGTTTGAAGAGGCTGAAGAGCGTGCTGACATTGCTGAGTCTCAGGTCAACAAGCTCAGAGCCAAGAGCCGTGATGCTGGAAAGGTAATTTTACTCAAATTAATTTAAAAGCATACTTAAATTTGAAAGCTTTTATTTTACCATAAATTGATCCATTTTACATTAGTACAGATTTTTTATTTGTGTACTTTTTTTTTCAGAGCAAAGAGGCAGCTGAGTAAAAACCTTGATATTCACTGTCAACAGCTCCCATTTGTCTCTGAAAATTTGCTATTTCTCAATAAAATATTATATTCATCAACTTCTCTTGTTTTTCCATTGCTGTTTTTTGTGGTTGTTGCAATTTTCCTCTCCGTACAGTATTCCTGAAGGTATTTTTAATGCTTATTACATTACATTCATTTTCAGTAATCTCTTCAAAGAATTTAGCCTATATATAAAACAGTAAGCTTTTAACCAGAACCAAGGCTGTAACCATTAAGAAAAAGAAACATGGATGGTAAAAGTTCAAAGTCTACTATTACTAATTAACTGTTTATTTTATTACTAAATTAACTCTATCAACTATATAACTGATCTGCCCACATTGTCGCTATATGATAAATTGAACTGAGCTGATAACATCACCGTTTTCTCTAGAATGACTGTACAGCCGAATCAAATTTTGTTGCAATATTGTCCTGTTTAACACTCTGAAGCTGCTTTAAAACAATCGTCATTGTAAAAGCGCTATATAAATAAAGTTGACTTGACAAGTCTATTATAGTTATGAAGTATTCAATTTATTTTAAAACAGGCACACTTTTACTCTTATTAGTATGTCTAATTTCTAAAAAATGCATAACGTTTCGTCACATTCCATAATCATGCAAATAATAGTATTTTCAATTCCATATGGGGACATTTCATAAAGTCAATCAGTGGATTTTACTGTTGGTCACAGAACATTTTGTATAACAGTTGTCAAATATTATATTATAAATTATAGTCAAATGAAGTCAAGTCACCTTTAGTGCTTTTTACAATGCTGATTGTTTCAAAGCAGCTTCACAGGCCTTGTCCCAAATGGCACACTTGGCACACCCCTTTGGGGTTAATATGCACCCTCGATGTGCACTTCTCCCGAGCCTGCACTGGTGCGGTTACGCAGTGGACTTCTCCCAGCATTCAAAGCGGCATTATGATGTGAGTGTGGACTCAGAGGAAGACCTCAGAGGAAAAAACTTTCAAAAGTACCTCTGCATGGTGCGGATTACTGACATCACATGCCACAGATTACTGACATCATTACCGCGATTTTAGGTCTAACCCTGCGTCCTAATTTGCATAGTAAATTGCATACTCAATTCATACCTAATTTGCATACTCGAAAATAGAATTAGTTTGTCCCAAACCATAGTATGCTGTAAAGATTATTCCAAAGATACCCAGATGGTCTACTATTTCCGGTCAGAATTCGAAGTGCGGATCGACGCACACTTTCAATGGCTGGTTTTGCCCACAACCCATTGAGAATTGGAAGAGGATTCGGTTAGAACTACAAACGCAGATAAAAAGTGTTAAAAAAACTACAAACATGACAGATGTGCGAGTCCGACGGTTATTAGAGAGGTTTAGATAAAGGTTTGAGTGATCAATTTTACGTATTTATCCTGATGAAAATGTATCTATTCAGCGCCATCTACATAATATTTCACCTGCAGCAGCATTGTGAACTTTTGTAATAACTTTCTGCTACACACTCAAAAGTATGTACTTTTTCTTCACAAAAACAGTACATACTCTTAGGACGTAGCGGCTGGGCGATATGGCCCCAAAAAATGATCACGATATAATTTTCCATATCAGTCGATATCGATAAATATCACAATAAATGTAAAATCTTTATTTCTTTAAAGTTTAAAGGCATATTTTGGCTCCTGAGTGAAAGATATAGAAAACAGACAGTTAACTGTGGTTTTAAACTATCCTTTATTGTCAAAACATGACAAAAACTTCCCAAACAGGTGAACAATTTATTAAAACTAAGGTAGATTTATTTATTAAAATATTAATTGTGGTCAGCATTTTTTACTCTACACTGTATATCAATAATATCATTACTTAATCGTATAAGTAGTAAAACACTAAAAACGCAAACGGGCAAAAAAATATTAAAAAAATAAAAAGGTCCCCCTGTGCATCTCTCTCACGCGCGCGCGCGACACACACACCTCACCAACAGTGGGCTGGCCGCGAGAGGAGGGAGAGAGCAACGTTCAGTATTTGTGGATCTGTAAGGGCTGTCTAGTCTATTTTTATCATTTTAAACATTATTTCTCTTTTGATACAGTCGATGCTGAGTCATTAATACATCACCAAAGACAAACAGTTACGATAGCGATCATGTACAAGTCCGATGTTTTAGTGATTATAGTTTGGTAGCGTTAGCTTGTTGTCAGTCACCCATCGCAACTAACAAGGTGATAGCCTGTGTGTGAATGTAGTTAATGTAGATTTACCGCTGTGTTGGGCTCAACGTTATAGAGAAGAACTAACTTCATTTCAGAACTTAGAAGAAGCACGATCATTTAATTATTAAATTCCGTGTGGTCAACGTAAACCTATGATAAGCAGTCCACGTGAACTTCGTCGCTGTTTTATGTCGGATGGGATCGCTAAAATATCCCAAACCACTGACTGAAGTTGAGCAAACTAACTTGTCAACGATATCTGTGTCCTCCGAGCTGGTCTATTGCTCATTTTTATCGCTCCACTTTACTTGATCCTCCAAGCCTGTCAGTCAGCCACTGACTGTAAACAACAGCGCGTGCAGCACCCAGAAGCCCGTCTGCAATACGCATGCGCAGCATTACGCATAGCGCTTAAGCATTATATCGAGAATTTATCGAACTATTGTTATCGTTTTATTGGGGAAAATTACATCGTGATAATTATTGTTATCATTTTACCGCCCAGCCCTAAGTATAAGTAGGCGAATTGGGACGCAGCTTAAGTTTATCAGCCATCAAAATGAATGATCAAAAATGATCAACATTTACCAATACACATTAAAATGTTTCATTTACAGCAGTATTTTTTTTTGTCACAAGTCAAAAAAAGAAAAGAAAAAAAGTAGAAGAAGAACTCTTTTATTTTCATTTTTATAGTTACCTCTCACAGTAACGTGTCTGTTAAACAAAAATTAAGATATTACTAAAGCTGTGAAGTTATTAAAAGTAATTTCAGGAGGAGAATCTTCACCCATTGATTGCCAGATCACCGGTCTCTCCGATCCTCCACAGCCCGCACAAACTCCTCACTCAAGAAGACCACTCTCTTCCTCCATCTAGAATCATCACGGGGCTCGGTCAATCATCGTCGTGATGCATCCAGGCCTTCATCATCATCAACATCATCCTCTTCAGCAGTAACGTTAAGCCTCGTACCTCCTGCTGAGAAATGGTCCGTCAACGCGCTCAGGCAAGCGTTATCCAGCCCAGGTTTTCCATTTCTCCTAGAGGAATTCAAAAGCGCAACTTCACGATCTGCTCATGTGTTCTCACCAAAACTCTCACTCTCACGCCGCATTCAGCGTTCTCCCAGCAGAACGCAAACATCAACACAAACAGCTGCCGACACTTTCACGTCCGCCGCTTATTTCGGCCGGCGTTATCGCGGCCGCAGACATTAGTTCCACGGCTGCTCGCAATAGTTCCACGTCCTCTTTGATAGTGACTGTTAGCTTTCCTCCTCCCACAGGTGAGTATAGCTTCTTCTGTCCACGCTTCAAATATTTCTGTTCTATCTGGCTTTTATTCTCTGTTAAATCCATCTAGCTATATAATAAATGTCTCCTCTGCTATTGGAGCAGGCCCAAAGCGTGAGGATGCCTCCGCAAACGGTCCTGCCCCCCCCCCCCCCCCCCCTTTAATTTCTCCTCTGCTATCGGCGCGGACCCAAGCGTAAGACTGCCTCCGCAAACGGCCCTGCCCCCCACCCCCTCTCTCTTTAATTTCTCCTCTGCTATCGCCGCAGACCAAAGCATGAGGCTGCCTCCGCAAGCGGTCCTGCCCCCCACTCATTTTTGCCTCTGCTATCAGAGCAGACCCAAGCCAAGCGTGAGGCTGCCTCCGCAGATGGTCATGCCTATGGCGTTTAAATAAAGTCAAAAGTCGCGCGCACGAAAACCACGAGCACGCGAATAAACCCAAGCGCGCAAAACAGACCCACGAGAGGAAAATAGCAACGCGAGAGCGCATCTGTGCAGCCGCGAGAGCGCATCTGTGCAGCCGCGAGCGCATTTGTACACCGCGAGCGCTCATTTGTACACCGCGAGCGCGCGAAACAGTATTTAGGGGCGGAAATGAATACTAGCGCAAGCCCCTGCTGCCTAGCGCGCACAACTGCAAATGAGCGCTCGCGTGACTACTCAAGACTCGCTCGCTCCTCGAGTTGACTTTTAACACTTTGAGGGCGGGGCAATGACTTTTGTCTTCCCACCTGTGATTGGTCATTTGTTTAATCAGTTTTACTCTTGTTTAAACATGTAGCAGGACTAGGACAAGGCACGTTTTAAGGAACCATTATGTCGGACCCTGCAGGTAATTTAATTTTTAAGTCTTTGTGTTTCGAGTGCAATATATTCAATATATGAAATTGTATTGTACAATTTCGAAGGTATTTTGTTTACAATCATCTTGAATAGTTTGTATAGGACCTTAACACCAAAAAAGATAAGCTAATTTAAGATAAAGCTGGCTAACCCATAAATGTAGGATGTTAAAGGTTAGTTTTGACCTACATTGACAATATACAGTAAATAAATCATCGCTGAGTAGCATTTCTAGCTACTTAAAGCTAGTATGCTAATGTATAAACAAAGCAGCGTAAATGCAATCTTTGTAATTCATTCAAACCACAGCACCGACCCCTATTGCTATTATCGTAATGCCATTTATAAAATGATTAGAACACATTACAAACGGCATTAGTGAAACTTAAGGGTTACATCACTGAAAGCGTTTTTCTGCTGATGGTCTATGTGACCCTGTAAAAAGTGTAAAACAAAAAAAAGTGATGTTTTGATGTTTTCTGTCATCCTATATGCAAACAATTAAGAAAATAATTTTGATAGATGTACTACTAAGACCATGTTTGAAATAGGGAAATTAGTAAGTAAAATCAAACTTTGATGCTCATTATCTGTTTTTTTTTAATACTTTCCTGGACTCAAAGGATGAGTAGAGATAATGTAACCCTTTCAACTTTTGAAGTGTGTTTATCACAAAAGTGACATGGTATCTTAACATCTCATTAATTATTCTTTGTTCTGTCAATAGCTAAGACACCACTTTTTGGCAAATCTTTTACACAAGTTGCAACAGGCCTTCAGCACAATACCACTGGATTTAGATTATCTGGAGTTTCTGTGTCGTCAGGAGCTGTATATTCTGGAGGCCCTGTCCAGTCACATACAAGTACCCCCTGCTATCATTTACATTTACATTTAATCATTTAGCAGACGCTTTTATCCAAAGCGACTTACAAAAAAGGGGAGAGTAATAGAAGCAACGAAACAGACAAGGCCAACAACCTGTAAGAGCTGTAAGAAATCTCAATTAATTAGCACAGTACAAATTTTTTTTTTTAATAGACATGTACAACAAAAACTCACTTACGCAAAATACAAAACACTGGATTTTGATAGCTATGATAACAACCCATTAGGACTAAGGCTGTTGCCCCAGCTGTTGTCGTTAATGCAGATTCAGTGGCCCAATGGGTGGTATCACCCAGGCTTTGCAAGAGCTCTTTGACCTTATACGGGCACAAGCGGAACATCCAGCACCATGTGTCAGATAAATAAATCACAAAGATTGCATTTACGCTGCTTTGTTTATACATTAGCATACTAGCTTTGTTAAGTAGCTAGAAATGCTACTCAGCGATGATTTATTTACTGTATATTGTCAATGTAGGTCAAAACTAACCTTTAACATCCTACATTTATGGGTTAGCCAGCTTTATCTTAAATTAGCTTATTTTTTTTGGTGTTAAGGTCCTATACAAACTATTCAAGATGATTGTAAACAAAATACCATTGAAATTGTACAATACAATTTCATATATTGAATATATTGCACTCGAAACACAAAGACTTAAAAATTAAATTACCTGCAGGGTCCGACATAATGGTTCCTTAAAACGTGCCTTGTCCTAGTCCTGCTACATGTTTAAACAAGAGTAAAACTGATTAAACAAATGACCAATCACAGGTGGGAAGACAAAAGTCATTGCCCCGCCCTCAAAGTGTTAAAAGTCAACTCGAGGAGCGAGCGAGTGTTGAGTAGTCACGCGAGCGCTCATTTGCAGTTGTGCGCGCTAGGCAGCAGGGGCTTGCGCTAGTATTCATTTCCGCCCCTAAATACTGTTTCGCGCGCTCGCGGTGTACAAATGCGCGCTCGCGGTGTACAAATGCGCTCGCGGCTGCACAGATGCGCTCTCGCGGGTGCACAGATGCGCTCTCGCGTTGCTATTTTCCTCTCATGGGTCTGTTTTGCGCGCTTGGGTTTATTCTCGTGGTTTTCGTGCGCGCGACTTTTGACTTCATTTAAACGCCATACATGCCCCTCCCTCTCTTTCTTTTCTCCGCCACCATTGGAGCCGATCCAAGCATGGGGTTGCTCCCCAAGCTTTCTTTTCTCCAACCTTATTCCATCCAGCTTCTGCTTCCTCTATAGTTCCTTATAGTTCCTAGTGTCTTTTAAGGCAGTTTTTATCACTATGATTTTATTTTAAGTATTTGTTTTAAATAAGTTTTGCTTAGTTAGTTGTTTGATGCTATAAAAGTTGTCACTGAGGAACCAACATACTTTTTCAGGAGCTTTTATCTTAATTTCTACATTTCCCAGATTTTAGCATAAATATTAAGATTATTAGCCCGAAGGTGGACACAGTTCCAACCCCAGTTCCTCCCTTTTCAGAGTAGATATTCCAGTAACTCACTCACTCAAACGCCTCCACCTTATATCTGGATTCAATATTTCATGCCGTCTCAGCCAGAACATTGCAATCCTACTGGACAACTTGGAGAGCTTTCAAACAATTTCACTCCTACAACCAACTTGATTTCCCAAATTCTCTCTCTTTTAATTTTCTTCATTCATCTCATATCTCCACCAGAGTAACTGTGCGTTCACACCGCCGGCGGCGAGAGCGGCAAGGTGGCTGGAAGTCATTCATTTTCAATGGGAGCCAGGCGGCGAGCTCCGGCGAGAGCACGGCACGTCTTGGACGCTTTGGGAATCGAGGAGAGTTGAAATCAGCTCAATTTTATGGTGATGAGCTATGAAGCGGTTCAGCGGCAACCAGTCAGAATGTAGAAGTTCTCCGCTTGAGAGAAATCCAGAGAACGCAGGCCTGTAAATTTTGGTTCCGACCACATTAGTTCCCAAGCAAAATGTAAGAGAAGTTGATCATTGCTGTGCCGGTTTCCCTATCATTTATGACGAGACCATTTATAGTGATGTGTAATTTGTTAAGAAGTCGCGCAACACTATTTTACAGGTGCTAGAACGCTCGTTGTTCAGTGGGTATACAATTCATTCTTACTTTTACATTTAAACGATTTCATGAAGTTAATTTATACCCTACTTGTGGTCAGGCTATCAATCAACATGCTTATTTGATTTGCGGCCTCTTTAAATACAGTAAAAAAAAAAAAAAACATTCGATCTACGTCAGAGTGGCAGCGCGTCCACAAAGCTTTCTACAGCGTCGTTAGCAGGGCGGCAAGAGCGAATTTTGTGTGAATCCACCCAATCTAGTACCATCAAAGTCTATCTCAGCTGCTTTCAATTTTTCCAATCTTCAACCATCCATCCAACCATCTCGGATCTCTAAGTTTTAAACAAGAACACCATCCGTTTCCTCATCAAAAGCAGCAAACTGATCACATTAAAAATTACCTTTTCATTCATATCTTCAATCTCCTGACACCCATCCAGTAATATCAATATATTTCCTTCTCCCTTGCCACAGGAAGGTGCAGATCTTCTTACATCTTGACCCGCTGTTTGCTGATGAGAACAACCTTCCTGTCACCAGGCAGTGAAGTTCATTAAAAAAGCTTCAGCAAATCCTCACCCACTCTGGTATTCAAGCTTACTTGTATTCATCTTACTCCTTCCGCAATGGAGCAGCCACCACCGCAGGCCAAAAAGGACTGCCAGACCATCAATTAAACTACCGGGTTGGTGGTCCTCAGAGGCCTTTCGTTCTCACTTTCGTTCGGACCTCAGCCTCATCAAACAAGCCATCTTCGCTTGACGCTGCAGTGCTCTGCCAATTTGATACTGCCGCTGCAGTATTTGGCTTTACTAGATATCACCGTTGCAGTCCTTCACTTGATGCCACCGTCCCTCGCTTGATGCTCCAGGGCTTCGCTTACCACTACAGTGCTCCTCCAGTTTGATGCTGCCACTGCAGTGCTCCTCCTATTTAATGCTGCCGCTGCAGTGCTCGTCCTATTTGATGCTGCCACTGTAGTGCTCCTCCTATTTGAGGCTGCCGCTGCAGTGCTCCTCCAGTTTGATGCTGCCGCTGCAGTGCTCCTCCTATTTGATGCTGCCACTGCACTGCTCCTCCTATTTGATGCTGCTGCTGCAGTGCTCCTCCTATTTGATGCTGCCACTGCACTGCTCCTCTTATTTGATGCTGCCGCTGCAGTGCTCCGCAATTTGCCGCTGCCGCTGCCGCTGCAGTACTCCACCAATTTGACGTTGCAGTGATCCGCAATTTGATGCTGCTGCTGCAGTGCTCCTCCAATTTGATGCTGCCCCTCCAGTGCTCCACAATTTTATACTGCCGCTGCAGTGCTTCTCATATGGGATGCTGCCACTGCAGTGCTCCACCATTTTGATGCAGCTGCTGCAGTGCTCCGCAATTTGATGCTGCCGCTGCAGTGCTCCGCCAATTTTATGCCGCGTGCTTTTATTTGATGCTGCCACTGCACTGCTCCGCAATTTGATACTGCTGCTGTAGTGCTCCTCCAATTTGATGCTGCCACTGCAGTGCTTCACCAATTTGATGCTGCAGTGCTTCTCCTATTTGATGCTGGCACTGCAGTACTTCGTTAATTCGTGACTGCCGCTGCAATCCTTTGCTTGATACTGCCGCTGCAGTGCCCAGTGCTCCACAATTTGATACTGCTGTTGTAGTGCTCCTCCAATTTGATGCTACAGTGCTTCTCAATTTGATGCTGCCACTGCAGTGCTCCGCCAATTTGATGCTGCAGTGCTTCTCCTATTTGATGTTGCCACTGCAGTGCTTCGCTATTTTGTGACTGCCGCTGCCATGCTTTTTAAAGCTGCCGCTACAGTGGACCTCCTATTTGATGCTGCCGCTGCAGTGCTCCACCAATTTGATGCTGCAGTGATCTGCAATTTGATGCTGCCGCTGCAGTGCTCCTCCAATTTGATGCTGCCCCTCCAGTGGTCCACAATTTGATACTGCTGCTGCAGTGCTTCTCCTATTTGATACTGCCACTGCAGTGCTCCACCATTTTGATGCAGCCGCTGCAGTGCTTCGCAATTTGATGCTGCCGCTCCAGTGCTCCACAATTTGATACTGCCGCTGCAGTGCTCCGCCAATTTAATGCCGTATGCTTCTCCTATTTGATGCTGCCGCTGCAGTGCTCCACAATTTGATGCTGCCACTGCAGTGCTTCACAATTGATACTTCCGCCACAGTGCTCCGCCAATTTGATGCTGCAGTGCTTTTCCTATTTGATGCTGCTACTGCAGTGCTTCGCTATTTTGTGACTGCCGCTGCCATGCTTTGCTTGATACTGCCGCTGCAGTGCCCCGCCAATTTGAGACTGCTGCTACAGTGCCCTCCCATACGGAAATGTAATATATGTACATATATGTCCCTGTATCCGAGTAGTGATGTCATATATGTTTCATATAAGGCAATACATTATTAGCGCATATATACATTCTCACGATATATGAAGATATAGGTTTATACCATGTATGAAATACCCATAGAATATTTATTATATATACATATATTAAAATTATTTATATGATGATTTTTTATATGGTACTGTATGTTAATCCCATATATGTAAACAATATATGTCGAATTTATATATGTACGTTTATTTAAACATAATATATGCAAACATTCAGTATGCTTTTATAGGACTTTATATGGATTTATATAGTGGTGTTTGAATCCTGGCATTTCATAATTTGGTTTTGGTTCAGGCTTCGGACATTAAAAGCTCCATGTGTGTTTTTCTCCCCGTTGTGAGTGTACAGTTTGAGCATTCGCTTGGTCTCGTGTGAGCATCTAGTTTTACTTGGGCAGTATACACTGTTTTGTCCATGTGTTTAGGGTGGTTTGTTTAGCATGCGGCTTGTGCTCATCATTAGCCATGGCGTGTACTTTCATGTTTTGTTCTGTGTAGCATGTAACGGTTACCCTGGTACATGGGTGACATTTTTCATCCTGTCCTCTAGAGGGCAACAAATGGAGGAAGTGGTTTTAAGGTTACGAGTAGCATAGAGGAGAGGCATGGCAATGGAGCATGGGTGAAAATGCCTGGAATCACATTGTGTTTGAGAGTTAAGTGAATTGTACATTCTAATGCTTTACAATCTTGTTCAAATGCACATTTTTATGTACCCATAAAAATGTTAATTCATAGTGTTTGGAAGTTTGCAGAGAAGCTCGCAGAGGACTCTGTTATGGGGCTTGAGTGCACTGATACCTACTTCTTACCTGTGTTGGATTGATTGTATATCTTCATTGCCTGCTGGGACTGGGACTTCTACAACACTCATATAAGAGACTTGCATTGCAGACTATATATCCTTTTCCCTCTACGGCATTTTGAATTGTTTGGTACTGTTTTTTGTTTGTGTATCACTAGTATTTTGGGTTTGGAATTGATTTACTGTTTATTTGTTTACTTATAGTGTTGAGCTTTGATATTCACAATGCTGTCTTGAATTTCCATCCATGTGCTAATTGTTACTATGTTATCTCATTCAGTGATAGATATGATTTATTTTCACATTGAGAATCTTACAGTTAGTTTGAAAACAAACTATTGGCAAAAGTGAATTCCCGTTTTTTTTCTGAGGATTTCTTGTTGTATAAAAAACTAAGGCGAGCCAGTTACAAGCATGAAGGGGTTTGTTTGTTTCGGTTGTTTATTTTTGAAGTCTAATAAAAAGCCCATTAACCTCTGCACCCTTGAGTCATTCATCTCTTGCCTCACCTGACAATAAGTAACATTATAAATATTTTATATTTTAAATGTCATTTGTTTTATACATAGTATAGATTTTAAGACTCTACGGCATTTGACAGTGATAATGATTTGTCACATATATAATTTAAACATATATAATATGTGGACTAAATATATATGTCAATATATGGAATTTCTGATGCTGTGCATATATGTGCATTTATGTTTTTACTGTATATGAGCATATTAGGATATTTAATATATGAGACCTATATGTCAAAATATGTATTATACATACATAAACATGTATAATATATGGGATACATTTATATGTCAATATATGGAATTGTTCCAATTTCTAATATGTTTCATATATGTTTTTACTTTATATATCACATATATCGCATTTATTGATATTTCATATATAGACATATATTACATTTCCGTATGGGCTGCCAATTTGAGACTGCCTCTGCAGTGCTTTGCTTGATGCCTCTGCATTACCCCACCATGTTAAGACTGCCGCTGCAGTGCCCCGTCATTTTGATACTGCTGTTGCAGTGCTTTGCTTGATGCTGCTGCAGTGCCCCACCAGTTTGAGAATGCTGCTGCAGTGCCCCGCTCAATGCCAGACTGCTGCTGCACCACCTCACCTGTTTCATAAACTGCCTCGGCAGGTACCTACCTCAATGCTGCTGCAGTGCCATCTTCCATTCAGTCTATTTTACAATTTTGGGGGGGTCTTCTAGAATAATTATGCAGTCTCCTCAAGTAATCATGAGCTGTTCAAATTCCCATAATTCTGGCTTGCAGTCTATTTCTGCATTGTTTTTGGCGGGCAATCGGAGCTCGGTAGAATATCCTCTCCGAGACCCTCTATAGCAGACAGCAAGCCAAATCTGTTTACCACTTTCACTAAGATTATATGGGCACACAAACTCGTAAAGTTAAGTTATTAAACGTAATTTCGGGAGGAGTACGCTCATCTAATCTTTCAATTGATACCAAGGTATAAAACCAGCAGCTTACCTCTTCACCATTTTAGTTCCTGCAGCATCACTCCTCCTCCCCTGCTCCTCCTTTTGTACAATTTTGTACACCACACTGGTGGTGGTGGAGGAGAGATCCCTGACACGAGTGAAAAGTGCTTTGGGTGTACAGTAGTGCATATGAAAGGGCTGTATTAATGACTCATTCATTCATTCATTCAATTTTGCCTGTTATAGGGGGGCAATCGGAGCTCGGCTAGAATATCCTCCCGAGCCCCTCTATAGCAGACCGCAAGCCAAATCTGTTTACCACTTTCACTAAGATTATATGGGCACACAAACTCGTGAAGATATAACTGCAAAGGAAATACATGTATTTTAACAAGCTACTGTAATATAGGAAACCGTTTGGCACGCCCCCTAGCGTTCTGCTCGCCCATTTCTCCAAGCGGCAGCTACCCCTGCCTCACATTTGGCTGCAGACATAGGGCGTAAAAAACATTTGGTTGCAGCAAAGCAAACAAAGCTCATCGAAACCTAGATGTGGGAATCGCGTCAAATATTGATTCAGGCATTTTTTTCAGTATATGGCAATCGTGGGATAAGTGGCAAACCTAAATGCTCGAGCTTGCTTGCTTGTGCGTGTGTGTGTGTGGGCATGTTTTTGTGACATATGAGGACACAAATGTGTATAATGACAGAGGATTAAAACAGTATTACAAGGAGAGGGTGAAATATAAGGACACTGGCCATGTCCCCACTTTTCAAAATGCTTATAAATCATACAGGATGAGTTTTTTTAGTAAGTAAAAATGCAGAATGTTTCATGTGATGGGTAGGTTTAGGGTGAGTGAGTGTGAGAGAAAAAAAGATAGAAAGAAAGAAACCAAAGATGCCAATATCCAAAATCCTTTTTGGGACCTTGCCCCAATAAGAAAGTGAAGCCCTTGTCAGCTCAGGAAGTTAGACTCTTTCTGAAGAAGTTAGACTCTTTGTCCGATTCTCGATCTGAGACCTATAAACCGAGCCCTTCACAAGCATGCGTTCAGGATGACAATGTTGATGCAGTTCCTGGCGCAAATCCACCCCGGAGACTGGTTTCATCTGTGGTCTTAAAGGACATTGACTTCACGTTATAGGCGCCTCCTGAGGTCCGCGTTCGAAGGAGAAGCAGACCAATACGCAGTTCTCTCGCTTAGCTTGGCTTTAACACTCTCAGTCTTGCTGGGGTTAGACCTAGCTTTGCTATGCCGCTGCTGGCAGCAAATGTCGAGGACAGTATACAGCCGTCTTTTTTTCTCGATGCGTGGAGAGCCATTTCTGCACATCGCACTGGTATCTAATTTATTCCAAAAATATTCTCTTCGGTTCAGACGCAGACCATCCCATTTTAATGGTGCGGTCCCGTCACTAACGTTATCCAAAACACCCTGATTCTCAGGAAGTTTAGCATGCTCACTAAAGAAACGATAGAACACATCCTTCTGAGCGAGCAGGAAAGGGGGTTTTACAGTCGCTATTTTGTTGTGCTAAAGAAAGACTCCTGTCCATTTCTCGTTGTCTCTACTGATGCTTCCATCGTGGTAGTGTTGGGTCTGCGTTGGCTCACTGCCATAAGATCTCTCTAGCCCTCTCTAGTCCGCTGGAGCAGCAGCATGTTCTGATTTGCATGCGTACATAAATCGCCAAGGCGGCGTACGTCAGGCTGCACACCTCCTTTTGTGGGGGGATCGACATCTCCCCATCAGGGCGAATTCCATCACTTGCTGTCTAAACTGTGGAGTGGATTTGCTTTCAGGGAACGAATCTCCTCAGGGAGAGTGGAGACTTCACCCCAGATTTGGTAGGGCGGAGGTGGATCTATTTGTGACGAGCAGAACATGCATTGCAGAACATGCATTGCAGAACATGCATTGCCCACATGCATTGCACTGTCATTCTCACTGTCCCACTCCCTGCTGTATGGGGGATGCTCTGACGTCGAGCTGGCTGAGAGTCAAACTCTATGTGTTCCCTCCGTTTACATTTTGCCTATGGTACTATGCAAACTAAGAGAGGAGAGAGCATCTGTGATTCTTGTCGCTCCCAACTAGCCATGGTTTACGGATCCCAGGGAAATGCTGACAGCTTTTCTATGGTAAGTTCCCCTCAGAAGGCACATTCTGTCACAAGCGAACGATGTGAAATGGCACACCAGACCGGAGCTGTGGAAACCTCAAGTGGGGATGCTTTAGGTGCAAGTGCTTTGCCTTAGAATGTCCTCGCTACCCTCACAAAGTCCCGCGCATCAGCCCCCAGGCGCTTTATGCTGTAAAATAGGGAATATTTGAGAAATGGTGCTGTGAGCATGCTATCGACCCATTTAGCTGCTACGTGTTTTACAACTTAGAATGTATAATGACAGTCTGCCTTCCATTTGAAGGTTTATATAGCTGCTATTGCTTCTTTTTGCTCCCCGGTATCCAGGCAGTCGATCAGTAAGTGTGATTTGATGGTCAGATTTCTTAAAGCAACGAGGAGGTTACATCCTCCATGACACCTTCTGTGCTGCCGTGGGACCTGACTTTGATCCTAAAAGCCCTCTCTACCTCCGTTCAACCCTTTAGAATCTATAGCAGTAAAGGGCTTTCTCTTTAACCGCTCTTCTCCTGGCCCTTGCTTCTGCTACGCGTTGGGGATTTACAGGCTTTCCCTGTGAATGGTATTGTATGTGTTTCGGTCCCGGTGATTGTAATGTCACTCTCTGACATGACTAAGTGTCAAAATCACTATCAACACCCCTTTTAAGCACGTCGTCTATGCATCAGTCTTATCACTTAAACCGGCGACCTCGTGTGATGCTTTTCCGCTGAGTGCTGTTTGCCTGGTAGGGTGCTTAAGAGGCTGTCCCACTGGATAGTGAATGCTATCGCATTGGCACATACTGGTCTGGGCCAGGACTGCCCTTAAAAAAAATTGGACACATTCTACAAGAGCCATTGCATCTTTGTGGGCTTGGTCTAAAGGTACATTCATTCAAGAAATATGCTTGGCTGCTAGCTCAGTTGCCAGATTTTACAAGCTGGACATGCCAAATCTGTATCTACACAAATGCTCTCTGTGAGTCAAGTCTTCACGTGTTTTACACTGCACTGTGAGATTCACATGTTTTACACTGCACAGTTATTACCTTTTCTGTTGATGCTGTGTATGCCTGTGCTTGTGTTTTCACTCGCTGTTGTCATTTTTACTGCTCTTATCAGTGCAGCAGGCATTTTTATTCTATCCACTTTCAAGTGTTTGTTTTGAAACACAGTTCGTTACCGCTGTTGACACTGTGTTCACTCATATTATCACTGTATCACTACATTATTGGGCAAGTTCTGTCCTTATCAGTGCAGTCTGCATTTTTCTGTCTCAATATGCAAATTTGAATATGCTTTAGCACATTCTTTGTCTTTCATAGTCTTTCATTTGCCGGTCTTCACCTATCATAAAGGCTTCTGGCAACTCTGGCCCTTGGCAGTTTTATTGTCTTTGTCCCTTGGCAGCATTTTCAATGCAGTGTTGAAGTGACCGCTCTTGAAAGGGAACGTCTCCGGTTACTATCATAACCCCGGTTCCCTGAGAGGCGGGAATGAGACACCATGTTGGTCGCCGCTCTCCCCGCTCTCTCAGTTTCATGTTCAGTCGTGATTCTGAGGTAATTGCCACGCTTCTTGCCTTTTATACTGCTAGGTTACGCCTATAGTATTAGCATGTGATTTGCATGTCACTCGGCAGTTGCCCAGTTTTTCTAACTGGTGTTAAGCCTATAAGATTTCAGGAAATTACAAAAGAGAATAACATATATATACAATGGCAGCCCCTAGTTACGGATGTAGGGTTTATTAAAGTTGTACATTAAAAACCAAATTGTTTATTCAAGTAAGCCAAGGTATTGCTCTAACGTTATTTATCCACAAATGTTATGCATTATCAGCAGCTTTTTTTGTGTTAGCTAGTTTTCAGTCCACTGAGTGCAAGAGTAAATTAATACCAAATACATTTTCAGATATACAATACAAATAATGTAAAATAAAAGGTATAACAGCTTCTCTTGCCTTATGTACTGTTTTTCTCCTCCGTTTCCCCTCAAATAAGCAAGGAGTAATGCTGCCTTTTTGTGCTCTCCGACAAGTTTAACATTGGTAATCATTGCACATGATTGCGTCACATTTTA
Source organism: Pseudorasbora parva (assembly GCF_024679245.1). NCBI lineage: Eukaryota > Metazoa > Chordata > Actinopteri > Cypriniformes > Gobionidae > Pseudorasbora > Pseudorasbora parva. The sequence goes on from NC_090174.1 coordinate 37,431,209, forward strand.
AAATTTTAATGCAATGAGCACGTAATCACAACTTCAGAAGGGAATTATCAATTCCGAACCTTTGGGATATAAACGTTTGTAAATGAGCATAAGCCCTGTATGGTCCGCAATGCTTTGTTTTCATCTAGCTACAATTCCTTGCAATCAGGCAGTTTGGCGTGACTTCGCCTGGAACGCTACAACGTAGTGAGTCATGGTTTGAAGTCGTAAATTACGGACTCAAAAAACTGCCTGGAACAAAGCATTAGTAGACTAAAAACATGGTATAGAATAACAATGGCCTTATAAGACTTAACAGTATTGCTGTGTGTCAGGACAAACTGGACAATATTGATGTGAACCAAATATAGGCCGACCAACAGTTCAGTTCTGTTAAGGACAGACACAGACATGTGTTTGGCTTCTTCAAATAGCAAGGACTGTAAAAACTTTGACATTGACTACACTGCAAAAAAGCTTTTCTTATTTAGTAGCCTTACCTGACCACCCGAAAACATCAATATCAAGAAAACAACAATATCTTGTGTAAATTTACTTATCTTAAAATCATCTTGATTTAAGAATGTTTAGATATTTGGGCTGGAAACAAGACAAATATTAAGTAAGACATTATTTATTTATTTTTTTGCAGTGTATTGCATTGCACTATATGAATGGAGTAAAGTTAAATCTCTGTTAAACTACTTCCTTGTCTTTATTAGTTATCTGTAACATTACAGAATTCATTTATTAACATATTGTTAAGGTCAATATAAACTAAAAACCTTAAAACATCCTATTCATTTCCTGAATCCTCAGCTTCTGGGGATGTCCCCACCAATATCAAAATCAAACCTTAACGTAGAGGCAAATTAATAGTTATTACACTTTTAATTAATCATTAAACAAAAAACAAAAAAAATACTTGATCTGTGAGTTTAATTACTACTACCAAAGTCCCTAAAATCTTTGTTAGTATTCTTATTAAAGGCATACATCACTGATGTTGTATTATCAAAATAGCCTAATTAAGATTTAAAAATGTGTTGCAGTCTTGAGATCCCCCAAAGCAGAGAGACAGTGAACTTCAATGGTGCTTTAAATAGTTCCTTACAAGCACCAATGGCATCTGTTGATCTCTGCACATGCTTTTTTCCTGTATATGGCTGTGTCAGTCTCAAGTGAGAAAGTAATAAAAAGTAATAAAAAAGCCAGGTATAGCTTAATAGATCAGATCAAAGACAGATATGGCATGACACTGATATCCCTTATCCAATCAAATTTATTGTTGCTAATAAATTGGATGTAATTTAAACTATGTTTCTTTTCTACAAAAATATCCTAAATGTGAAAAAGCCATCTAAAGTATCTGTAATTAAATTTTTTTTATTATTTTAGATGTCAACAATAGAGCCTAACTCATATAGAAATAGCACGGTCAGTCTTTGAGAATATTCTAAGATTCTAACATTTCTAACATTTTTAAATTAACAAAACATTACGGTTGTTTAAACCAATGAGCTTTGTCGTCATGAACTCCTTTACGATAGTAAAGTAAATAGTGGGTGGAGGTGAAGCAGTGACGGAGCGAGGAGGGATGGAGGGTCAGGAGCGGACATTGGAAGGGATTTGAGCCCTGGGTGGAACAGGCTGGTCAGGTGGCTTAGGTGTTGGGCTGACTTGTGCTAACTGCAGAGTGCTGGGTTGGGATACAGTCTTGACCGGAGTCCTCTCTGGGCTCTGTGCAGGGAATGGCACACTCTCTGGGCTCAGTGCAGGGAATGGAGCCCTCTCTGGGCCTGGTGTATGGGCCATAGCCCAGCCCCCGATGCTGGAGCCATCTCTGGACACTGGTCAGTGGCTGGAGCCATCTCTGGATGCTGGTCAGTGGCTGGAGCCATCTCTGGATTTTATTCAGTGGCTGGAGCAATCTCTGGACACTAGTCAGTGGCTGGAGCCATCTCTGGACACTGGTCAGTGGCTGGAGCCATCTCTGGACATTGGTTAGTAGCTGGAGCCATCTCTGGATTCTATCCAGTGGCTGAAGCAATCTCTGGACACCGGTCAGTGACTGGAGCTTTCTCTGGACACTGGTCAGTGGCTGGAGCTGTCACTGGACACTGGTCAGTGGCTGGAGCCATCTCTGGACACTGGTCAGTGGCTGGAGCCATCTCTGGATGCTGGTCAGTGACTGCAGCCACCTCTGGACACTGGTCAGTGGCTGGAGCCATCTCTGGATGCTGGTCAGTGGCTGGAGAAATCTCTGGACACTGTTCAGTGGCTGGAGCTGTCACTGGACACTGGTCATTGGCTAGAGCCATCACTGGACACTGGCCAGTGACTGGAGCCACCTCTGGACACTGGTCAGTGGCTGGAGCCATCTCTGGATGCTGGTCAGTGGCTGGAGCCACCTCTGGACACTGGTCAGTGGCTAGAGCCATCTCCGGACGCTGGCCAGTGGCTGGAGCCATCTCCGGATGCTGGTCAGTGGCTGGAGCAATCTCTGGACACTGGTCAGTAGCTGTAGCTGTCACTGGCTTCTATTCACTGGCTGGAGCAATCTCTGGACACTAGTCAGTGGCTGGATCTGTCACTGAGCTCTGGACAGAGACAGGGGATATTTAATATTCCACTGTCCGGTAAGGGTTCCATAGCAACATGTGCAAAGAGATTGGCTCTGATAATCCCCCCTGAAGGAAGATCATCAGGCATACTTTGTCTATCTTAGTAAATCGAGCCAACCTGATATATTCCCAAACATAGTCAAGGCAAGGCAAGGCAAGGCAAGTTTATTTGTATAGCACATTTCATACCCAATGGCAATTCAAAGTAGCCTGGTTTTACCAGACTCTCGTACATTTCATTTGTACATAGAGTCTGGCCACTCTCCATTGACAAGGGTTTATTTCCGCGAAGGCGGGCACCCTGTTGAGGTTTAAAACTATTGGATCTGCCCTGAGCCACTCTGGATCTGCCATAACCAATCGCTAACGTTTGGTCGTGACGTATGTCATGCGCCCTTCGCCTGTTTCACTCATGCCTGGAAATCCGACAAAATAAAAGTGCACATGTGCAGGCCACCTCAGTAATACAACTATAGGATAAAACCTAAAACTTGTGCATTCGGATTGTGATTTATTCACGTCACGGTGGAGAGGAGAGTTCTGTGACCGGGAACGCGGCGCTCACGCGGTCCGTAACATCATTGTATGCTGTAAATAAAATGTCATATGCTCGGTATGATAATAAATGCTGCTATAAATAACGGACCAATTCAAATGTTTAAGTGCTTTTATTTTAATTTGTTTTAGCAGTGATGAAATATATTGCTCTTCTAAATACTTGCCAGCATTTTAAGGAAATACAAGTCTAGAAATGCATCCTAATAACAGCAAAGCAATCGTATGGTGTTTTGCAGTGGTCAAAAATGATTACAAACAGTGAATTTTGAAGTGATATATTGTTGAAAATTGGATTCAACAATATGGATTCGGACAGCTGTTACATCAACACGACCTTGCGTTTGTCAAAAGCAGTCGGTAACCCGGCCGGGGATTTTTACACGGGTGGTGAGAGACGGACGGCAGTAAAATAACTGACCAGTCCCTGTAACTTAAATGATGGCAATACCGACCCCACGAGAAACAGTTACCGTCCGAATAGCTTCAGCCAACTCCTTCATCACTAACGAAGCGATCTGGAAAATCAAACTTTTCCCGAATTTACCCTGTTGGAGGGCCACAACATCATGGCCACCAACAAACCCCAGCAAAGACTGTTATTGCTCCAGCTTTAACTTCTGGATATTCGACAATGCAATGAATGGTTTAGTTTGCATCTTTCTCTGCCACCATTACTGAACTAAAGTTACATCTCAAACTAGCGCTCGACATCAACGTCATCGTTCTCAGCCACTCCCTCTGTTCGCTGATTGGACCGGTAAAAATTTGTTTGGTGAAAACCTTAAGACTACACAGCTGTCCCAGACGTAGTACTGAAGGAAAATGAAAATTGAGCGGAAGTACGTAGGAGGGCAGAGCCAAGCTAAATTCAAAGTGCTTTACATAGAAATTAATTAAAACAGTGATAACAAATGCATTAGAAAAAAAGAATACCATGTGGATGAATAAAAAATTAAAAGCAAGCATAGTTAAAACAGTTGTATAGATAATAATAATAAAATAAAAAATAAAAATGATAATATAAAAATAAAATAAAATAAAATGGTCAGATCCACAATAATGGTCTGCTATAAAAATAAAAATTCTTCAGTTTACAGCCTACATACATGTACCATCTTTATTAGAACACCTCTCCTTCATTTCTTTCTCAAACACATTCATAACATCCATTTTAATCACTATTCCCTGATTTTTACTCAGGAACCTTCTTGTTAAACCCATTCTCACTCATCATACCCTCCACAGATTTTACACATACTCAAACCTTATTGTCAAACTTACTATTTCCATCAAACCCAGTTTTCACTCATGATATTTAACTCAAATGAACATATAAAATAACAATAACCAAAGATAAGAACAAAGGTAAACTAAAACAATTAGAAAAAGAATAAATAAGATAAGATAGGGTGCAATCAGTCGGTCATACAGTGGCTCAGAGCTCATTCAGTAAATGCACAGCTAAACAGATGTGTTTGAGTCTGGATTTGAATGTGGCTACTGTTGGAGCACATCTGATCTGTTCAGGAAGCTGGTTCCAAATGCGGCTGGCATAATAGCTAAAAGCAGACTCTCCTTGCTTTGAGTGAACTCTTGGTATTTCTAACTGACTTGATCCTGCTGATCTGAGTGATCTTTTGGGTTTGTATTTAATCAGCATATCGGCAATGTATTGAGGTCCTAGTTCATTGAGTGATTTATAAACAAGTAGTAGTACTTTAAAATCGATCCTAGATGTAACTGGAAGCCAGTGTAAAGACCTGAGGACTGGTGTGATATGGTCATATTTTCTGGTTCTGCTCACAATCCTGGCAGCAGCGTTCTGTATGAGCTGCAGCTGTCTAATGGTATTTTTGGGAAGGCCAGTGAAAAGGGGCCATTACAATAGTCCACCCTACTGGTGATGAAAGCATGAACGAGTTTCTCTAAGTCTTGCCTGGAGACAAAACATCTAATTCTTGCAATATTTTTCAGATAATAGTAGGCTGATTTAGTTATTGCTTTGACATGACTACAGAAACTCAGGTCTGACTCCAAAATCACTCCAAGATTCCTGACTTGATTTTTTGTTATCAGGCCTTTAGCCTCAAGATATGCGTTCACCTTGAGAATTTCATCTTTGTTTCCAAATGTAGTGATTTCGGTTATGTCTTTGTTTAACTGAAGATAGTTTTGGCACATCCAGTTGTAAACTTCATCAATGCATTTGCACAGGGAGTCAATGGGGCTGTAGTCATTAGGTGACAGTGCTAAGTAGAGCTGGGTATCGTCAGCATAGCTGTGGTAAGCAATATTGTTCTTTTTCATTATTTGGCTCAGTGGCAGCATATACAGGTTAAACAGGAGTGGTGCAAGAATTGACCCTTGTGGGACTCCGCATGTAATGGATGTCCACTCAGACTTATGGTCTCCTATACTCACATAATAACCTCTCCCTTCTAAGTATGACCTGAACCATTTGAGGACCATCCCAGAAAGCCCAACCCAGTTTTTCAGCCTGTCTAGAAGTATGTTGTGTTCAACAGTGTTCAACAATGCAGCACTGAGGTCCAGTTGTACCAGAATTGATGTTTTGCTTGTATCAGTATTTAAGCGAATATCATTAATATAATCTTAATGAACGCTGTCTCTGTGCTGTGATGCGGACGGAAACCAGATTGAAAATTGTCAAAGTATCCATTCAAGCTTAAGAATTTGTTCAGCTGATTGAAAACAACTTTTTCAATGATTTTGCCTATGAAGGGGAGATTTGATATTGGTCTGTAGTTGCTCAGTATGGAGTTATCCAGATTTCTCTTTTTCAGAAGAGGCTTAACTATTGCAGTTTTAAGGGCGTTTGGAAAAGTCCCATAGATAAGTGAGGAGTTCACCACTTCTAGGAGATCTGCTTTCAAACAGTTAAACACACTTTTGAAAAAAGAAGTGGGGAGTGTGTCAAAGGCACAGGTTGATGTTTTAAGATGCTATACCGTTTCTTCTAAAATTTTGCCGTCAATTGCTTTGAAATCTGACATGGTAATTTTCCGAGGGTTTGGTCTGATCTGACTGACCCCAGAGCAACTAGAGGATGGGCTGATCGCCTTGCTGATATTATTGATTTTCTCTGAGAAGTAGGAAGCAAACTCACTGCATTTACTGTCTGAGAGCATTTCACTAGGAGTGTGACTCAGGGGGTTTGTTAGTCTCTCAACAGTAGCAAAAAGAGTGCGCGTGTTGTTTATGTTTCTGTTTATAATATTTGAGAAGAAGGTCTGTCTAGCTTTGACTAGTTCAACATTGAAAGCATGAAGGTTGTCTTTATAGATGTTATAATGGACTACAAGTTTTATCTTCCGCCACATGCGTTCAGATTTTCTGCATTGTCTTCATTATTTGAATTGCTGTTGAGTTTCTCCAAGGTGCTTTTTGTCCCCCTAATCTCCCTACTGGATCCATAATTGGTCAGTCATTCTATCGGGAAATAGGGAATAACAGGCGGCAGGAAGATATGTTCAAAATCACTTTGGGGAACACATGCGACCAGCATAGTGCATCTGAAGCATGAATGAAATCTGTCACCAATCCTGATTAGTGCTGTGTCATGACATAGCATGTGACGGCATACCCGGAAGCTATAATAGGATGCTGGCACATAGTAAAGACAGCTTTTGCTCTTCAGCAACGTGCTCTGTGTATGAATTGTTTGTCTATTTGGTGTTGTGTGTCCAAAAGTTGAGGCAGTGCGACGAAGTAGATCAGTGGGCTCATAGATGGACTGGTCAGCGGGTCTTGGGAATGCTAAGTGACCTTTTCAGTCCACGTCTAACAGTTCAGATGTTCTGCTTCCCTGCGTGGAAGCCCACACTGTGGCTTCTTGCCCAGGGTGGAGAACCCAATGTTCGAGCCGTCTAATTCAAGGGAATCAGATTAACACAGCATCGAGGTGGGTGACGTTAAAGCCCCAAACACGCTACTTCATTCATAAAATAAGGGTGCTTGGGCAACTCTCGAGGGGGCTGCCTGTAGCAAGCCGATGTTCTCCTTCCCCGTGCGGAAGCCAATGCTGATAACCAGATGCCTGAGCAGTCCGATTCCAAGGAATTAGACGTACCCAGCATCGAGGTAGCGAAGTAAACGAGAGCTTGCCACATCATAATGCAAGGCTTGATCTTGTGTTGCCGAGGCAGCACGTAGACTACGGGTCTGCAATAAGAGTGGACACATGCGATCAGTGTAATTGTGATACTGTTCGGTGCAAGGCATGCAGTCAGCTCCTGAGGGTGCTGGCTGTGTTTATTGAGAAATATCTCGACGTGTACAGGTCTTTTATCTCAAGGGATGAAAGCCACAAAGCAAAAAAACATGTTGGGAGATTTATCACCACGGGTGTTAAAATTATCACTTTCCGGGTGAACATACAGGTCCATCTTTGCTAGTGTTAAAACAACACTGACGAAAGTGTTCGTTATACAAACACTGTGTTAGTGTTTCTTTTTAGTCACTCAAGGTGTTGAGAAATGTATTACTCATAAGTGTACATTTAACACTTTATGGTGATTAATCTCACACACCCAGTGTATTTTATGTTTATTTAATGTAAATACTTAAATACTAAAATGGCACTGTGAATGAAATTTAAAACAATTTATATATATTATTTTATTTTTCCCCCCAAAAAATCAAGTGACTACAAATTTATTTGAATATTTATTGAAATTGTAATATATCAATTCCATTACATTTATGTATTTGGCAGACACTTTTATCCAATGCGATAAAACACTGCATTCAATACCATTTTTAATAAAAAAAAACATTTTTGTCAGTTCTTGCTTTCGCCGGGAATCGCTACAGTAAAGCCATTGTTGTCACACATACAATTGAATAAAACAATTTCTTGTTATACTCCAATGCTATAACATCTTACCATGATAAATCTCTACTGCGTTTCAAACAAGATTAAACAAAGAAACATTCCTCAAGTAATGTTTTAATTGAAAATACAAAAATTCAACATTGTATATATTAAATCAACCTTAATGTTAAAAAAACTGTCTGGTTTGTAATTCATTCTGATAAAAAATACTATTCCTTTATAAATTAATACATTTACATTTGGTAGATGATTTTATCCAAAGCGACTTACATTGCATTCAATGTATGCATTTTTACATTTTGTCAGTTCTTGCTTTCCCAATTCATCGATCCCACGATCTTGGCGTTGATAGCGCTCCTCAAAATGATCCAAACACATATAGTATCGTTCCTGTTAAAGAGACAAATTTGGTTAAAACAAACACATTAAAAAAATCTAAGATATAAAGTTTCAAACATCTTCAATCAACAAGCAGAGATACTTACATAGCCTGTCTTCCTTTCAGGATCGTTTAGGTTTGTAGAGTAAAAATGCCAAAGGCATACATAGATTGTGGCCTTAAGTGGTTTCCTTCTGCAATAATAAACAATATTACATGAAACAAAAATCCTCCAAAGCAGAAAGCAAACTAAAAGACTCAAAATTATCAGGTCACTTTGTGTTTTACTTCAGGTTATTTTTATACCAACACATAGCAAGAAAACGTTATATTCAAAACATAAGCACTACTGTTAGAGATTTACAATGCTACAACTAGAAAAGGCTAGAACTAAGTTGTACAGAAAAAATCGCGCATGGAAGGGCACTAATGCATGTCTGCTCAACTAATACAAAATAAGACGAAAAATGTCAAATAGTACGAGTGCGCAATGTCGTGGAATGTATACGCCAAAACTCATTTCGGCATGCATATGATACGCACTTTATGGCGTATATATGACACGCTCTCTTGGGTAGGTTTAGGGTAGTGGGGTGGGGGGTTCGTATGTATAATACGCCATAAATTGCGTGTCATATGCACGCAAAAAACAGCGTATCATATGCACGCCAAAATGAGTTTTGGCGTATACATTCCACGACATTGCACACTCGTAATCGATCTTGAGATTCTATATATTGACTGAAGCAGTTCATGAAGAAAGGCGTGTCCTACGATGTTTTCGACATTTTGGAGCGCTGTACAGAATGGTCGGCATATGTTATCAAAGTACCACGAGAAGATTGCTAGAACACACAGAGCATTTCACTCGCAAAATGTTGCAGGCCGATCAGTATGCGCAGCGCCGACAATGGACCGTGCTATCCGTGGGTGCTCGGCCAGGGATCGAGCCCCGGCGTCACACAAGAAAAAAAAAATTAAGAGCAATTAATTCATTCGATTAACGTCTGCTTTCTCATTTGAATGACATTTCAAAACACCAGAATTAACTCGTAGTTACGGGGTGAAAGACGTTATGCAAAATGAGAAGAAATAACTATCCAAGTCCAGGGAGTTAAAAAATGACACATAATGTTAATGCTGCTACATTATTACAAAATTAGTACAACGAAATTAAGTCACTTACGTAAATCTCGTCCTCCATTAACGAATTTAGTGTGTTAGTGGGGGTTATTCAGTTATGTTAAACTGAATGGCGGATCAAAAGCGCGCTAAATTTAAACTGAGGTAAAAAAAAAAAAAAAAAAAAAGTTAACAGAGTTAAGTCAACCACATCGGCTACGTTACTAATTATACAAGCTCATTAATAAATCACAAGTTGATAAGATAATAATACTATACTATACCTTGTCCTTGTAACCGTTGTGTGTGCAGGGAAAGCCATAAAGATGGAGAGACCGAAGGATGAGCTGGGAAATTTAAAATGCTCTGCACATGCGCAGATGTTGATTGTTAACACCCAAAGGAAACACTGTGCTTTATCACCCAAAGGAAACACTGTGCTTTATCACTAAACAAGTGATAAAGCATATAATATTTTTAAAGTAACACCAGATTTTATCACTAGATGCCCAACACCAGGTTTTTATCCCTCAGTAATTTGCTGTGCAAATATGTTGTAAACGGATCGAATCTCGCCTTTGCCAAGGCAGCGTGTAGATGACGACTCCATATAAATAAACATTTAAACCATATCGTCTGGTGATTATGGCTGCATTTAATTTTTGAGGAATTAAAATTAAATATTATCTGACTTTGAGGAGTTAGATATGTTTACCCAGCCTATCATTCAGTCCATGTTCACTTAATGGATGATTATGCTGGCATTTAATTCTGAGGAATTAAAGGGGATTTATCTGACTTACAGATATTAGGAGTTAGATATTATCAGCCTATCATTCAAATTGTTTTGACTTGTCCATATTAATTTAAAAGGGATTCACAGTGACCGCTCAAAGTTGTTGTGGTCCTGTCGAGTTAGATGAGGCCCCTGCTGGCCAGCCCCCTCTCTCGGGGAGCGATCAAGGTTTTCTGGATGTCGATGCTGCGATCCGCCATCTACGACGCTTCGGCCACATCGATTTCCAGCGAATGCATGCTGCTCCAGCCGCCTCTAAAAAGACCTGCAGCTGGGCAGTGAACACGTTCGCATACCGAAAATCCTCCCACACTAAGCTTTGCTGGGTGGCCGCTTCAGGGGCTTGGGCAGGAGGCTCGGTGGGTACAGAGAGAGGCTGGTTCCCCTAGAATATCTCGCTGCGTGGTTATGCCTCCTGAATATATCGTACCGTGGGCAAAGGGTACAGACTGCAGTTCAGTGTTCCACCACTGAGGTTCATCAGTGTGGTCTGGACTATGGTGTGCCCAGCCCAGTGGCAGATTATGGAACAGGAAGTGTGCTCCCTGTTGGTAAAGGAGGCCATAAAGCATATCCCTCGCCCAGACAGGGAGTCCGGCGTCCCAGCCCGGGACCTGGCAGTGGTACTTGAAGGATTGGCTGCGGCCCGCTTCGAGCTACTGGAGCAGGGATGGAAATTAGCACCCGCCACCGGCCAAATGCGGGTGATTTTTGAGTTGTGGCGGTTAAACTCGCTTCACCTACCGGCCACCGTGGCGGGTAAATAAAAATAGCATACTGTTTCCCCTCTTTGTAAACTTTGTTCAATGCATGCGAGTGCGGCCGTATGTCCGAATATGACCAGTCGTTTTCGCGGTCATTACCCGGATGTAGTACCAGAAGACGCGAATACGAACTCGCGCACGCTGAAAGAAGATCCGTCACTGCGCCTCATCCAAGAACGCGCACTCGTCTCACAGCTCGCAAATATTGAGTTCTCTTTCAAGTCTTGCTCTTAAATGGACAAACTCACACAAAAAGTATGTCAACATGTCCATCTTGATTAGTATCCAAGCAGACATAGTCTGAATATGCCTCAAGTGAACGTTATACAGTCGAGAAAGAAGAGCATATCCCTGCACTAGGTCTTAAAGGGGCAGTAGCCTTTACTGCTGTCTGTTTAATGTCAAACAAAAGGACATCACTCACTGCTCTTGAATAGCTTTTGTAAGTTTAATAAGGATTAATCTTTAATTTAAACTGTTAAAATATGCAGTTATTTTACATTTGATTACTTTATTGAATTTCTGTACCTTTCTGCAGGCCATTAGGCCTGTACATTAGCTATTATTAAATGTACACATGAGTGAGGTCAAGTTAAACATTTTAGTTTGAATTGTATTTTATACTGTGGATAGTTGCAATGTGCTAAATAAATATTTGCATAATTTGTAATTGATTAATATTTGAAACTTTAATATTAATTTATGAAATCGCAATGCCTTGATTTTTAGTAAAGTTACACAGTCACAGCAGTAGCCATAAATGCAATGGTACTAATAGTTGGCATAATTTCTTTTGGTGTTTCGGTTTCGGCCAAGAATTTTTATTTCTGTGCATCCCTACTGACAATGTTCTGTTCGGTGTGTCGTCAACACGCTTCAGAAGATGCCAAAACTAATAGTTTCATTGTTGGGACTAAAAACCTAAAACTGGAAGCCATAAAAGATCACGAATCATCCAAATGCCACATCCAGGTAAAAAAAAAAGCACACAGAGTACAGAGCCCTACTCATTTAATGAAATGTATATCAGTTCATGGTTTGTGTATGTATAAGAGAGATAGAGAAAATATCAGTATTTCATTGAGACTTGAGATTAAATAAACTGCTTAAGTATTGTAGAGCTTGTAGTATTAATTTTTCACATGCAGTTACACATTGTCGGTTAAAAACAAGAAAGTGGCTGGTAAAAACATGGAGTGGCTGGTAGATTTTGAAATCCACCAGCCACAGTGGCCGGTGGACAAAAAAGTTAATTTCCATCCCTGTACTGGAGTCGGCTGAGGCAAAGAACCTGACCCATCTGAGGAGAGTGGGGGATCTCCAGGCCTTGGCAACCTATCTGGAGTTTGCTCCTGGCGGGGTGAAGGCCATCTTATACCCCAGGCCGGGCTATGTACCCAAGGTGCCATCCAGTGGGGTGCAGTCAGTGATTCTTTAGGCATTTCATCCTCCACCTCATGCAACGGCAGAGGCAGCTAGTCCTCTGTCCAGTCAGGGCATTGAGGATCTATCTGGAAAAGTCTGTGTAATGGAGGAAATCAGACCAGCTGTTGGTGTGTTTTGACTCACACAAGAAAGGGCTGCCTGCTGTTTTTAAGCAGACAATTAGTAATTGGATTGTCCAGGCTATAGCCACGGCTTGTAGTGTGCGCAATTTGCCTTCGCCCATTTTGGTGAGGGCTCACTCTACAAAGGGCACAGCCTCCTCGGTGGCCCTCCTTTCTGGGGCCTCGCTTCAGAAAATCTGCGAGACAGCGGGGTGGGCCACTTCGCACACCTTCATTCAATTTTATAGTCTGGACCTCCCTGTGATGCCTGGCGCTAGGGTGCTCACGTCCTAGGTGTGCCTGGTACCCAGCTTCACACTAGGAACGCAGTGATTTGGTGTGGCCTAGTGGGTATTCATTCCCCTAAAGTGTCCTTAGACACAGTGCGATTTCCCTCGAAAGGGAACGTCTCTGGTTATGATTATAACCCTCGTTCCCTGAAAAGGGAACGAGACACTGCATCTTGCACCACACCTCATCATGTGAGCGCCCAGCTTCATTACAAAGCTGTCTTTACTATGTGCCAGCATCCTATTATAGCTTCTGGGTATGCTGTCACATATTACGTCATGACGCAGCACCAATCAGGATCAGTGACAGATTTCATTCATGCTTCAGACACGCTATGTTGGGGGCATTCCCCTAAAGTGTCTTTAGACACAGTGTCTCGTTTCCTTCTCAGGGAAGAAGGGTTAGTTATAGTCATAACCCAAGACATTCGCTCGAAGGAGTGAATGAAAAGGAGTGAGTGAATTCAGACACTGAGTGTCTGAGAAGCCAGAGAAAGAGAGAATTGAAGCTCAGAGCAAACCATTTGATGCCAAGTATGCCTGCTATGTGATTGATGACAAAGAGTTGTACGTCAAGGGAATGATCAAGAGCAAAGATGGTGGCAAAGTCACTGTTATTGTGAATGACACTAAGGAGGTACATTTTACAAGATGCTCATATTGCACTACATCCTGCATATTTTTTTTGTCTATCTATTATCTGATGGATCATATTTATAGGAGAAAACAGTAAAGGAGGATGATGTCCACCCAATGAATCCTCCCAAGTTTGACAAGATTGAGGACATGGCCATGATGACCCATCTCAATGAAGCCTCTGTGCTGTATAACCTCAAAGAGCATTATGCTGCATGGATGATCTATGTACGTTTTGAAACAATGTAAAGCAACATTGAAATTCATTTAGTCTGTGTTGTTGCAATCTGACCACTTCTCTGCTCATTTCAGACCTACTCTGGACTCTTCTGTGCAACTGTGAACCACTACAAGTGGCTCCCAGTGTATGATGCTGAAGTTGTGTCTGCCTACAGAGGCAAAAAGCGTATGGAGGCCCCACCCCACATCTTCTCTGTCTCTGACAACGCCTATCAATTCATGCTGTGTGGTAAGATCTGATTTATGGGATCTGGATTAAATTTAAGTTGAAATTCACATTCATAGTTTTATAAAAAAAATTGCTTAAACATTATTATGTTTCAATTAGAGAACCAGTCTGTCCTGATTACGTATGTATCAAGTCTTCAACTAGAGATGTTGAGATCATTTATATTTTTCTCTTATGGAACTTCCTCATGTTTATCATCTTCTGTCTTCTAATCATAAATCAGTGGAGAATCTGGTGCTGGAAAGACTGTGAACACCAAACGTGTCATCCAGTACTTTGCCACAGTTGCAGTGGCAGGTGGTGAGAAGAAGAAAGAAAGTTCTGGCAAAATGCAGGTACAGTATGAGACAAATATACAAATATATTACTATGAAAGATATTTAATTAAAAAATATACAACACAAATTTTTGATATGTGAATTTGTAAAATTACATGAAAATAAATTAATGAAAACCCTTCAAACAACACAGGGCTCTCTTGAGGACCAGATCATTGCTGTCAACCCTCTGCTTGAAATGACAACGTCCCCGGTTACGTATGTAACCTTAGTTCCCTGAGAACAGGGAACGAGACGCTGCGTCAGCTGACACTATGGGGAACGCCTTCAGCGTGACAGGTGTCTGAAATCGCTATCAAATCACAATCCTACTGACCGTCGGCAGCTGGTGATGTCATCACCGTGCGACCAGGAAGTATAAAAAGGCACCGTGCCAACATGACAACATCCGCTTCGTCTGAAGGGACTGTGGGCAGGCACACCTTGAAGCATGGCCATGTGACGCAGCGTCTCGTTCCCTGTTCTCAGGGAACTAAGGTTACATACGTAACCGGGGACGTTCCCTTTCGAAAGGGAACTCGCGCTGCGTCAGCTGACGCTATGGGGAACGATATACCCACGCCGCCATGCTGAGGGGAGTGCACGCCCCTTACTGGCAGTGAGAACTGCCTGGACGAGTGTTCGCGGAAAGTCTGAACCACTCCCCCTCTAGCCACACAGGCTGCCAGTGACATCATTCCCCACGGTCATAGCCCAAGCTATATGCCTAAGAGAGAACCTAAACAAGTTTTAACTGAGGTTTCCTACTCTCGGCTTGCTCGAGGGCCTGGGACCTACTACTTTCGAAGGAAGGAGTCCCTTAAGGGAATGTGGCTAGGGGACCCGAGGGCGCCACCAGCCGTCACTAATTCGGGAAAAACCTTCACCGAATGCCACCAGGGAGGCCTCACCTGGCATCACTTCTGTGGGACACCCCGGCTTGGCCAACCCTGTCTGTCAAACAGAGCCTCCGGACATCGCTCTACTTATGAGCATCCAGACTGAGGGACTGCAAAGTGGCAGTGTCCTCCTCAGACCGGAACTCGGAGACGGGAATCCTGGAGAGCAGTACTCAGCTTAGTGCTTCTTACCCTTGCCATCGAGGGGAGTCTCTTCTGCTCGATCCTAGGATCTACTGAGCACATTTATTACAGGGGTGCTCAGGAGGCCTAAAAAAGGCCTATGGACTGATCTACCCGGGAGGCCCCGAGGGGGCCTGCCCGTCTGATCAGACTCAAGCGGCCGTAAGCTCGCAGACGACCCTCAATGAGGGGAGCTCTTAAGCCAGCTTGGTAGGTAACCCATGCTGTAGGCTAGCCAGTCCCTGTCCTGAAGGGACTGCGCAGCAGAAACGGAGTCTCGTTGTGCTAGGGCATAAGCCCGCCCTTGAGTTATACCGGCGCAGGCCGGGACCCACCGGCGGGCAGCCGCTAGCTGTCAGCCCAAAGCCAGTTATAAGTTCCTGTTCCAAGGAACCGTTTCCCCTCCAGGGAGGCCATGAGGCGCCTCCACCCAGCACCGTTAGTGTTAGCTGTTTGCTGTTAAAAGCCGCAGGAAGGTGGCTTTACTGGTTCCTCAGGGGGCTCATGAGGCTATAACGCCAGAAGCCACCCACGCTAATGGCTAGCGTGTCACCGAGACCTTGGTCCGGGAATCCTCTCCCAAAAAGGCCCAAAGAGGCCTGACAGCATACTACACTGGCCTAACGAGCATCCCAGCTCGGGGCTCACCCTCAGGCGGCCTGCAGGCAGGTGGCTTTACTGGTTCCTCAGGGGGCTCGTGAGGCTATAGCGCCAGAATTCACCCATGCTAATAGCTAGCTTGTCACCGAGACCTGGTCCGGGAATCCCTCCCAAAAAGGCCAAAAGAGGCCTGACAGCATAATACACTGGCCTACCGAGCGTCCCAGCTCGGGGGCTCACCCTCAGGCGGCCTAGAGCGGCCTACTTCCTGCCAGCCAACGTGCAAACTATTGGGAGCTGTTGTGTTCCCGGGGCTCGCCTCCAGGGAGGCCTGTTTGATGCCTACGTACAGTCCGGTCTTTTTAGGGCGGCCCGGAGAGGCCTATTGCCGAATGGCAGTTCCCTATTAGATTGGTGACATACGGTGCTTATCCGATGGCAAATCCCACCGGAAACCCCGCAGGGCCGGGAAACGACCATAGGACGGCCTGAAGCGGCCCGTCCCTGATAGCAGACTATGCTAGCCGCCTGGCTAGCACCTGCGCACACTGTTGCAAGACCTGGGAACCGGGGCTCACCCTACAGGCGGCCTCAAGCGGCCTAGATCCTGTCAACCAATGGTCGGAACCCTAGGTCACCCCCTCAGGGGACGCCATGTGAGGCGTGCTGAAACTCAGCGAGCCCTTAAAGTCGGGCTGACAGTGGCTGTCTGCTGGCTGATGAGGACTGGGTATCCAGTCACTACCTGGGGACTCATCCCCAGGGAGGCCGTTAGGGGCCTACTTATGACGAGGTTTCTACTGCAGCCGACATCGTTGGTGGAGAACCCTCCCCGCTCACATGGGCCACGATGTCGGAACTCACCCGCAGGGAGGCCTACTGAGGCCTACCACCTGACCCAGAGTTAACTGCCCGGACTGCCTCGGCTGGCGTCTCCCGCCAGCCAGCCTTCTATAGTCGGTCCGCCCCAGCGGCCCATAGCAGCCTTCTGCGACGGCACAGTCTCTCAGGCAGCGCCTACCAGCGTGGACCTAAAACACAATGCCCACAGCAGTGCACTCAGCATAAAGCGCCTTGAACCCTCTAAAGCGAGGGGAGTACAACTTACGCCACCTGCCTCCAGGGCGGCCGTCTGGTCGTCCAGCGGTCCGCCGTCCGCGCAAGGGCATCAGCTGTGACAGTGTTTCGACTCCAGGGGAGCATCCTACCAACCGATGCTTTCAGATGGTTGCGAAGTACAGCTCGACCCGAGCCTAAAAGGTGAAGCAGAAGACACAGAGCAAAAAGTGAAAGATATTGAACACACACACACATAACCGGCCATTTCCTGCACCAAGCCGGGGGGCCGCCCAGAAGTGGCGGCCGCACCAGCTCTGGGGGGCGGGGCTAGCAAAACCAGTCTAACTGCGCACCGCGAAGAGACGCCTACCCTGTCCCCACGACCACTGGCTGAGTCATGATTCATTCTGCTATACACCTTTTTGCATTAAAAACAACCCCCAAATGCAGAAGGGGGGGTGGGCATTGGACGACCCTACTACGGGGAGGCCGGGTAGGGATACAAAGCTCCTGCGGGGATACCGACAGGAGCCCGGGGCAACCGCCAGGGCGATATGCCACCGCGAGACGCCACCGTCATCCCATCAACAGCCTAGGCCAACTTGATGCACTAGCATCGGTCTGATAATCCCACAACAACGGCCCTAAAAAGGACTGGGACAGACCTTACTGTAGTTCATGCGCTAGCCTAACCTCACAAATTAATCTAGATATTTCACTAGCAGAGGTGCCAACGCTACCCAGAGGTGGCTACAGCTAAAAACGTTCGCCAGGAGAACATATGTCAGTTTATATCGCCGCTACATGCCCGCGGCATGTGCGGTGGCCTCAACTGCTCATATTACACATATCCAGCAGAGAAAACAGCCTTTATAAACTACTGTTGCTACACTAGCAAACATACAGCCTACATAAACACACTGTGTTTATACCAACATCGTTCTAGCCACCTTTACCGGGGAACTACAGGCCCACTTCTCCAACTGTTACACTTTTCTTCATCTTTTGTAGACAAAATATCCCTCAGGGAAGCATAGAGTCCAAACATACGGCATTGAAAAGAAGAATGTTTGCCCTAAAAGGGGACTCACCCGCTGTCTTCAGTGCCTCATCGCTTCATGTAACATGCATGCTTCGGCGCACTAACCTGAGGGCGGGGCGCTTTATTCTCACATGTAAGGCCGAGGAGTCGGCCGCGAAATCCCGCTTTTCCCAGAGACGATGCCCTGTGTGCGGGCAGAGCACACACCGGCCTGGCAGGCCTTCGTCAGAGTCTCACCTCCGCTCATCATCAGCCCGCGCGGCCTGGTGTAAAGCGCGCCCGGGGAGAAAACAGAAAAACAACAGAAAAACAAAGGAGGAGACACAACATCACTTCCGCGCCCTCGGGGGCGGAGACTCACCACCTCCCTTCCGGCGCTGGAAGCGGTTCTTCTCCCCGATGTCCCTCCTTCTGTTGCGGGTGTCCCGCCTCTTCCACGTTCTACTACTCCACGGAGGGGGCGCACGAGAGGCCACGCTACTGCGTTGGCCCATTTTTCTTTTTTTTGTTTTTTTTGTTTTTGATGGGCCAGGGACACCCTCCTGCCTGGGCGCCACCCCAGACCTCAGCGGAATACACGTTCTATACGTCGCTGAGCGCGCCCTCGCCTCTCTGAACCTTCCCACCACCGCCTCGACGGAGGTGCCGAAAAGCTCAGAGGGCGAGACCGGGGCATCGAGGAGAAAAGCCTTTTCTTTCACCCCGATGTCCACCAAGTTTTAGCCACCGAAGCCTCTCCGTGGCGACCATAGCCGCCATCGACCGCCCGATGGCGACTGCTATGTGTTTGGCCGCCCGGAGAGAGAGATCCGTGGTGCGCCACTCAGCCATCGCATCAGGGGGTAGTCCCTCCCCCTGATCGAGGTCCCTCAGCAGGCCAGCTTGATAAGCCTGCAACACAGCCATTATGTGCAAGGCCGCCGCCGCCTGACCCGCCGATGTGTATGCCCTGCCATTAAGACGTGAAGTCGTCTTTAATGGTTTCGATGGCAGGGCTGGAGCTCTTAGTGTCGACGGCCGCCCGGACGCGAGACAGTTCGCGAACGTATCGTCGATGGGCGGCATCGACACATACCCTGCCTCGGCCAATCCCCCGACATCAGCAAAATTAAAGCGCTGATGTCGATGGACTCGCGCCGAGTAGGGTTTCTTCCATGCCCCCACGACCTGCTCGTGAAGGTCGGGGAGGAATGGAAGGCTCCCGGGAGCTGGGCGGCTATGTATCACATCCAGCAGCTCCCCATACATGGGGCAGGATGGCTGGGAGGATTTGGCCTCAGCCTCATTTTCCTCCTCATCCACAGCCATCCTCTGATCGACTGGAAAAGCACGGGCTGACGAAGAGGAGGAGTCTCCATCCGACTCCTCCTCCGTCCGCCTGCTCTCGCGACCTGGCTGATCGTCCGCGAGCACTGTGTTCTCCAGACGATGAGCCAGATCCATATGGGAGCCCCAGGACAAACGGCGGCGTTCAGCCTCGGCATGAGCGGGACCGCTCCCAGATGCTGGCTCTTCTTCCCTCGAGAAGAAGACCAAGCGAGAGCGGAGCGTCCTCAGTCGGAAAACGCTCGCAGTTTGCGCAGGAAGCCCCCTCGAGAACCTCCCGCGCGTGCTCTTCCCCCAGGCAGAGCACACAAAGGGTGTGCGTGTCCCCAGGCGTGAGAAACCTGGGACACGGATCAGCGCACTTTCCTGTACGCTCCCTTAGATTTACGTGTGCACTTCATTTTAGAAAGACTTTCTAGCGAACCAGACAAAACAGTCCCTGAAGACGAAAGGATGTTGTCATGTTGGCACGGTGCCTTTTTATACTTCCTGGTCGCACGGTGATGACATCACCAGCTGCCGACGGTCAGTAGGATTGTGATTTGATAGCGATTTCAGACACCTGTCACGCTGAAGGCGTTCCCCATAGCGTCAGCTGACGCAGCGCGAGTTCCCTTTCAAAAGGGAACTCCTCTCGTTTTGTAAGTTCACCACTTTTTATTTACACTAAAGTTGGTCAGGTTTTTTAAAATTTTATTGGTAACACTTTACTTGAAGGGGTGTGCATAAGACTGACATGACACCTTCATAATCATGACATGACACGTGTCATGAATATGAAGGAGTTTTTATGCATGTTTATGACAACTGTCATTAAGTGTCATTCGCTTAATTATGTCATTTTTTATGCAATGATGACATTTCAGAGTTGTCTTTGTTATGACAACTTGACATAAACCAATACATCATAACCTGTCAGTGTCTTTGTCATGACAACTTGACATTACCAAGACAACATAACCTTTCATAAACATAACATAACAGATTATCAAATTTAAGAAACTTACTTAGCTTATAGGGTTAACCTTAAACTGTTATGTGGTTGGTTTTGATGTTGACTGAGGCCATTATAATGTCATACATTTTTTTCAGTGGCAAAAGTTTAATTTGTCAGTAAAATGTAATTAGGTGTTAATACGCTGTCAAATTATTTTTTAATAACAGCATCATTAATATTTTTCAGTTCACAATGTTTTATTTTATTTTTTAAGTTTCCTCCACCAGCTTCAACAGAAGGTTAGATAATAGACAATTTCAAATGTCTTAAAAATATGAAAAGGAGTTCGAGAAATAAAATCAATCATTTAATTTTTAAGACCTGCCCTCTCACAGAACTGACTCTTAAAAACACAAGGCATGAATTTATACACAGGTGACCAGCACCAATTAACGCAAAAAGGGGAAAACACGTACACAAATAATGGCCATTACACAAAATAAACATATATATATCAACATCATATACACACATAAACAAACACAGAAAAATAACAATTTGTCAAATGACTTCCCTTTATAAATTATCTTCCGATGTATAAAAATAAGAGAAATAGTCTTTAGAGCCCCTCCCCGGGCTGAACAAGGAATGTTTGCGGCTAGAGCCTAGGCCGGAACATTATATATAGGGCCAACGTTTCCGCCCGAACCCCTTTTGACGGTGCACCAGCACACGGGACTCCACCATAACAAACGGAATGGTGAGAATAAACTCAAACTATTCATTAAAGAGTGAGCGAAAGTTTAAATAAAGTATATTAAACCCAAAATAACGTTGTTGTGAATTGTTTTTACTTGACATTAAACTAAATTGACATTAAACACCTAAACAAACTAACCTGACTGAGGCTCTGTCAACAACTGTTACAGCGTACACATTACCAGTGGTGCCACCATAGACATCATAGGTTTATATGTCTATGCCACGCTATCATTTTGAGTTATATTAATAGTTTTTAATGACTCTGTACGATTTCCTCTATGATGCCATATTTCAGGTCAAGCTAAATATTCATGACACTGTTATAAAATAGTTTGACAGAGTATTGACACTTAATGACATGTTAATGACAAATTCAACTTGTACCACTGTAGTTTAGGTCAAGAAATATATTCATGACAATGTTATGAAATAATTTGACACAGTATTGACACTTAATGACATGTTAATGACAAATTCAACTTGTACCACTGTAGTTTAGGTCAAGAAATATATTCATGACAATGTTATAAAATATTTTGACAGAGTATTGACACTTAATGACATGTAAATGACAAATTAAATTTATAAAAAAATCATGACATTATAATAGCCTAATGACAGCCAACGTCAAAACAAACCACATGACAGTTTATTAATAATAATAATAATAATAATAATAATAATAATAGATTTTATTTATAACGCACATTTCATTCCGAAGAATCTCAAAGTGCAACAAAGGGAAAAAATAACAATACATGAATAACAAGTAAAAATTACATCTCAACATCATGCCGGACGCTGATGACGCTAGCATGGAGCAAACTTCAGCCACCATGCAGTTCAAGCCCGAGGGAGACCACCAGTGAGCAGCCGACACCCAGAAGAGAGAGCAGCCGCAGCGAGCAACATCAAATGTCCTTCAAACCAAAACCAACCACAAATTCAAACAAAAACAGAAGAGAAGCGGTGAAAAAAACGGCAAACAACGTCCTCTCAGTGGCTGCAACCAATCAGCAACAGTCCCAATAGTAGCTCTGTTAGACTAGTCACAAACATAAGAAAATAAAATAACATCTAAATTTAATAGTAAAGTTAACATGATTTGTGGGTGGAGAAGCGGCGAACAGACAACGCCAGCATCCTCTCCCCCACGTTGCCTAGCAACTAATGTAATGTAAACCCAAAAAGCTAAGTAGTTTCTTAAATTTAATAATTAATCTGCTATGTAGTTGTTGTGAATTGTTTTTTCTTGACATTAAACTAAATTGACATTAAACACCTAAACAAACTAACCTGACTGAGGCTCTGTCAACAACTGTTACAGCGTACACATTACCAGTGGTGTCATGTCTGTTTATGACAGGTTATGTTGTCTTGGTAATGTCAAGTTGTCATGACAAAGACACTGACAGGTTATGATGTATTGGTTTATGTCAAGTTGTCATAACAAAGACAACTCTGAAATGTCATCATTGCATTAAAAATGACATAATTAAGCGAATGACACTTAATGACAGTTGTCATAAACATGCATAAAAACTCCTTCATATTCATGACACGTGTCATGTCATGATTATGAAGGTGTCATGTCAGTCTTATGCACACCCCTTCAAGTAAAGTGTTACCGAATAATTATTATCTCCTTTTATTGTAAATTTAACCATATGCAGAAGTCAGTAAATGTTTCTGTTATTTTTTCTCTCCATCAGTTCAACAGCATGGAGCAGCTGTGCATTAACTTCACCAATGAGAAACTGCAACAGTTTTTCAACCATCACATGTTTGTGCTGGAACAAGAGGAATACAAGAAGGAGGGCATTATTTGGGAGTTCATTGACTTCGCATGGACTTGCCTGCTTGCATTGAGCTCATTGAGAAGGTTCTTTACTGATTTTGTAAGTATTCATTTTCATGGTCTATTCTTAAAATCTTACTTTTTTTGTTTGTAATTAAACAACAATCCTTTCTAAACAGCCCATGGGTATCTTCTCCATCCTTGAAGAGGAGTGCATGTTCCCGAAGGCTACAGACACTACCTTCAAGAACAAGCTGTATGATCAGCATCTTGGCAAGTGCAATGCTTTCCAGAAACCAAAGCCTGCCAAAGGCAAGGCTGAAGCCCACTTCTCCCTGGTTCACTACGCTGGAACTGTGGACTACAATGTTGCTGGCTGGTTGGACAAGAACAAGGATCCACTGAATGAGTCTGTTTTGCTGCTGTACCAGAAGTCTTCTGTCAAACTGCTGGCTACTCTCTACCCGACTGTTGTTGAGGGTAATAAAATGAAGTGTGAACTGTGAACATGATTATATCCGTATTATATAAAAATGAATCAAACATTGATTCAGTTTTACACTCTGTTCTTGTTTAAATTATATGCATAACTTTGTCTCTTCATCTGAATAGAAACTGGTGGTGGCAAGAAGGGAGGCAAGAAGAAGGGTGGCTCCATGCAGACTGTTTCTTCTCAGTTCAGAGTATGTCTTTGCTAGATACCAAATATGAATAATGATGCAGTTGAAAGCAGTGACTGTACATGAGCTTGTTTCACTCTAGGTCATAGAGAATTAAAATAAAATCTGTGAGAAATCTAATTATTTTCCCTATTAAACAGGAGAACTTGTGACAAACTCATGACTAACTTGAGGAGCACTCACTGTGCATTGTCTTATTCCCAATGAGTCCAAGACTCCTGGTAAAGTAATAAAGACAATATTTAATATTAATGTGTATATAATAATGCTATGTTTTATTTGACCAAGTTCATGATGTAAGTTGTTTCTCATAGGTCTCATGGAGAACCACTTGGTTATCCACCAGCTGAGGTGTAACGGTGTACTTGAAGGTATCAGAATCTGCAGAAAGGGTTTCCCCAGCAGAATCCTCTATGGTGACTTCAAACTGAGGTAAATGGGACCATATGAAAAAAACAAAAACAAACTGTTTAGAAGATAAAAAGACAAAAAGAAGATAATATTAGAAGATAAAAAGAATTTAGATAAATCTTCCAATCTTCCATAGATACAAGGTGCTGAATGCCAGTGTTATCCCCGAAGGACAGTTTATGGATAACAAAAAGGCCTGTGAGAAACTCCTGGGATCCATCGACATTGATCATGACCAGTACAGATTTGGACACACAAAGGTTCATATTCAGTTTTAAAACTTTTAAATATACAGTGATATTTGTATCCCATACAGGTTATGCATAATGTTTTATTTAATGTATATAATTTCAGGTGTTCTTCAAAGCTGGCCTCCTGGGTACTCTTGAGGAGATGCGTGATGAGAAACTGGCTGCTCTGGTCACAATGACTCAGGCTCTGTGCCGTGGCTATGTGATGAGGAGGGAATTTGTGGAGATGATGGAAAGGAGGTGATAATTGCATGAATACATTGCCATCAATATTAACTGTACAAATGGTAAACAATGATAATGGTTATGTAATTTAATGATGAATTATTCACAGGGAGTCCATTTACATCATCCAATACAACATCCGCTCATTCATGAATGTCAAACACTGGCCATGGATGAAGGTTTACTACAAGATTAAGCCTCTGCTGAAGAGTGCCGAGACCGAGAAGGAGCTGGCAACTATGAAAGAGGACTTTACAAAATGCAAAGAAGATCTTGCCAAGGCTGAAGCAAAAAAGAAGGAGCTTGAAGAGAAGATGGTAGCACTGCTGCCAGAGAAAAAATGATCTCCAGCTGCAAGTAGCAGCTGTGAGTATTATTGAATTAAATTAATTGAAATTAGGATCCATTAAAATATGCAATGCTGTTTCCAAAATTATAGCAACCTTTTTTTTTAAACAGAAATCTGAGAATCTCTCAGATGCCGAGGAGAGGTGTGAGGGTCTGATCAAAAGCAAAATCCAGCTTAAAGAGACAACTGAAAGACTGGAGGATGAGGAAGAAATCAATGCTGAGCTGACAGCTAAGAAGAGGAAACTGGAGGATGAGTGCTCTGAGCTGAAGAAAGACATTGATGAACTGGAGCTCACCTTGGCTAAAGTGGAGAAGGAGAAACATGCCACTGAAAATAAGGTTTAAGAATGAGTTGGTTTAAAATTGGACTTGATCTCTGTCTGACATATAAAATATAAATAGCAAAATATAAGCTTATTTGGAAAATATAAAAATAAAAAATTCACACAGGTCAAGAACTTGACTGAGGAAATGGCAGCTCAGGATGAGAGCATTGCCAAGCTTACGAAGGAGAAGAAAGCCCTCCAAGAGGCACATCAGCAGACACTGGATGATCTTCAGGCCGAGGAGGACAAAGTCAACACCCTGACCAAATCCAAGACAAAGCTTGAGCAGCAAGATTTTGAAACAAAAAAAAAAGACTTTGAAACAAGTCAGCTGCTCAGCAAGATAGAAGATGAACAATCTCTGGGTGCTCAATTGCAGAAGAAGATCAAGGAGCTCCATGTATTTTTAGATTTTTTCAAACATTATGATCATTATGATCAAATACAGAATAAATACAAATCATCTAATTAACTATACTTTTCACCATAGGCTCGCATTGAGGAACTGGAGGAAGAGATTGAGGCTGAGCGCGCTGCTCGTGCCAAGGTTGAGAAGCAAAGAGCTGATCTCTCCAGGGAACTTGAGGAGATCAGTGAGAGGCTTGAGGAGGCTGGAGGAGCCACTGCTGCTCAGATCGAGATGAATAAGAAGAGAGAAGCTGAATTCCAGAAGCTGCGTCGTGATCTTGAAGAGTCCACCCTCCAGCATGAAGCTACTGCTGCTGCCCTCCGCAAGAAGCAGGCAGACAGTGTGGCTGAGCTGGGAGAGCAAATCGACAACCTGCAGCGTGTCAAGCAGAAGCTTGAGAAAGAGAAGAGTGAATACAAAATGGAGATTGATGATCTTTCCAGCAACATGGAGGCTGTTGCCAAAGCAAAGGTTTAAGAATGGTTTCTAAAATATTTCACGAAAATATAACACATGTGGTTAAGATTTTTAAAAAGTCAATAATATTGGTGTTTACAGGCTAATCTTGAGAAGAATTGCCGCACACTTGAGGACCAACTTAGTGAAATTAAGTCCAAGAATGATGAAAACCTTCGCCGAATAAATGACCTCAGTGCTCAGAGAGTAAGATTTCAAACTGAAAATGGTAAATAATGGCACAATATCTAAAAAATATCAAACCAAATGATGCAGCTGAGCATTTTATATCAATCACTAAAATATGAAGATAATCAATTATGAGTAAATTAGCATCCTTGCAACATATTTACATGATCCTTTGACTTCATTCTCAATGCTCATTTATTATATATTGATTGAATGTACGATGATGTAATATATTTCCCCAGCCTAATTGTGTAAGAAATACTTTTCTCATTATATTATTAAATGGTTTATTTTGAATTGAACTGACTTAGTAAACATCTGAACAGGTGAGTTTGGGCGTCAGCTGGAGGAGAAAGAGGCTCTGGTTTCTCAGCTCACCAGAGGCAAACAAGCTTTCACTCAGCAAATTGAGGAGCTGAAGAGACATATTGAAGATGAGGTTAAGGTAATACATCAATACATGCATATACTTGTCAATTTCTTTACTGTAGATACAAGCTAATATTATGTGACTTTGTCTCCTAGGCTAAGAACACATTGGCCCATGCTGTGCAATCAGCCCGTCATGACTGTGACCTGCTCCGTGAGCAGTTTGAGGAAGAGCAGGAGGCAAAGGCTGAGCTGCAGCGGGGAATGTCCAAGGCCAACAGTGAGGTTGTTCAGTGGAGAACCAAATATGAAACAGATGCCATCCAGCGCACTAAGGAGCTTGAAGAGTCCGAGTATGTATATTTGTGTATAATAGTCCCAATTACAGCTGTAATTATAGAATTTAATTCAAAATAATGTGTATTACATAACAGGAAGAAGCTGGCTCAGCGTCTGCAAGAGGCAGAGGAACAAATTGAGGAAGTGAACTCCAAATGTGCATCTCTGGAGAAGACCAAACAGAGACTCCAGGGTGAGGTGGAGGACCTCATGATTGATGTGGAGAGAGTCAATGCTTTGGCTGCTAACCTTGACAAGAAACAGAGAAACTTTGACAAGGTAAAATGTATTCATTATATGATACTATCTTTGTAAAGTATTGCTGGATTGGGCTTTGTTAAACATGTTCTAAATGAACCAATCCTAAAATATTTCCACCAAAGGTCTTGGCAGAATGGAAGCAGAAATATGAGGAAGGTCAGGCAGAGCTGGAAGGTGCCCAAAAAGAGGCTCGTTCACTCAGCACTGAACTGTTCAAGATGAAGAACTCCTATGAGGAGACTCTGCATCAGCTGGAGACCCTTAAGAGAGAGAACAAGATATATATCTGCAGCGTAAGAGTTAAAGGTGAACTATGTAGTATTTTTGCAGTAAAATATCCAAAAACCACTAGGCCAGTGTTTTATATTTTGTTCAGTTGAGTACCTACAATATCCCAGATGTTTCCAACTATTTGTAAATTGTGTGAAAATTGCTATTTTAACTAAGGACAGGGACGTTGCAGCATTGCATTTGAGGGAGTCGCCTGTCAATCGCGTCATATCTGCGTTACCCTCGATTTCGGCTTTTATTTGGCAGGAGCGCTTTACTCTTAGCAGTGTGAACAACTGAACGCACGGAGTAACGTCATAACATCGTTTTAAACACACTTAAATGTATCTAATATGATAAACAGAGCTCCATTACCTCAAAATCATAACCGGAAGAGCGGATCAGTGCAGACGACCGGCGAATGTGTCCCGTCCCGTCATAATAAAAGTCCCGGTATTCGCAAGGCGGGTATTTGTTTAACAATCGCTCCAGCAGCTTTGCTCAGGTCCATAACACTCGGTCCTGCTCTGCTTTAGACTACAGTAACGTTAATAACCGCATGCATGAACGTGATTTCTGCCCGAGTCCTATTTTTCACCGGCTGTGATGAGAAGACCACATCTCCCAAGATGCTGCGCTCACACTTTGCGTCATCAAACTACGCATTTGTTTTGCATAGGCGCCCTCCAGTGGACAAAAGCTGCATAGTGCACCTTTAAACAGTTATATTAGAAAATACTTCAATGTTCTAATTCTAAATTATCTTAAAAAAGTAAACACATTATGATAACAGATAATACAATTTTTCTTTCTATAGAGGAGATTTCAGATCTGACAGAGCAGTTAGGTGAGACTGGTAAGAGCATCCATGAGCTGGAAAAGGCCAAGAAGACAGTGGAGACTGAGAAGGCAGAGATTCAGACCGTCCTAGAGGAGGCTGAAGTAAATACCTGGAGATCAATATGGAATTATTGCTAAACCCACATTATGTGTTGTTAATGCATAATGTTCATTTTCATTCTGATATTTTAATGTTGTCTTATTTATTATAGGGTACCCTGGAGCACGAGGAGTCCAAGATTCTTTGTGTCCAGCTTGAGCTAAACCAGATCAAGGGAGAGATTGACAGGAAGCTTGCAGAGAAGGATGAGGAGATGGAACAGATCAAGAGGAACAGCCAGAGAGTCATTGAATCCATGCAGGGCACTCTGGACTCTGAAGTCAGAAGCAGGAATGATGCCCTGAGAATCAAGAAGAAGATGGAGGGAGACCTTAATGAGATGGAGATTCAGCTTAGCCATGCCAATCGCCAGGCTGCTGAGGCCCAGAAACAGCTCAGGAATGTTCAGGGACAACTCAAGGTATATGAATTCTGTTTGACTTTTGGATGTATTAATATGTTTGTATAATCTAACTTTTGTTAAGGTCAACAGAAAGCAGACTGAAAGCTTATTCTAAAGATATTATTTTCAGGATGCCCAACTGCACCTTGGTGATGCCCAGAGAGGACAGGAAGACATGAAGGAGCAGGTGACCATGGTGGAGCGCAGAAACACTCTGATGCAGTCTGAGATTGAGGAGCTGAGAGCTGCTCTAGAGCAGACAGAGAAGCCGCAAAGTGGCTGAACAAGAGCTGGTGGATGCCAGTGAGCGTGTTGGGCTCCTGCACTCTCAGGTGAGGGCATTTTGTTTAAGGAAATTGAGAGCATCATTCAAAATGTTCAAACTGTTGCTTTCATTTTTGTAGAACACAAGTCTCCTGAATACCAAGAAGAAGCTTGAGGCTGACCTTGTTCAGATCCAGAGTGAAGTTGATGACACTGTACAGGAAGCCAGAAATGCAGAGGAGAAGGCCAGGAAGGCCATCACTGATGTGAGTAACAGTAGCTGCCAAATGTTTTAAAAGACACTTGTGTACTTAGAACATCTGAATCTAATGACTTGTTGTATTAATGCAAAAGGCTGCAATGATGGCAGAAGAGCTCAAGAAAGAGCAGGACACCAGTTCTCATCTTGAGAGAATGAAGAAGAAGAATCTGGAGGTCACAGTGAAGGACCTTCAGCACCGTCTGGATGAGGCTGAGAATCGGGCCATGAAGGGAGGAATGAAACAACTCCAGAAGTTGGAATCCAGAGTAAGATTGTTTTTATTTTGATGTTCGCCTGTATTCTGAGTCTTGATGTGGACAGTGTGAAGTGTCTAAACATCTCTAAATATTTTCCTGAGTGAAATGATTTGAATAATATCTCCCACTAACTTTAGGTCCGTGAGCTTGAGGCTGAAGTTGAAGCAGAGCAGAGACGTGGAGCTGATGCTGTTAAAGGAGTCCGCAAATATGAGAGGAGAGTCAAAGAGCTCACCTACCAGGTACATAAAATGTGTAGTAAAATTCCGGTCACATTAATTTGACTATGCTCTAATCTTATCCATGTTCATTATCTGCAGACTGAGGAGGATAAGAAGAACCTCAACAGACTGCAGGATCTGGTTGACAAGCTTCAGCTGAAGGTCAAGGCTTACAAGAGACAGGGTGAAGAATCTGTGAGTACCTCAATTGAGAACTATAAACAGTTTCAGAATATATGTTCCTGATATAATCGTATATGACTTTGCAGGAGGAGCAAGCAAACACTCACCTGTCCAAGTTGAGGAAGGTGCAGCATGAGCTGGAAGAGGCTGAGGAGTGTGCTGACATTGCTGAGTCTCAGGTCAACAAGCTCAAAGCCAAGAGCCGTGATGCTAGAAAGGTATTTTTTCTCAGTGTTTTTTTACATATTTGCAAACATACTTGTATTTTAAAGGTTCTATTTTACCATAAATTGTTCCATATCATATGTGTACAGATTTTTTATTTGTGTACTTTTTTTTCCAGAGCAAAGAGGCAGCTGAGTAAAAACCTTCACATTCACTGTCACCTGCTCCCATTTGACTCTGAAAATGTGCTCAATAAAACATTATATTCATCTTTTTACAGAAACATTATATTCATCAGAAACATTATATTCATCTCTTTTATTTCAATTGCTCTTCTCCATATAGTGTTAGTGGTGGATTGTTTCATGTCTGATACATTTATTTTCATATACAGCAAATGAGACAAAAAAACTGAACAAAATGTTTAGTCAGTTTAACTTAGAAAATGTACTTATGCAGTAACATCTACAATAACTGGTTTTGTTGAAATTAAATACATAATGTAAGATTACTAATAACTGGAAGGTTAAAAAAGTCAAAAAAAGAAACTGAAGAATACTGTAGATATATATTGATTTCTCCATATAGGTAAAATGGCTTAAGTTTGATATAATTTGTTGTTTCATATGATGTAAATACACACACAAACATTTTATTACCTTTACTTATTTTAATGAAGGACGTTTTACACTCAACTTAACTTAGATTATGCAAAATAAATCAGATCAGTTGGGTCAGCAATATTGTTCATCATTATGGACAATGTATGTCATTAACCACTAATAAAAAAATGGTGTCAGCATTGACATTGACATAGAACATCGAATGCCCACATCCTAAGCACTTCAGCACAATGGTTACAGCACAATTCAGTAACAGAAACTACTCTAAATGTCCAACATAAATGAACATTAAACATTAACACAAACAACCAACTTCTTTCCCTTTACTGAAAAAACACATAACACTTTATCAGAAATGTATTCTTCTAATGCATTTCCTTGCATAGCATGCTAGGAAATGTAGCACTGGGCAGTGAATCTGTAGTTCCCTGCATGTGGGGTTTGCAGATTGAGGGTGCTGTCTTTCAAGGCTTCTGCCAATGGCTTATCTCGTACCTGGGCTGTTGCCATAGTGACAGTTCTGCACTGGTCCTGTACTTGCTTTGTACATCTGCTCTCATTGTTCAGCAGCTATCTGAGTCATTTAAAGTCTTTTGATTCTGTTATGAGCCTAGTTGTTCTGTGAGGCTTTAAGCATGTGTCAACTCCTTGCTTGTCTATGTGATCTGTTGTGTGAGGTTGTTTTACTTTCTGTTTCAGATCCATGAGCTTGGAGCTAAGGAGGTGATACCCTTGGTCAAGTGTGGCTGCAACTCTGGCTTGGGTCATGTATTGTTAGTCCTCTTCTCCCATTGACCAGTTGTGTTGGTTATGGTGCTGTAGGCTTTCAGCAACCCTGGTGGGACCAGTGATCCTCATAATGGCCAGTCAGTCCTTTAGGTCTCCCGTCTGGGAAGATTGGCATGCTTGTTGTTGAGAGGAAGGATGAGAGACCAATGCATGACTAAACAGTTCACAGATAAAGGCTTAATGGGTCAGCTAGGAATAAAGCATACAGCTTGATGTTTTCAGCATAGCTCGCTATTGAAATGTGTCTGCTATGATTACTATCTCAGCTGTGGATGCTAGGATGATAAGATTTGAGTGGTTCTGAGGAATGTTCAATGTTGGTGAGTGTATAAGGAAGAGGACAAGAAGTTTGCTGACTGGGAACAGGTATTTATTGTCTCTTTAACTCAGGTCATAAACAAGGTGCACATCACACCAAAACAAACAAACTTCACTTCTCAATGTCCTCAGAGGTTTCACTAAGCAGTTCCTCTCTGGAAACCGTTGTATCAGTAGAAACCCTGGAGTATATTCAAGTAAATGTGCTTTCCCCCCTCATATCCCCATGAGAAAAGAGATTCATGCTTTTTATTTCTGGAAAAATTCCTCCTATGATGCAAATTGACAATATTTGCATCATAGGAGGAATGTTTGGCCAAAGGCTAAAGACTACAGCAAGCAGAGGGAGCCATTTCCGTTTTGAACCGGTGCATGGGGGATGGGAGATTACACTCAGAGCTCAGTTGGCAGCTACAGGCACTCATTTAAACAGAGCTATGGTGAGCAATGTAAGTCTTTTAACTTCTCAAATTAATTTCTATGAAAGTTAAGCTTGCAAAGGCATGAACTGAAACGGGCCAGACTGAACTTGCGTTGTGAATGTATCCCGCGAGTGTAGTCGCGATTACCTCAGCTCTCATCAAGAGAGCTCAGCTCATTTATCTCACTCCTGCAGTTAGTGCTCAGTGCTGTGATACTCGCGCGGTGACTCACTCATTATATTTATAACAGACACGTTCAGTTTTTAATTGTAGTGTCTTCTCCAACTCAGTCACAGTAATCAAGTTGGTGGCTTTGGGAATGGCCTCACAGGGCAGCGAAGTATTCTGGGAATTGTAGTCTTTCATCCCCATGAAACAAAAATACATTTTCTGTCTTTTCTCAGTCTAGAAGGCACCAAATAAAAATAAAAAAATCACATTTCTACTACATTGATGAACCAGTTTAAATACAGATTCATCTTCCCAGCGCTGAAGTACCCTTTTAAGGTCTTTGCACACTGAGTCCGATATTTTTGCATGCTTTTTTTCGTATTCGTGATCCGAAAAATTCATCACGCACAGAGACCTTGCACACTGAGTCCGATGCGTATTAATGAATGCCGCATGGAAAAAAAAAAACGCAAAACAAGACAAAGTGACGTCTAGTGAGGATGATTTGTTTGTCCTGAGGAGATTGTGTTCATCCACTCCTGCGATCAGGTAGAGAGGAGAGTTTCCCCTCCTATCAAGCTCAGTTTGATGCTTTGCTAGCGATACTGGAGACACATATTAAAAAGAAGACCACTAATTTCCATGAATCAACTGATCCCGGCAGTATGTCTATGGATCCGATCACACACGCGCACACACACAACTTTACAGAGACTTGATGTGCTATAATTATAGCTGTGATATAATAATATTTGTGGTATTTTTGCTAGATTTTTTTGCTAGAATAATATGTATGGTGGCTCTGAGTTGTCAAAACGTCTCTCAAAATGCGTTTTTACGGATACGAAAACGCAGAAAATTGAAACTGTTCCGATTTTTTTTTTGACGGACGAAAGTTTCAGAGGAAATGTGCAAGCGTGATTGACATAACATGAGGTCGAATTTATTTTTTGACGTGCGTAAATTTCGCATGCGAATTACAGACTCAGTGTGGACATGTAGCTCCCTCCACTTGGAAAAGCTGCTTCGATTTTTTACTTTATTTTGGGCTCTATCTAATTCTTTTTTTTAAAAAAATTTTTATCATCGTCATCTGTCTTTTTCCGTTTATCTGTCTTTATTTCATGAGCAGGTGCCACTTTAGGAAATGGCAGTTTGGATTGTTTGTCCGCTAATCTTGAATTTGAATGCCTGTATACGTGCTTTGCATGAGAGGGGTGTAATCAGCACGCACACAAGCTTGATTGACACTGCTAACACACTCTTCCTGGCTCTTATTGGTTGTTTCTTACCGAGAGTGGTGTATTTCTGCAAATGGCAATAGGACCACTGGGAGGGGCTTGATTTTTTTGCAGATTATCTGTCTCATATTCTGTCAGGACATAATGACAGGTCTAACAAATATGTAAAATAATTTTACTTACACACTGAAGCTGCTTTGAAACAATTGGCATTGTAAAAATGCCTCCTGAAAACCAACGTTCCCTATCTCGAGGGAACTTCGAGCTGCGTCGAAACGCTAGGGGACGCCTCTGCGTGCCATGTCATGAAGCAGTTGTGTAATCAGTCCAATAGCGGGACGATACGTCACGGGCGGGTGACGTCATCGACCAGGAAGCTATAAAGCATGCCCGGACCAAACAGTCACTAGCTTCTGTGTCTTCACAAGCGCTCTGTGTGAATTGTATGTCCATTTATTGTGTGTGTGTTCAAAAAAAAAAAAAAAAAAAGACATATAGGTGTTGTGTTCCTCCCTGCCCATGTTACATCACAGGTTGGGATACACACGTCCTAATGTGTGATGTGTTTGGGGCTCGAGCATGCCCAGTCAGCTCTCGAGGGGGTCGGCTGCGAGCATTGCGAGAGACTCCCAATGCGCATATTAAGATCACGCCGGGCACTCTTCGAGGAGAGTGCTTTGGCTCGCGGTCCTCAGGGCTCGGGTCCCGCTGTTGCCGAGGCGCAGCGAAGGCTCGCGTCCTGGGGATCGCAGTTGGATCTAGTGGCGGGGTTAGAGACGGGTGATCCCCTATCTCTGCCTTTAACGTTACCCGCTGGATCTCATGCCTCAGTTAGCGAGCTGGAAGCACGCTCTGCGGTTTTCTTCCGCTCGCGCTGAGGCACAAACGCAGCGCAGCACTCCAGCTCCGAGGAACTGGATGTTGTTAGCGCTGATGATGATCTGCCAAAAGAAAACGACACACACACACTCATAAAAAGAGGTGCTATTGGTGTAACGTTAACTCGCGCTGTGTCCAGGTTAAGTTTAGACTGGCCGGCCGAGTGTCAAGAAGTTCGCCAAAAAATAAATAAATATATAAATAAAATAAGAAAGAGAAAGAACAATATAATGGCGAGCAGACAGCATGTTTGAGATTACGAGGGGCTGAATCTAGTGGCTCGGATCTCGCGTTTGCCGAGGCAGCGTGTAGATCACGGGTCTACAATATAGATTCTATGACTCGATCGCGGATCTCGCGCTTGCCGAGGCAGCGTGTAGATTACGGGGTTGAGTTTAGTGGCTCAGATCGCGTGTTTGCCGAGGCATCGCGTAGATTATGGGTCTGCATCTATCATTCAGAAAGGGCGACGATGTCTCGCGGGGAAGAGACGCTTGCGAGCTATCTCTCCCCCGAGTCCACATCGTCACACAGCCCCACAGCTGCCCACAACAAGCCGGTAAAAAAAAAAAAAAAGTCGGCTTTGGGGGTAGGGCATATTCGGCAGCAGATCAGGCGGCCGCCGGTTTGTATACGGCGGTTGCCCTGCAAGCATATAAAACAAGCAGACCTGCTGGGGGATATTGATATGTGAAATATAAAAATATATTTATATAATAAATAAATAAATAAATCAAAATGTCCCTCTGGGGCTGTCGGGCGGGGCAGCCTCAGCCGAGTACATCCTTTCTCAAACCTACACCGAGCAAAACAAAGAGAGAGCGTGGCCGCTCGGGGCCCCCCCCGCAGAGAGATCGGGGGTCCGGGCGACGCGCTCAGCCGGGACCTTCCCGTGGTAGGGCGGATCTGAGGGCCGTCCTTACTGCTAGGAAGGCCTCGGCTAAGAAGTCCTGACGTCAGAGGCGCAGGACTTCCGATGGCAGTCCCCTCCGGGAGAGTGCGGCTCGCCGAGGCGCTCGCTCGTTCCCGGTGCCATCGGGGGGGGGGCCGGTCTGCCAACCCTGCCACCGTTGGTGCTTCAGGGCGCGGCGGTCCCCGGCGAACATATATCTCCTTGTCCGCCCGGAAACGTAGCGGCTTGGGGATGTTTGCGCCCTCTCGTGAGGGCCCCGGGGCGGTCAGTTCGGTTGCTACCTGCCGGTTATCCGTTACAGGACACCGGGCTGACCACCCAGGAAAATCCAGAGACCAGCCTCGAGAGGCTGGTTCCCTTAGTAGATTTTCTGGCAGCGTGGAAACTTCTGCCGAATATCTCAGAATGGGTCCTGCTCACATTATAAAAAGGGTTCGGGTCACACCCACCCGTGTTCAGCAGGGTTACTCCTACGGTAGTAACCCCCGAGCAGCCTCTGGTCATGGAACGAGAGGTACAGACTCTTCTGCGAAAAGAGGCTATACACGGGTCCCTCCCCTCTGCAGAGAGTCGGGCTTTTACAGCCGGTACTTCATAGTTCCAAAGAAGGATGGAGGGTTAAGGCCTATTTTTAGATCTGCATCAGCTAAACAAAATGCTCACGATAAAACAGATCGTGTGTCACATCAGGTCCGAGGACTGGTGTGTCACAATAGACCTAAAAAATGTATACTTCCACATCTCCATCCTTCCGCAGCACAGACAGGTCTTCAGGTTTGCTTTCGGGGGCGAAGCTTACCAGTATTGAGTGCTGCCATTCGGCCTAGCTTAATCACCCCACACTTTCACCAAGTGCGTGAATGCAGCTCTGGCTCAGGTGCGACTCCAGGGCATTCGCGTGCTCAACTATATCGACGATTGGAACTGGTGTTAGCATAGTCGAAACAGTGGGCGTTCAGCATCGAGATGCTGTTCTCGCCCATATGAGAGTGTTGGGGCTAAGGTTGAACGGAAAGAAATGTGTGCTGGCACCTATAAGCTGCAGAGCACTACTTTTCTGGCGGTAGTCTGGGACACGAAAATAATGTCGGCTCGGCTATCCCCTCCCAGGATAAAAACGATCCTGGATACCGTGAACCAGATAAAGCTAGGTCAGTCACTCACTGTGAAACACTTTCAGAGAGTGTTAGGGCTGATGACAGCAGCGTCCAACGGGGTACCTTTTGGCCTGCGGTACATGAGACCCTTACAGTGGTGGCTCAGGACCAAGGGGTTCTCCCTGAGGGGAAACCCTTTTTCGCTTGATCAAGGTCACGCGGCGCTGCCTACGTGCCTTAGTGAAGTGAAAAGATCCTTGGTTCCTGTCCCAAGGTCCAGTTCTGGGGGCTCCTTGTCGTCGCGTAACGCTAACGACGGATGCCTCCCTAACTGGCTGGGGAGCGGTCATGAGTGGCCGCTCGGCCCAAGGTCTGAGCGGCCGTCAGCTCTCCTGCCACATAAACCAGCTGGAGCTGATGGCTGTTTCAATCATATAAGATCAAACACTTCCTCTCAGACCTGCGGGGCCGCCATGTGTTAGTTCGGTCAGACAACACTTCGGTGGTCTCGTATATAAATCACCAGGGGGGGTTGAGATCGCGTCGGGTGTGGAAGCTGACGCATCATATGCTAACATGGGCCCAAGGCAAGATGCTCTCGCTCAGGGCGATGTACATCCCGGGGGTCCTGAATGTAGCGGCAGACTCCCTGTCGAGGCAGGGAGTGATGCCGGGAGAATGGAGACTCCACCCGAGGTGGTGGAGGAGCTGTGGATCCGCTTTGGGCGAGCCCAGGTGTATCTGTTTGCGTCTCGCGAGACGACACACTGTCCAGCATATTTCTCCCTCACGCATCCAGCCCTGCTGGGGCTGGACGCAATGGTACAGACGTGGCCGAGGCTGCGTCTGTACGCCTTCCCCCCTCTGGCATTGCTCCCAGGAGTGCTGGAGAGCGTCCGCCGGGACGGGGTTCAGCTTTTATTGGTAGCCCCGCTCTGGCCGGGCCAAGTATGGCTCGCCGACATTATGTCTCTCCTAGAAGGTCCTCCCTGGGAAATCCCAGTCAGGAGAGATCTTCTTTCGCAGGCCGGGGGGGTCAGTACTGCACCCACGCCCGGAACTGTGGAAACGGTGGGCTTGGCCCCTGAGGGGGCCCAGTTCATAAACACGGGTCTATCTACTGAGGTGATAGAGACCATGTTGCACTCCAGAGCACCATCCACAAGGAGACTTTACGCACTCAAATGGAGAGTTTTTGTCGCCAAATGGAGAGTTTTGTTTTTGTTTTTGTAGAGTGGTGTACGCACCAGGCTTTGGACCCTGTTAACTGCCCGTTCGGTTCAGTTCTTGAGTTCCTACAAGAAAAATTCTCTGCAGGGTTATCTCCGTCAACACTGAAAGTATATGTGTCGGCGATATCTGCTTATCATATTCCATTAGATAATGCATCATTGGGGAAACACCCTTGGGTCATGCGTTTCCTTCGTGGTACTTTGAGGCGCAGACCTGCGGCACGCTCGAGGGTGCCTACTTAGGCAGTGGCACCCTCTTGTCTGGAGTTTGCACCAGGAATGGTAAAAGCATTTCTCTTCCCGAGGGAAGGATATGCTCCCAAGGTCCCGACTAATGTGCCGGGACCAGTAATGCTGCAGGCTTTCTGTCTGCCTCCGTTCACTAGTCAAGACCAAGAGAAGCTAAATCTGCTATGTCCGGTCAGGGCCCTAGATGCATATGTCCACAGGGCTGCCCTGTGGCCAAACTCAGAACAGTTGTTTGTGTGTTTTTGGGTCCCCGAGCAAGGGAAAACCGGCTTCAAAGCAGATGCTTAGCAAGTGGATAGTCGAGGCTATTTCGCTCGCTTATGAGTCGGCCGGACATCCTTCACCAATGAGGGTCCGCGCCCACTCCACTAGGAGTATGGCTGCCTCTATGGCTCTTATTTTGGGAGTTTCATTGTCAGAGGTATGTGATGCGGCTGGGTGGTCCTCTCCGCATACATTTGTGAGGTTTTACAATCTAGATGTAGCCTCTACACCGGGGTCCCGGGTGTTTCTGGGTTGATTCACACATACAGACATTTGGGACTCTGGCGGCATGGGTATTGAGGTCCCCTAGCGTTTCGACGCAGCTCGAAGTTCCCTCGAGATAGGGAACGTCTCAGGTTACGTATGTAACCATGGTTCCCTGAGAGGGAACGAGACGCTGCGTCGAGATGCCATACTCCCAGCATGCCTGTGATCGATTTGTTCGACTTTTCCAGAAGCTAGTGACTGTTTGGTCCGGGCATGCTTTATAGCTTCCTGGTCGATGACGTCACCCACCCGTGATGTATCGTCCCGCTATTGGACTGATTACACAAGTGCTTCATGACATGGCACGCAGAGGCGTCCCCTAGCGTTTCGACGCAGCGTCTCGTTCCCTCTCAGGGAACCATGGTTACATACGTAACCTGAGACGATCTCCTTCGCCTGTTCCCTTCTGTCAGCATCCTTGAACCTGTGCTGTGCTTTCACAGGCTGAGTGGGAGTTAGGTCTTTGTGGAACTCTGTGACTTACAGCATCAGTTTGTTTACCTCCCTTTGAATCCTGTGGGAGTGTGATTAAGGAGACAATGATGCTGGTCAATTCTTCGTACCTCAGGCTGGGATTCTGGTGTCTACTTGTGTTGCAGTTTCACTGTTCCTTTCTCTGCAGTTGCAGGTTGTTGGCTGAA
The DNA here is from genome assembly GCF_024679245.1 of Pseudorasbora parva. Lineage (NCBI taxonomy): Eukaryota > Metazoa > Chordata > Actinopteri > Cypriniformes > Gobionidae > Pseudorasbora > Pseudorasbora parva. Next base: position 37,470,489 of record NC_090174.1, read on the forward strand.
GGATGTCCATCACATGGCTCCTTTGGGTCTCAAGGGGGTCCTGGTGGGTGGCAGGGCTGTATGTCGGAGGCATACTGGCACTCTTGTGTGAAAATGAGAGAGAGATGGCGAAGGGAAATGCAAGTTTGTACTGAGGTGGTAAGCTACCTGTGTGGGAGACCCGCTATGTGGGCCACATAAATGGCTACGTGGACCACCTAAAGCATGAACAGCTGATGTGAGGCAGCTAGTAAGGCAGGGTGTTATGATTTTGTGTTGGTAAACACAAATAATAAATTTGACGGGCTGTAAGCAGTCAGCTAATGACTGAAATGTGCACCTGTGAACAAACTATTACTCAAAATACTAATGGTTCTCATCACAGGTTGTCTACAAGAGTAACAAATAAAACAAAACTGAAATAACACAATAAGATGAGGTCAGAAAGGGAAAGGAAGTAAGGAGTGTTTTACCTTGAAGATATGGCTAAGTAGGTGTTATTTGTGGGTGATGCGGCACGCCACCTGTAGCTCCTGTGTTTCCGGTCTCTCCTGCACTGCCTGTATCTCTAGCCTCCCTCTCCCACCTCCTCAGTCCGCCAATTCCTCAGCAATAACCTGCATAGTGTCATAGTGCCACAAACTCCACTCAGCACAGAGGATCCCCTGTCTTCACCTCCAGCCTCTGTGCCCATCGCTCAACTTCGGCCTGTCAACACATCGGCTCTACCCTCCCTCCCTCAGCTCTTGAAGCACTGCCAAGCTAATGAAGGAGAAGAAAGCACTCCAAGAGGCAAATCAGCAGACACTGGATGATCTTCAGGTCGAGGAAGACAAAGTCAGCACCCTGACCAAATCCAAAACAAAGTTTGAGCAGTAAGTTGATGATGTGAGTTGATTATGTAAATTAATTCTAATTATTTATATAGTTAACAGTTTTCTGCTGTTAATATATTTTATTTATCATTGTCCTATGAGGGTTCCCTTGAACAAGAGAAGAAGCTCCGCATGGATCTTGAGAGAGCCAAGTGAAATTAGCCCAGGAGTCCATCATGGACCTGGAGAATGACAAGCAGCAAAACAAAAAAGTCGTTAAGGCATGAAAAATAACTGAAAAACGGGTTGTTTTTTGTTTTGTTTTTGTTTTTCAAACTGGTTTGTTGAACACCCATAGGAAAGACTTTGAAACAAGCCCCCTGTTCAGCAATATACAATCTTTTTTTTATACATGGGCGTCGGAACCATTGTGTGTGGATGGGACAAGACCCACCCACTTTTTAAGACCAATGATATTGGACCCACTCACTTTTATCGTCTCTAATTCAGCACATGTCTGCTTACCTTGACTACCCCTTAACCGAGAAACTTATTAAGAAACTTATTTTTTAAACACATGTTAAACACTTTATTTCCCCTTTTCTGATATTTGCTCTTTTTTTATTGAAAATTAATACCTTTCCGATCTGATACGTGATGGGGAAAGGGAGTAGAGCGAGGGTGGCAAAAGGCGGATTCGAACATATGCTCAATTTGCATCAAAACTTGATGCCATGCGTCTTACCCCTACTCTCTAGCCACGGTGAATAATTCAGTGATTTCTGAAATTATGTCAGGCCCAATCAATCGTTTAGTAAACAGCTTTTTTTTCTGTCTGGACACGGAGCATAAAAAACATGCAACTTGTTCATTATCATTATCTGTGAAACTGTTGATTTCTATGGCAGTTAAATGAATATAGCCTTTTTATTAGACTATTGGTATTGACTGGTTTGAGGTCTTTTTTGGAAAGGGATATGGCCTCAAACGCACCATAATGCAGGAAATCACATCTATGAAATCCTTTTTTGGGGGGGAATAGAACCCCCAAACCCCCCCGCAAAACAATTTCCCCACCTATCATATTTTGCCTTAGCCACTACTGACCCACCCACTTTTAATTTGCTTCCGACGCCCATGTTTTTATATATATTGTACATGAACCTTATAAATTGTTCACAAACATACATGCAAAACAAAGGTTACCTGGTTGCCATTTTAAAGGTATTTTCTGTATTAAACTTACCTGGTCTTTGCTACTTGTGACCCTTCATAGGACAAGGGGTTTAGAATATGGATGAATGGATGGATGGATGGATGGATAAATGTAATGGACTGGTCTCTTCTGGTCTGTCTCTATTTGTCAGCATTATTTCTGTTAGCACTATTTATGATTTGTGTACTGCAGCAAATTAGCTACATAATTCATATTTATGGTAAGAGCTAAATGTATATCAGCCAGGCAGTGTTCTTGTTTGCTGATAAGCAGTTAGAGAGTGAATATTTATTAACTATTAAATATGTCAGACTGTCCGCTGCAAGGTGAACACTAATATTTTCTTCTTCAATTGTGTCCGATATAAGCTGTAAATCAATTTGGGTTGACAGTATCTTACAAATCTATACAGAAGATACTTTTTAATTCATTTTGGGTAGTATTAACTCTTAATTCTATTTACCCAACCCTATAGATTATTTGATCTGATAGTATTAATATTGTGTGCTGTTCAGCTATGAATTGAAAGAAATCGGAGGTCCAAAGGAATTTGCTGAATGAATGTTTATTTTGTGATATTTTTACATTTTTAAAGACATCAACATAAGTGGGATGAAGAATTTCACTCTGCCTCCTTGGCCTGAAACATAAAAAACATGATAGAGCACATGATAGAATTAGCACAAATTGAAAGTAAATAACTGATTCTGTGGTTTATTAAATTAATTGGATTCCTTTAGAATAATATCATATAAATTACCTTTCCAGCATCACGGCTCTTGGCTCTGAGCTTGTTGACCTGAGACTCAGCAATGTCAGCACGCTCCTCAGCCTCTTCCAGCTCATGCTGCACCTTTCTCAACTTGGACAGGTGAGTGTTTGCTTGCTCCTCCTGCAAAGTCACATAGGATTATATAAGGAACATATATTCTCAAACTGTTTATAGTTCTCAATTGAAGTACTCACAGATTCTTCAGCCTGTCTCTTGTAAGCCTTGACCTTCAGCTGAAGCTTGTCAACCAGATCCTGCAGTCTGTTGAGGTTCTTCTTATCCTCCTCAGTCTGCAGATAGTGAACATGGATCAGACTAGAACATAATCAAATTAATATGACCTGAATTTTGCTATACATTTTTTTCTACCTGGTAGGTGAGCTCCTTGACTCTCCTCTCATATTTGCGGACTCCTTTAACAGCATCAGCTCCACGTCTCTGCTCTGCTTCAACTTCAGCCTCAAGCTCACGCACCTAAAGTTAGTAGGAGAAATTATTAAAATAATTTCAGTCAATGGAAATATGTTTAGGCTATACAAAATATATCAGAAAGCAATTTATACCTTTCAGATCATAACTAACATCAGTTTCATTAGTCAGTCTAATTAGTTAATCGTAAACAATCCTGGCTTGCTGTACTAGAACTTGAGGCTCGATTTGCACAGCGAGCTAAAAACCCTATAACAGTACTGTGCAGAGTAAAATAAGAGAAATGAAGATGACGAGGAGGAATGCCGGAAGAATTGTCTCTGAGATAGTGAGGTGACTGCTGTCTAAATTTGATAGTAATGATAATTGATAGGACTGAATGTTTAGGCTCCTCCTGAACCTACATTTGGAACTTCATATGAAGGCAATCTTACCCTGGACTCCAGTTTCTGGAGCTGTTTCTTTCCTCCCTTCATGGCCAGATTCTCAGCCTCATCCAGACGGTGCTGCAAGTCCTTCACTGTGACCTCCAGATTCTTCTTCATCCTCTCAAGGTGAGCACTGGTGTCCTGCTCCTTCTTCAGCTCTTCTGCCATCATTGCAGCCTTTTGCATTAATACAGAAAGTCATTAGAGCCACATTTTAAGTGACTTTTGAAACATTTGGCAGCTACTGTTTCTCACATCAGTGATGGCCTTCTTTGCTTTCTCCTCTGCATTTCTGGCTTCCTGTACAGTGTCATCAACTTCACTCTGGACCTGAACAAGGTCAGCCTCAAGCTTCTTCTTGGTATTCAGGAGACTTGTGTTCTTCATGAAGGAAAGCAACAGTATGGATTTTTAAATGATGCTCTCAAATTCGTTAATTTCATTGTAAAACCAATATGCCCTTACCTGAGAGTGCAGCAGCCCAACACGCTCACTGGCGTCCACCAGCTCTTGTTCAGCCACTTTGCGGCCTCTCTCTGTCTGCTCCAGAGCAGCTCTCAGCTCCTCAATCTCAGACTGCATCAGAGTATTTCTGCGCTCCACCATGGCCACCTGCTCCTTCATGTCTTCCTGTCCTCTCTGGGCATCATCAAGGTGCAGTTGGGCATCCTGAACAAAACAATAGATTTACAATAAGCTTTTGATGCATTTTCTGTTGGCATTTTACTAACACGTCTCCATGTGAGATTATACAAACATATTAATACACCCCAAAGTCGAACAGAAGTCATGTACCTTTTAGAGGTGTTAGTGAGGCCAGCAGGGGGTGCTAATAATCCCCATATAATGATTGGCATAATCACTATGTCTCCTCTCCACCAATCAGCTGGTGTGTGGTGAGCGTTCTGGCGCAATATGGCTGCCGTCGCATCATCCAGGTGGATGCTGCACATTGGTGGTTGCTAAGGAAATTCCCCCCTTCTATATGTAAAGCGCTTTGGGTGTCTAGAAAAAGCGCTATATAAATGTAATGAATTATTATTATTATTACCTTGAGTTGTCCCTGAACATTCCTGAGCTGTTTCTGGGCCTCAGCAGCCTGGCGATTTGCATGGCTCAGCTGAATCTCCATCTCATTAAGGTCTCCCTCCATCTTCTTCTTGATTCTCAGGGCATCATTCCTGCTCCTGACTTCAGAGTCCAGAGTGCCCTGCATGGATTCAATGACTCTCTGGCTGTTTCTCTTGATCTGCTCCATCTCCTCATCCTTTTCTGCAAGCTTCCTGTCAATCTCACTTTTGACCTGGTTTAGCTCAAGCTGGACACGAAGAATCTTGGACTCCTCATGCTCCAGGGTGCCCTTTGAAATATAAACACTACATTTAAATATCAGAATGACAATATGCATTAAGACCACAGTATAATGGTTCTATTAAGCACCATACCACACAGCATGAACCAGTTCCATATTAATCTCCAGATACTCACTTCAGCCTCCTCCAGGGCGGTCTGAATCTCTGCCTTCTCAGTCTCCACTGTCTTCTTGGCCTTTTCCAGCTCATGGATGCTCTTACCAGTCTCGCCAATCTGCTCTGTCAGATCTGAAATCTCCTCTATAGAAAGAAAAAATAAATAACCTTTATTATAATGAATATTCACACATTAATCAGGTGTGTTTCCTATTTAATTACTCATTTATAATTGGCACAGTAATGTTATTTTCATTCTTACGCTGAAGATTCTTGTTCTCTCTCTTGAGGGTCTCCAGCTGATCCAGAGTCTCCTCATAGGAGTTCTTCATCTTGAACAGTTCAGTGCTGAGTGAACGAGCCTCTTTCTGGGCACCTTCTAGCTCTGCCTGACCTTCCTCATATTTCTGCTTCCATTCTGCCAAGACCTTTGTTGGAGATATATCAGGATCAGTTTCATTGAACTTGTAGCATGTCGAACAAGCCCAGACTACTTTTAGAAGATAACATCATATTATAGAGAGACTCCTTTATTGTTTTACCTTGTCAAAGTTCCTCTGCTTCTTGTCAAGGTTAGCAGCCAAAGCATTGGCTCTCTCCACATCAATCATGAGGTCCTCCACCTCACCCTGGAGTCTCTGTTTGGTCTTCTCCAGAGATGCACATTTGGAATTCACTGCCTCAATTTGTTCCTCTGCCTCTTGCAGACGCTGAGCCAGCTTCTTTCTGTTATGTAATACAAATTATTTTGAATTCCAGTCTATAAATTTGCTGTGAGAATTGGGACGGTAATACACTAATATACATACTTGGACTCTTCAAGCTCCTCGGTGCGCTGGATGGCATCTGTTTCATATTTGGTTCTCCACTGAGCAACCTCACTGTTGGCCTTTGACATTCCCCGCTGCAGCTCAGCCTTTGCCTCCTGCTCTTCCTCAAACTGCTCACGGAGCAGGTCACAGTCATGACGGGCTGATTGCACAGCATGGGCCAATGCATTCTTAGCCTAGGAGACAGTCACATAATATTATCTTGTAACTGAAAAGTAATTGAAAAGTAATTTAAAAGTATGTGTATGTATTGTTTATGCTGTTTTACCTTAACCTCCTCTTCATTCTGTCTCTTAAGCTCCTCAATTTGCTGAGTGAAAGCTTGTTTGCCTCTGGTGAGCTGAGAAACCAGAGCCTCCTTCTCCTCCAGCTGCCGTCCAAACTCACCTGTATAGATTTAGATTCACTGTGTCAGATTGTGCCTCTATCAGATAATTTCAGTAACTCTATAGAACTTTAAACATTAAAATTAGTTTTTTCTCTAGTCTATGTCAGTATATGTCAGAAATTCAGTTCTGAATGAATACACCACACTCAAATATTTTTTTATGTTATTATTGTCTTCATCATTGTCTTTATTTACCATTTTCAGTTTGAAGTCTTGCTCTTTGAGCACTAAGGTCATTTATCTGGCGAATGCTCTCATCATTCTTGGACTTTATTTCACTAAGTTGGTCCTCAAGTGTGCGGCACATCTTCTCAAGATTAGCCTGTAAACACCAATATCTTTGAATTCTTACGAATTTTAACCATATTTGTTACGTAATTTCTTATAAAACAAAAACAAAAAAAACAACAACTCTCAAACCTTTGCTTTGGCAACAGCCTCCATGTTGCTGGAAAGATCATCAATCTCCATTTTGTATTCGCTCTTCTCTTTCTCAAGCTTCTGCTTGACACGCTGCAGGTTGTCAATTTGCTCTCCAAGCTCAGCCACACTGTCTGCCTGCTTCTTGCGGAGGGCAGCAGCAGTAGCTTCATGCTGGAGGGTGGATTCTTCAAGATCACGACGCAGCTTCTGGAATTCAGCTTCTCTCTTCTTATTCATCTCGATCTGAGCAGCAGTGGCTCCTCCAGCCTCCTCAAGCCTCTCACTGATCTCCTCAAGTTCCCTGGAGAGATCAGCTCTTTGCTTCTCAACCTTGGCACGAGCAGCGCGCTCAGCCTCAATCTCTTCCTCCAGTTCCTCAATGCGTGCCTATGGTACAAAAAAAGTAGTTAATTCAATTTCTAGTGTTTCGTATTTGATTATAATGTAAACGTAATATTGAAAAGAAAAAAAAACTCAAAATACCTGAAGCTCCTTGATCTTCTTTTGGAGTTGAGCACCCAGAGATTGTTCATCTTCTATCTTGCTAAGCAGCTGGCTTGTTTCAAAGTCTTTCCTGTGGGTGTTCAACAATAAGTGGTTTGTAAAACATTAACACAACTTAACAATAATGTTTTAAAAGATTTCATGCTATAATTACTTTTTTATTTTCTCCTCAGATTGCTGCTTGTCATTCTCCAGGTCCATGATGGACTCTTGGGCTAATTTCAGGTCTCCTTCAAGCTTTCTCTTGGCTCTCTCAAGATCCATGCGGAGCTTCTTCTCTTGTTCAAGGGAACCCTCAAGCTACAGGACAATGATATATAAAATATTTTAACAGCAGAAAAGAGCAAAAAAGCAAAAAATTATTTATTCAATAAATAATTAGAATTAATTTACATAATCAACTCACATCATCAACTTGCTGCTCAAGCTTTGTCTTGGATTTGGTCAGGGTGTTGACTTTGTCCTCCTCGGCCTGAAGATCATCCAGTGTCTGCTGATGTGCCTCTTGGAGGGCTTTCTTTTCCTTTGTAAGCTTGGCAATGCTCTCATCCTGAGCTGCCATTTCCTCAGTCAAGTTCTTGACCTGTGTGATTTTTGTTTTATTTCAAATAAGCTTATTTTTTACAATTTCTATTTTTTTAAGAACATGTAAGACAGAGATAAAGTCTAATCTTAAACCAACTCAATCTCCAACCTTATTCTCAGTGGCATGTTTCTCCTTCTCCACTTTAGCCAAGGTGAGCTCGAGGTCATCAATGTCTTTCTTCAGCTCAGAGCACTCATCCTCCAGTTTCCTCTTCTTGGCTGTCAGCTCAGCATTGATTTCTTCCTCATCCTCCAGTCTCTCAGTTGTCTCTTTGAGTTTAGCTTCAAGCTGGATTTTGCTTTTGATCAGACCCTCACACCTCTCCTCAGCATCAGAGAGATTCTCAGATTCCTGTTAAGAAAAAATATGTTGCTATAGCCTCGGAAACAGCATTGCTTATTTGAATGGAGCCTAAATTCAATTAATTTAATTCAAGAATACTCACAGCTGCTACTTGCAGCTGGAGATCGTTTTTCTCTTGCAGCAGTGCTACCATCTTCTCTTCAAGCTCCTTCTTTTTGGCTTCAGCCTTGGCAAGATCTTCTTTGCATTTTACAAAGTCCTCTTTCATAGTTGCCAGCTCCTTTTCAGTCTCGGCACTCTTCAGCAGAGGCTTAATCTTGTAGTAAACCTTCATCCATGGCCAGTGTTTGACATTCATGAATGAGCGGATGTTGTATTGGATGGTGTAAATGGACTCCCTGTGAATAACACATTAAATACCCTAATCATCGTTATTTGCTCTTTGCAGTTATTATTGATGTCATCATTACATATGACAATCCTCACCTCCTTTCCATCATCTTCACAAACTCCCTCCTCATCAGATAGCCACGGCACAGAGCCTGAGTCATTGTGACCAGAGCAGCCAGTTTCTCATCACGCATCTCTTCAAGAGTACCCAGAAGACCAGCTTTGAAGAACACCTAAATTTATGTTAAACATTAAAAAAAAAACATTGGTTTATCTGTATTGGCTAAATGATCATAATCACAGAAACTTTAATAGTTGTAAAGCTAAATATTAACCTTTGTGTGTCCAAATTTGTACTCATCATGATTAACGTCGATGGATCCCAGGAGTTTCTCACTGGCCTTCTTGTTATCCATAAACTGTCCCTCTGGGATAACACTGGCATTCAGTACCTTGTATCTGTGGAGGATTGATTAAAATGCTTCATATCTTCCAAAAAAAAGAGCGTCCTACAGGAAATTGTATCTTCATGTGGTCCTAGTTACCTCTGCTTGAAGTCACCATAGAGGATTCTGCTGGGGAAACCCTTTCTGCAGATTCTGATACCCTCCAGTACACCGTTACACCTCAGCTGGTGGATAACCAGGAAGTTCTCCATGAGACCTATAACGAAGAGTTTACATCATGTCATGAGCTTGGTAAATTAACATTAGCATTATTAAATACATTAACATGATTAAGTTTTTTTTATTTATTATACCTTACCTGGAGTCTTGGACTCATTGGGAATCAGACAACGCACAAAGTGAGGGTGAGTGCTCCTCAAGTTGGTCATGAGTTTACCCAAGTTCTCCTGTTTAATCATGAAAAGATTCCACATTCTTACTCACATTTGCTCAGTTGTTGATTTCTCTGATATAAACTCAAGCAAGGTGATGTACAGTCTGTATCCTTTCTGCTGCATTATTATTCACATTTTGTCTAAAAGACATACTCTGAACTGAGAAGACACAGTCTGCATGGAGCCACCCTTCTTCTTGCCTCCCTTCTTGCCGCCACCAGTCTCTATTCAGATAAAATACAAAGGAACATATAATGCAATAACAAGAAAACTAAAAGTATGTTTGGATAAATTTAAAGGCAACTTTTTGTTCAGAATGTATATGATGAGCAAGTACATCATGAATTCATATTCCAAACCGTGTTTGTGTTTTATCCCGAAGCACTACAGTACACCTATAATAAGTGTTTATACGTGGACTTTTGTAGACAGAGTCGAGTACATTTTAATATACATAATCATGTACATATATGTATACATAATTAACACTTCAGTTTATTACCCTCAACAACAGGTGGGTAGAGAGTAGCCAGCAGTTTGACAGAAGACTTCTGGTACAGCTGCACAACAGACTCGTTCAGTGGATCCTTGTTCTTGTCCAACCAGCCAGAAATGTTGTAGTCCACAGTTCCAGCGTAGTGAACCAGGGAGAAGTGGGCTTCAGCCTTGCCTTTGGCAGGCTTTGGTTTCTGGAAGGCATTATTCTTGCCAAGATGTTGATCATACAGCTTGTTCTTGAAGGAAGTGTCTGTAGCCTTGGGGAACATGCACTCCTCTTCAAGGATGGAGAAGATACCCATGGGCTGTTTATAAAATTATGTTGTTAAATTAGTTAAAATGTGAGTTTTTGAAAATGGATCATGGAAATGAATAAATTCAAAAACTGGTAAAAACCTTCTCAATGAGCTCAATGCAAGCGGCCAAGTCCATGCCAAAGTCAATGAACTCCCAAATAATGCCTTCCTTCTTGTACTCCTCTTGTTCCAGCACAAACATATGGTGGTTGAAAAACTGTTGAAGTTTCTCATTGGTGAAGTTAATGCACAGCTGCTCCATGCTGTTGAACTGGTTGAAAAAAAATAACAGAAACATTTACCGACTTGCATATGGTTAAATTTACCATAAAAGAGATAATAATTATTCTTACATCAAAGATCTCAAATCCAGCAATATCCAGCACACCAATGAAGAAATTTCTTTGTTGTTTTGTGTCCAACATCTGGTTGATACGAATGACCATCCACAAGAACATCCTCTCATAGATAGATTTGGCCAAGGCACTCACAGAGTTATACACCTGAAAGAAGAATAGAGTGGATATATTATTTAGAACAGATGCACTCTTGAATTTCAGGTTGACATGCTGGAAATATGTCAGTATATACCTGTGGGACAGTCTGGCCTTTAGTCACAAACTCATTTCCGACCTTGACTCTGGGGTAGCACAAAGCCTTCAGCATATCAGCAGAGTTCAAACCCAGAAGGTAAGCAATTTTGTCAGCCTCTGCAATTTAAAAAGTATTAACAATCATTCATTTCTGGCCTTGGAAAAAACAACAACCTTTGTTTACAGAAAATAAACAAATCTCTCTCAATTCAAAGCACTGCATTTTATGACACACATTAGTACTGTTTAGTCTCACCTTCTGTGCCATCAGGCTCAGCCTGCTCCTCACGCTGCTTCTGCTTGAACTTCATGTTGCCATGATGAAGCACAGCTCCAGTGAACTTGTAGATGCCCATTTTCTCCTCATTACTAAAGCCCAGAATGTCAATAGCACTCTAAACAATTACAGAGAAGAATGAGCTCTAGGATCTGCCATAGTTAAACAGAATATGCCACTATTCAAACAGCAATGACTCACATCAGTAGCATCCAGCTCCACTTTATCATCAATGCTGGCTACTGTGATCTGACCCTGACTGCACATGGGGAAGTCATAGGGGTTGGTGGTGATGAGCGTCATTTCTGTAAAAATGCACAGCATTTATGTGTCTTACAATATTATCTTTAAATTTAAACATTGAATGAAAAATGTGTGCCTACCAATCAGCTCAGGCTTATGGTTGGTCATCATCTGGTAGAAGATGTGGTAGCCTCTCTCATCTGGAAGCTGGAATGACACTCTAGACTTCTCCAGTAGATCTGTTGAAAGAATGTACTTGAGTCACAATCATCTGAAGAGTGACAGACAAAGACAAATGTGCAGGATGGATCAATAAAATCATGTCCACCTACATGTCTCAATGTCAGCACTAGCCAGTTTTCCAGATGTACCGAAGTGAATTCTGATGAATTTACCCTGTTTAAAACAAAATAGCATTATAAAAAATAATAATATAAAAAAAATCACTTTATAGAAAATGTAAACAGAACTGACCAACTTTACTGTGGCATAAAAAGTGGTGAACTTACAAAACGAGAGGAGTTGTCATTTCTCACAGTCTTGGCATTACCATAAGCCTCTAGCAGAGGGTTGGCAGCAATGATCTGGTCCTCAAGAGAGCCCTGTGTTGTTTGAAAAATGTATATGTCATGTCTGAACACCGTTTTGAAGGCATTACACAAATGTACATACCCTATAGTTTGTAAGACTATCACTATCTTTCAAAATAATATATATCTCATACCTGCATTTTGCCGGGAGTCTGCTCTTTCTTCTTATCACCCTGAACTGCAACTGTTGCAAAGTACTGGATGACACGTTTGGTGTTCACAGTCTTTCCAGCACCAGATTCTCCACTGGTTTATGAGAGATTAGAAGACAGAAGATGATAAGACATGAGAACGTTACACAAGAGGAAAATGTAAATGATCAACATTATAGTTGAAGAGTTGATACATACGTAATCAGGACAGACTGGTTCTCTCTGTCTGTTAATTGAAAGGTAATAATGTTTAAGCAACTGCTTTTTAAAACTTTGAATATAAATTTCAACTTATATTTACTTCAGAACTTATAAATCAGATCTTACCAGTCAACATGAATTGATAGGCATTGTCAGAGACAGAGAAGATGTGGGGTGGGGCCTCCATACGCTTTTTGCCTCTGTAGGCAGCCACAACTTCAGCATCATACACTGGGAGCCACTTGTAGGGGTTCACAGTTGCACAGAAGAGTCCAGAGTAGGTCTGAAATGAACAGAGAATTGGTCAGATTGCAACAGCACAAAAAGAATTTAGATTACTTTTTTATTGTTGTTTGAGAACTTACGTAGATCATCCATGCAGCATAACGCTCTTTGAGGTTATACAGCACAGAGGCTTCATTGAGATGGGTCATCATGGCCATGTCCTCAATCTTGTCATACTTGGGAGGATTCATTGGGTAGACATCATCTTCCTTAGCAACTCTTTCCTATATGACCCAGTTGATATTAGATTTATCAAGACCATATAATGATTAATTTAAGTTGAGCATCCGGGTAATGAAATGTAGAAATGTACCTCCTTAGTGTCAAGCAAAACAACTGTGACTTTGCCACCATCTTTGCTCTTGATCGTTCCCTTGAGGTACAACTCTTTAGCATCAGCCACAAAGCAGGCAGTCTTGGCATCAAATGGTTTGTTCTGAGCCTCGATTCTCTCCTTCTCAGGCTTACGAAGGTAAATGGCAGCTTTGCCATAAACGGCCATCTCTGCGTCCGTACTCATGGTGGCGGCTTACTGAAAATTGGAAAGGGAAATTGCAGTGTTTTAATTAATACAGGTTATATTTGCCCCAAATGATAAAACAATTTTACACTAATTCTCCCAAAACTCTTGCCAGCAAATGTTACAACAACAGCGTTTTGTTTCTCACAATACTAGACTTATAGCATTATCAATTTGATATGGCATTCATCTAAAAGATGTTCAGTCCCTCTATGTAATACCCCAACAATAATATAAATCTATTCACACAGGGAAACACATTTACAAATACTTTTAAATCCTTGTGTTGTCTTGTGAAATTTCTATTTTAAATGATACAAAGCTCTTAACCAAGAAACTTTAATGGGCAAATAAAAATTAAATCTAACTGATCAAAACAACACATGTAAGGAAAATCCATCTACCTTCCCTTGCTTGAGACCAGATGAAATTACTGCAAAAACAGTCCCCTGCAAAACAATTCATTTTATAAACATCAGATAATTTAAATTAATGAGGTTTTATTACAAACTAAAGATGAACCTACAAATGATCTGCTTCCATTTCAGGTTTGAAGTGAATTTAATAACAATTTTAGTATGCTCAAATATAAATTGTAAAGCAACTTACCACCAACTGGAACTCCTCCAGTCTCCTATAGGGCTGATTATGCTCTCCCCCACACTTATATTGAGTTGAACTTGCACACTAAGCAGGCACTAAATATGGCCAGGCATTTGAGTTTAATTACTTTATATAGAAGCTGTCCATCCACAGTAGGGAAGCATATAACAGCCTTATGATAAATCAGTTCCAAGAAACAAAACACAATATTAGCAAAAAAAGAAAAGAAAACAATTATTTTCTTATATATATATATATATATATATATATATATATATATATATATATATATATATATATATATATATATATATATATATATATATATATATATATATAATATTTACACAGATATTTTATATAATCTTGATAAGGGTATATTAGGGATTCAATTTGAATCAGTTATTATTCTCAAGTTGACCTGGTATAATATAACATAAAAATGTACATAACAAAAGTACATAATTCCCCTTATATTTATGATATGTCCAAATGTATCATATATGTCTTGTGTTAAATGAATGACATGCTCAAAGACATATATATCATATTTGCTTTATAGCATTTCTATTTATGTAAAGAGCAAGCTGTTGCTTAATGTTATATGATAGCCAGATGGAGAGGAACTAACTAACGCTTGTCCTGAGGTAATCATTTATATTTACTGTTTAGGGTGAACATTAAGCTTGTTCTCATATGTGTAATGTCTAATAGCTAAGAAAGGCTAATGATATCAGTAATCTTGCATGCTTTGCTAGGGCGGTGTGTGTGTGTGTGTGTGTGGGGGGGGGGGGGGGGGGGGGCACTTCGCTAGGGCAGTGTGTATGTAAAATGACATAATTTATCTTCTTGTTTTCTAGAAAATAAAATATTTTACTTTTTTCTTAAAACGTATGGGGTTAGACAATTAATTGTGTTTCTGTTTGAAATCTTCATTTCAAATCTTATTTCTTATTTCTATCCCAAACTGATTATTTTTCTTACCACACTGGCAGATAATTTAGTTTGTTTTAAGCAAAAACACTTAATTTTTATTTCCACCCCTCATTGTAATTTTATTTATCTAGTAAAATCATCTTAATTAAGGATATTCAGATATTTGAACTGGAAACAAGACAAAATGATTAAGCAAAGTTGTTCTGGGTGAATTGGATGAACTGGGTGAACTTTAGGTACACAAAACTTGCTTTGACATGCTGGACATCACTGGCCCGAGGAGGTCAATGGAAAAAATATCCATAGAACCCATACAATAGATAACATCGGCGTCGCTAGGCCCTTTTTAAAAAATATGCGCTTAACCTTTAAAACATATGAAACTGGCGGCAGGCTTAGGCTTCGTCCCGTCTTTTACAGTCTGTCTGTGTGTTGAGTTCTTCAATTCGCTGCCGCAGCCGCGCCGACCAGATGCGCACGTCAGAAGCGTGTGTGTGTGTGTGTGTGTGTGTGTGTGTGTGTGTGTGTGTGTGTGTAAATCTGAGCTTCATTGGTCTGTCACCGCACATCAATGTCAAAATATTTGAGAAAACCAATCAAATCAGAGTAGGCGGGCTTTATGTTCACACAGAAACTGCTGAGGCCATGAGCGCGAATTTTAGCAGCGCAACTCGACGTAAAGTGAGAGAAATGTAAGCAGTTGAAATAAACATTTATGTTTGACAGCTGCTGCTTTAAGTTAGAAATGTTAAACAATAGACAAAAATATTAAGGCAAATAAATAATAATTTGTCTAATTTCGTCATTTTGAGTTAAAAATATGCCTCTGTGATTCATAATGTAGCCTATAGCCTGCCTAATTCACGAACAAGAAATATTAATAAAGCCATTTTCATCAGATTAGGCATATTGATAATGAATGTGTATGCCTATATATTGTAAATTAATATAATTCCATTTGTAACCTACAGTAAATTAAAAAAAATCATATTGGGCATATAGTAGAATGTGTTTATATAGTAGTGAATTAATTTAATAATTTTTATTTAACTTTAAATAATTAATTTAACTTTTTAATAAACAGTAAATTAACATGTCTTAGAAAATTATTCATAAAACATATATAAATAAATATATAAATAAATATCAGTATGTTAACCATATTTTTACTTTCTTCACTGACGAAAATGGAAAAAACTAGTCTATATCAGTCAAAGCTCAGCGTTATGAGGGGAAGAGACAGGGCAAGATAAAAACTGAGAAAAAGTTCGATGTGGAGATAAGAAAGACAAAATCTACTGCTCAGTGAAGTGCACAGATGCTTCCAACAAATACTGCAATATTTAATCCAAAAATAAGTGTCAATTTAGATTTCATGGTGACTACTAGGGGTAGGCATGTGAACAAATACAAAACATATCCCACCACAGTCTGAGAATGCTGGCCTGTTGCGCAATCCTGAATCTGCTGTGATATTTGGCGCTGCAGATCCTGATTTGGATACTATGCATTTCTTTACAAAAGAAAACAACAGGTTGTCCAGTTATACAGTAGGTGGCGCCAATACTGTATATCTCACGTTTAAAATCAGCAAGTCATTTCAGGCCAGAGCCGAACTGGCCTGAACGCAAGGCCTGAACGCATACGCTCACTACGCAAGCTGCGTAGGGCCCTGCAAATTATTCAAGGCCCCGCCTCCCCCTCGTGTCAAAGGGCATCAATCAATGTTGTAAACAATGATGATAAAATTAAGCGGAATTATACTTCTGGCCATGAAAAGAGGGGAAAAACACCATGAGAGTGAATTGCGGGAACAGCAATCAGCCAAACTTGTGTTCTCTCCTCTCTAAGTTTGATGTCAGCATAACAGTTAAAGTTAAGTTGATGTGCATCTCTCTTCTGTTGTCTTGCTAAGATGGACAGGCAGGCTATGCATCTCTTGTTCTGTCTTGCTAGCTAATGCCAGCCGCTTTCAGGGCTGTGTTCTGTGTCTTTGTGCCTGAGAAATACAATTATTTATGTTTTTTGTTTTGTTTTTGTTTTTTTAATTTTTGGGGCAACGATATTTTTTTTTACTGCAGCTCGGAAAAGATCCGCGTCGCACATGAACATGTTCGTATGCGCGTGCACGAAATGAAATGTGCATTACCTAGCAGAAATATCTGTGTGGATACCAGACCGACAGAACAGTATATAGGCGTGATGGTCCTCCTCCTCATACGTGCACATAAGGCAGTGAAAGCATATCTATTGATTTATAGGCTATATTTAATTTAAAACGTTGATATCAATTTGCTGGACATACTGGTCAATATGGATGCACATTCCTCAGTAAATAATAACCATAAATCAAATATTGCTTTAACATGCATAATATAAAACACAGTAGCATGCTATGGCAAGCCATTTTAGCTTTTATTCATTCACAATTTATGCATTTTTAATATCAATAATTAAATGTTCACTATTTACAATGTGAATTCTTAATATTAGGTATGGAATTTTTTCTAGTAACAATGTCTTTTTGATATCAGGGATTACATGTTCACTTGATATCAACAATGATCTCATAATTCACAGAGATTCTTGATATCTGATTACTAGTTCACTAACATTACAAGAGCCAAGCCATAGTATTTTATATTTGAAAATGTATAAAAGGAAATCTGGGGGAGCCAGTTTGAATGGGTCTGATGCAGCTTATAAAATTTGTGATCTATAATTTGCAGGTGCTATGCTTAAATTTGTAAGTAGAGGAGATGCTGGATCATCTGCCAGTACAAGCACAGACCCAGTGCAGCCAGATTCACCAACAGTAAAGCCAACTTCAGCAAGTACTATATTTAAGATTTATTGAAGAGAATTTTCTATAGAATCTTGTTTGTTTGAACCTCATTCTTTGACTGTTTTGTTCAAAGGAGGGAGGATTTTTTTGGGGAGCACTAAGGTCTCAGGTATAACTGCATGGCGATGGCAAATGGTTTACATAGCTCACAGGTCAGGAGGGCCCCTTAGCAGAATTTTGCTTTGGGCCCCAGGAAGGTCAGGATCAGCTCTGTTTCAGGCAGATACTTATGTGAAATAACTAGGGCTGGGCGATAAAGAGATTTTATGGATTAATTCGAGTTTTTAGTTTACGACGATTTTTGTGAATGAAAATCGGTTTTCTCTTTTAAATCCGCCGACGCTCCCCTCTGGCCTCCCGTAATGGCTCAGCACTCCCCGCGCGCATTTGCCACAGAGATACACAAACAACAAAGATAGCGTCTAACAACATACAGTGTCATTCATAATTGGTTCAGTTTTTCACAGAACAATTAACAATACCCCGCTGCAAAGTGTGTTTGAAGTCTGAACGGAACCGCGCTAGGCACTACTCATTTAAAGCTGCGCTGACACGAACGCAGCGCGAGCTCACACACGGGCCAATCTCGTGACAGACACGATACACAGCGCTGGTGATCCAGTGAGAGACTGTTTAAATTCACCACAGAATTCATACCATCGCTACTGTGATCTAGTGGAAGCGTTCGGGGCAGAATTCTGTTAAACCACAGATATCAGATCAAACAGAGCTGAGCGAAGGTCAGGGGTTTCAGTCACAAATCACCAATATTCACCATGATTTACTGTAGTAAAACCACATGGATTTAATGTTGTTGTTGTTGTTGTTGTCATTATTTATCTCAGGATTCGTACAACCTTTTGAGATTGAAATTCAAGCACTTTCCAATGGTTTTCAAGAGCTTCACACTTATTTCCAGCACTTCAAAGCTCTAAATAAACGATTGTAATGTTATTTTTAATGTGATGGTTTGTAAAACTAAAAGTTTAAAGAGGTCTTGTGAAAGAAATAGTGGAATGTTTTTTTTTTAGTTTATTTTTTAAAAATGTGTAATCCATTTTGTAGCATTTTTATTTAAAAAAAGATATTAAATGCCCACCACTATAACCAGCAGAAGAGCACTTATTGATTAATTAGCGATTTCCACTCCCTAATGTATGGAGAAAAGTACGAAGTCACAAAGTCTCAGGAAAAACTAAATGTTTCTTCAAATTGTGACTAAATTACACAGAAAAAAAGTAAAGAGCTCCTTTAATAATCACTGAAGCTGTCGGTCAGTTCAGTGTGAGACTAAAACAATGCTAATCTATATTTAATAAGAGCATAACATTTAAATTTTCCCTATACTTCTTTTGCACATTACTGTTGTTAATAAAAGTTATCTGCATATCAATTCATAAACCTTTGATATGTATATTGTATATTTCAAAAGATATGGTGCCCATTTATACTGTGGAATAGTCGGGGGTTATTCACACTCTACCAAGCCGCAGATGTTTAATTTTACCTAAACAAAATAAAATTAAAACTTGTTTTGAACAATTTCTTTGTTATCTGCAGATTGATTTTAAGTAGGAGGGGGAAAAAAAATTCGTTTTAAATCGTAAATCGAATTTTTGGTGAAAAAATCAGGGATTTTTTTTTTGGGCCATATCGCCCAGCCCTAGAAACAACCTGAAAAATGGTGCACTAACTCAAATTTCATTGCATAGATTTACCGAGATAGATAGATGTGTGATATACGGCTTCACAATAACATAACTGCAATCATTTAGGCCTAGATAACCCCTAATCCTATTTGACTGTTGTCAGTCTATGACAAGCCAAATTAGCTTTTATTGCTCACATGGTTACTAGTTGTAATAACTAGTTACTACTAGTTTATTTTCACAAGTCCTGTCTCCATTGACTTAATTAGAGAGCTCTATAATTCAATTATTGCTAGTAACATTTCAATTAGAGAGCTCTTTAATTCAGTTCTTACTAGTGTAGTGATTTTACTTAACCAAGGACGCCGAGTTAGCATTGGCAGCATTTACATTCCACGTGGTTGAGTAAGCAGTCTGATGGCAGTGACTTCCACTGGTTGTGCTGTGTGACAATGCAGTGGGAAAAGGAGCTGGAATCCATTTCAGCAGCCTTGAACACAAAGATCTGTGGGATTGTCACAAGCACACCAGGCTCCACCCAGCATGAGCACCCTTCCAGGAATTGGTTGATGCCCTCCGACACTTGCTCACCACCATTCCTCCCGCACCAGCACCATCACCAGCGAGCACATCCGCCCCGGACACCGCATCTCCTTCACCTCCGACAACTGCCAGTCCCATGGCCCGACCGGCACCCTTCTTTGGTGTTGCGGAGGATTGCAATGGATTTCTTCTTCAATGCTCACTGGTCCTGGAGATGCAACCACACCTATACCCAACTGAGCGATCCAAAGTGGCATTCATCATTTCTCAATTGACGGACAAAGCCCTCCCACGGGCAGAACTGATGTGGTAACAAAATAATCCACTCACCAACTCGCTTGCCAGTTTCACTGCCCATTTCCAAGAGGTAAAACCGTCGGAAAACCTTTGTGGTATTCAGCTGTGGGTGAGCAACTTTACAAGTTTTGCACATTAGCTGTTTCAAGTGGGTGGAACGAATGATCGCTTCTGACCATTTATCGTCAAGGGCTGGATCCTCGGGTGCGGTTGCACCATCGGCCTGGAGTGATTCATCCAACTGACCATCTGCTTTGCCACTCGTCAGTCGTGTATGGAAGAACACCAGGGCCAGCCATTTATTCGCCTCGCACCTCTGCTGGCCAGAGTCTGTCAGCCCTCCAGAACCAGCCTCAGAACCCATGCAACTGAAGAATTCTAGACTGTCTGTGACTGAACGGTAGAGGCGGCTGACCCACAATCTCTGTCTATACTGTGGAACACCAGGGCATTACATCACTGAATGCCCAGTCCGCCCTCCTCGTCCAGTGGTAAGTGCTATCATCCCATCCACAAACCAGAAAAAACCTCTTAATACCACTGTAATCCTTACTGCTTCTGGTGTGTCTCTAACAGTTGCCATCCTTTTTGAACTTCATCTCGGGCACCCTCGGGCACCAGCTCAATCTCAAAACGACAGCCACATCGTCAGTCAACCAAATCCAGTCAGTAACTGGGTGCCCGCTCAGTCGCTGTCACGTGTGCTCATCTGTGGGTCCTCTAAAGCTCAGAGTCTGACTTTTTTCATGAAGAGGAACAACATTTGCTGGTTCTAGAGGAATCCTGACATCATGCTAGGGCGCTGGTTGGAGCAAAACAATCCCGTCATCACCTGGAGGGGGGCGAGGGCTGCTTCTCAACCTGTTTTCCTGCACTTCTGTGTCACCACATCCAGTCAGCCTGCCTGTTTGTTCCACGTCGATCAAGAGCCCGGAAGAAAAGCGCTCTGTGGATATCCCAGCCTGTTACGCCCCCTTCAGCAACATCATCTGCCCCACACATGCCTCTAAGCTGCCTCCACACCAGCCATGGGACTGTGCCATTGATCTGCTGCCAGTTGAGCCAGTACCCCACGAGACAATGTATCCACTCTCACGCCCGGAGGAGAAGGCCATGGTGGAGTAAATTCAGGAGGCGCTCAACCATTCGTTCTTCCAATTCCCCTGCTGCTTCAAGTTTCTTCTTCATGGCTAAGAAGGACGGAGGCTTGCAGCCATGCATTGAATACAGAGACCTCAATAACATCACCCTCAAGTTCCAGTACCCACTTCTTCTAGTCCCCTCTGCCCTGGAAAATCTCCGTGGTGCCACTGTGTTCACAAAGCTGGACCTCCGCATTTCATCCATGAGGTGCTCTGGGAGTTTCTCCATAAATTTGTTCTGGTCTACATTGATGACATCTTGGCCTACATTGATGAGCCTGGCCGAACGTCGCCATCATGTTGCGGATGTCCTTCGATCCCTGAGGAGCTGCCCTCTCTTCCTCAAGGCCGAGAAGTGCTCGTTCCATCAGCCCTCAGTGCAGTTTCTCGGGTAGATAATTGATAACAGTGGCATCTGGATGGACGAGAGGAAGGTGGAAGCCATCCGGTCCTGGCCCATTCCCACATTTCCTAGGATTTGCAAACTTCTACCGTCACTTCATCCAGAACTACAGCTCCATCGCCAGGCCTCTCACTCATCTCCTCCGTAACCAGCCCAAGACTCTGTCCTGGACCCCCGCAGCCACGCAAGCCTCTCGAAGCCATCAAAACTGCCTTCACCACTGCTCCCCTCCTAGTTCATCCTGACCCAGAGCTCCCTTTTGTTGTGGAGGTTGATGCATCCACCACCAGAGTGGAAGCGGTGTTATTACAGCAGCAGGGGAATCCGAGCAAACTCCACCCATGTGCCTTCTTCTCCCGCAAGTTCAGCCGGTAGAGGTCAACTACGACATCGGGAACTGGGAGCTTCTTGCCATCAAGCTTGCCCTAGAAGTGTAGAGGCTTTGGTTGGAAGGTGTTCAACATCCGTTCGACCACAAGAACCTGGGTTATCTCCGAGATGCAAAAAGGTTGAACCCATGCCAAGCACGATGGTCACTCTTCTTCACCAGATTCCATTTCACCATCTCGTATAGTCCAGGATCAAAAAAAATGTTAAGACAGATGCCCTGTCTCGCATTCACAGTCCAAAGGAGAAGGTAGAGGATCCTGAGCCAATCCTTCCTGACCAGCTCTTCGTTAACCCCATCGTCTGGTCTGCAGAGACCCAGCCCTCATCCAATGCCTCCACCAACACCCCGCCAGGCTGTCCACCGGCTTGCAGTATGTTACTCACACTCGTATGTCACCTTCCCTCATTCACTCCTCGCATTCTTCACTGGGCACTGGCCACCCTCTCGCTGCTTAAACAGCGCTACTGGTGGCCCTGCATGGCATCCGACGTCAGAAGGTATGTGCGGGGATGCAGAGACTGCGCAATGTCCAAAAGCCCCTGCCATCTTCCCTCAGGTAAACTCCATCCTCTGCCCATTCCTAACCGACCTTGGTCACACCTGGGAGTAGACTTCATCACAGATCTTTCTCCCTCTGAGAACAACAGATGCATCCTGGTAGTGGTTGAAGTTTCTGTAAGTCCTGCTGTCTCGGACTGGGGTCTCCAGTTCGTGTCCAGGATCTGGAAGGCCTTCCACCAACTCCTGGGTGTGACTGTCAGCATGTCCTCGGGATACCATCCTCAGTCGAACAGAGAGGAAGATCCAGGAGATTGCCCGCTACCTCCATACCTCCTGTCACAGCCACCAGAACTCCTGGAACCAGTTCCTCGGGTGGGCTGAGTACACACAAAACCTCCCCTTTTTCTCTGGTCTGGGGAACCCTCTGATGTCCCAGCAGTCGATTACTGGTTCCGGGAGAGTGAGAGGCTCTGGGACTCAGCCCACCACCAACTGCAACATGCCCTTTGGAGACGTAGGATGACAGCCGACCTCTGCTGCTTCAAGACCCCTTCCTTCCGAATTTGTAGTGTCACAAGCACGCCAGGCTCCACCCATCACTGCCTGCAATTAACTCACACGCTCACTCTCAGTCACTGTCCGGTCTCGTTTGTATCACGCTCAGTATACTCACCTCAAGGAATCTCCCGATCTACCTACCTGCTCTTCCACTCTCAGTGTGTTCCCTTGTCTTTGTCTCCTGTCTCCAGCATCTCCTGTCTCCATCATCTCCCTGGCTCCAGCGTTCAGCTTTCCTGGTTCTCCTGCAAAGACAATGAGTATTATCTGTTTGGCTATCTGCATGACCCTGCCATTCTGCTACTTCACTTCCTACATGATTCACTCCGCACACTGGCATTCAATAAACAGTCTTATTACCATCATCTGCTATCTGTGTATTGGTCTCGTAACAGGAATGCTTATCTACTGGAGCACCAAAAGGGTCCTAGAATCTGGAACACGCAGATGATGCCCTGAAGTAAGTGCAGAAAGTCCTTAATCGGGAACACGTAGACTAAGATACCTTGAAGTGAAGGTTTGCTCTCCTGAGATCCTGATCTTTTGTTGTCGGTCTGGATTAACCAGAGGCTCAAAATTTTATGGCGTATCTATTATGTCTCATCCTTGCAGGACAGACTCAGAACTTGATGAACTGTTTCTCGTTTCTCTCTCTCATCAAAATGTACAAACCTTTTGTCCTCTGTTATGGGCAGAGAGGGGTCCAGCCATAAACAGGGCCCTGGAATGTGCTGTCCACTACACTAGTAAGAATTTCAATTTTGGAGCTCTACAATTGTCTTCTTGTTTTGTCTCCTTTTCCTTAACAGCCTGCGGAAGGTCTTCAGCAAATCTGAGGCCCTTTTTCATGCAGAAAATGTTTGTTCTTCACTGCAGCCCAGACTGCATCCCAATATGTTCTCGACAGTGGTGTAAATTAACAAATTACAAATACTCTTGTTACTGTAATTGAGTAGTTTTTCTCAGGAATTGTACTTTTTTAAGTAGTTTAAAAACAGTGTACTTTTACTTTGGTACATTTTAAGTGCTGTATCGGTACTTTTACTGAGCTATTTTACCTAAACCTGCCATCGCTACGCTAAATTATGTTTATTTATTTTCCTGTCAACGTGATTGGCTAAGATGAATAATCAGTCCTGCGTCTCCATGCGTCACACGTGTGACTCCCATCAAATTAACCATAGCGACCAGCCTAGAGTGAGAGGCACGCACGCGCTTTATGAAAGAGGGTAAGTGCTAGCTACTGCATGATGACTGAAATTGTCAACTCACCTTAAACAATTACTACAAATGGACCGCAGAATATTACATTTTCTAATACATGCAGAGAACAATTTACCATTGTTTCAAATCATTCTAGGGTACCTTTAATCAAATAGCTTTTCAGAAGCGAAGCTCTTTTGTTGATCAAGTAGTGCGGTAGCATCCACACAAGCTTACGTTACATTTTCCCAAGCATTTCTGAAGATCAAGCTCAAATTGGAAACACAACTGCTAAGTCTCAGATTTACTTCACTTTCTGCATTACTTTCTGCCTCACGCAGACATGCACAGATGCGCGCACAAGCCTTTCAGAGTACTCCTTTGGCAGTGAGCAAGGAATGACGGGTTCGGCGTGTGATCTAGTTGACGTTTGTTTCCGAGCGCTTGTAGCAGTTTTACTCTGGTTGTGTATGTGGTTATTCTCAATGAAGATAATGCGTATGGAAGAGGTCTCAGGATGATTTATTCTGCAGAAATACATAGAGCACAATCAAGTTTTTGGAATACACGTCTCTCCCCTTCACTCTGCTCGTACAGCATGGAAAAGCAGCACACTTGTTAGAAGAGCGAGAGAGAGCACATTTGACCCAGTCTGCAACAATGTGCGTCTAAAGATCTTAATTTACTCAAATTAAAGTTGCAAAACATAAAATAATATGAAAAATTTATTAAAACCACAAAATATAATAAGCCATGAAATAGAGTTCACCATTATATGGCCAATTAAATAGTAGGGCTGGACAATAATTCAATATCAATATATATCGCGATATAATTTTTTTCAATAACGGTGATATGATTTTTAAACACATTTCCGATATTTCGATATGACTGACGTTCAGGGCGCAGGCCATCAGAAAGAGCAGAACACGATTGGCTTCTTGCGTGATGACGTACACCACGGACACGCAGCCAGTGCTCAGCAGTAGTAGGCTGATAGATCCAACGCGGCACGTTTTAGCTACAAAAAGAGTTTGCCTGACCGCAACACAAATGTGACTGAACGAGCTTCCACAAGTAAGGAGAAATAAATAGTTGATAAGAGAAGAAAGACTAACTTTCTTTAGTGGCGTGGAAGTGGTTCGTCTATCTAAAGCACTATTCGCACGGGATTAGTATTATCTAGGGACCTCTGTGATTTAGAAATGACTCCCCCAGATCTGAGTTTTGCGTGGCGCATTCGCACGGGATAAGCAAAGCCTGTGATTTTACTCGAGTTTACTGACTTCTCCCGGATATGATGTCAAGTCTTCGTTATAGATAGCTGTATGAAATCATAAACAGGCATCGATATCGTTTTGATTATTTTACAGTAGCCTAATAAATAAATATAATTTCGTTCAGTCGGCAGGAATCAGATTTAATTTATCACGAGTGAGAAGCTTACAATATACGGCGGAAGATTCAGTTTCAAAACTAAATGTAAAAGTGCCTACTTATACAAGATTGTCATTGTACTATACTGTTCTGTTATGTTTTTCATTAAGAACAGTGTTGATGTTAATGTTAAACACACCATTCAATCAGATTACTCTCAAATTGATACTCATTCTAAAGTGAAAGTATAATCCGTGTGGGCGCGGCTGCACGGGAATGACTGAACGGTGCGCATTATGAATGCAGACTTTATTCTTCGTGAAAGATAAAGATATAAATGCTCACAGGAAGAAAAAAAGCTTGCAAAAAGTATATACAATCCGCCTAATCCTGGCCAAATCACAGAGATGTCGATTCGCACGGGACTAATGTTATCATAGGACCTCGGTGTTCGGCGAAATATGGTAGGGAGGCTAATTTGCGGGGGAGTTTTTACTTTACAAATTACAGACATGGCCGATTCGCACGGGATTAAGATCACAGACATTCTCTGCAATTATTACAAATCACCAGAGGTCCCCAGATAATACGAATCCCGTGCGAATGGGGCTGATATTAAACTTCAGGTTTCAGTGTGCTGCAAAATGTGCCGGAGAGGTGCCGACTAGTGTAACAATCGACATAGATGCATCAATCTAATGTCTAACAATACGATGCCAAGCGTTAAAAATAATCCATGTAGACTATTTATGTAAGAGGCAAGTGGCACATTTGTTTTAATACTTTCCACATTGGCACACAATGACATGTATTAACACCAACGCGTTCATTCTTGTTTAAATTACCTTTCAAAGCTTGTGAAAGACGGTCAGACATGGCTTCACGAAAATCGTATCATTTGCTCCTGTTAAAGCCTTGCAAAAAGCAGCGTGCACTCATCTCAAACAGAGCACAAATAGGCCACTGAATTGAGTCTTCTTTTATTTATTTTGTGTGCATCAGTAGATAAAGGTATAATTTTGCATAAAAGGAGAATATAGCGCTATGAATCGTTCTTCACTGAAATTTAAAACTTAAAAAGAAAATGCTCAATAAACTGCGTCTGCGAAGTGAGAGTCTTATGTTTATTTGACGGTGATTTCACATTTCTTGTTCGTATAAAGGCTAAATACAAATAAAAGGTGAACATTAATTTATTTGTACCGTTTTTATTTCTAAAATATTATATAGTTTTATAGGAGGAGGTTTCATAGACTTGGCAAATTCATTTTTCAGAAGTTTGTAGGTACAGACATCCTTTGTGGCAGTTCTTGGTAGTTTTTCTAAAGCTTTTATATAGTTCATATCGATATCGAAATTATATCGTATCGACCGAAATTAAGAAATATATCGTGATATAAATTTTGGCCATATCATCCAGCCCTTTTAAATAGTGAAAATATTTCCTCACTTCTTGTTTGTATCAGTGAATTGATTAAACGATAATTTCAAAAGTTACATATTTCAAACAAATAAAATAAAAACATTTGATATAAACTAGACCTCACTTTTTTGTATGGAACTCAATCTTGAAATTAAACTCATTTCAAACATTTCTGAACATATAACAAACAATCGGTCATACCTGCAGAAATACATAGAGCACAATCAAGTTTTTGGAATACACGTCTCTCCCCTTCACTCTGCTCGTATAGCACGGAAAAGCTAGGAAGCAAAAACATTTCTCGGTAAAACATTCAAAATGCAATTTGCTGCATTCAATTTCATAACATCACAGCCTTACACTACATTTAAACATTCTTTATCTCATGAAATAAATCGATGATATCATTTAACACACTTCAAAATGTCCTTACCAGCACACTCGTTAGAAGAGCGAGAGAGAGCACATTTGACCAAGTCTGCAACAAATGTGCGTCTAAAAGTTGGCGCTGTTCGCACATCGCAAAAGGTATCGTGCATTACTGATACATGCTCCATACAAGACAATTTCTGCATGAATGGTTCCCACTGGAGTTAATTATGTACTCTGAACCATTATGTCACAGAATATATTTAAACAAATATAAAAGCACAAGAAAATAAGTTTTGATGAAGTTCATTTTTTTTTTTTTAACCAGTTACACGCTCAATTCGAAGTTGTACGTGTATTGTCTGCGTGGTGACAAAAGACATTGGTGACATTGAAGTCTTTTCAATGCAAAGTTTGAAAATAATCTATTGTGTCACTTGAATAAAGAGGTAGCTTCAGTTTAGTGAAGCTTAATTTAATGTAGAGTAACTGGTAGCTTAGCCAGGGTTGCCAACTTTTATGTTCAGGTTGAAGTGAGATACTAAGTCCTAATATGATGCATGAGTCATTCTACGAAACGGGTGCCATTTGTAGCCACAGTGTTTGATGAGATGCACAAGGTACACAAAATGTATCAAAGTGTGTTTCCAAAGCTTAAAGTTATTAATTCAAGTGTTCTTGTTGACAGGGTGTATGATGAAATACTATTCGTAAAGAGTAATTTACTATTTTTAATATATTTTTTTAAAAACAGAAATCCCACAGACAGGTTCACTGCTGCTTTCAAGTCCAAAGTCAAAACCTTCTTCACTCGAGATGACAACAGTCGGATAACGACTGGACGAAAACAAACAATTACCAGGAACAAGATGAAGAAGCAGAAAAGGTTTCTGGTTGACACAACGAAAAATCTTCACAACAAATTTCTTACAGAAAACACAAACAACATATCATACTCCCTTTTCTGTAAGCTTCACCCATTTTGGGTTGTACATCCCTCTCTATCTGAACGGAACACATGTCTGTGCAAGATCCACGAAAATCTCAGATTTGTTGTTGACAAGTTGCATTATTTGAGGCTCATAGACACTTCAGATCTTGAGAGTTTGACTAGAATGATAACTTGTGACACCTCCAAGAAAGTGTGCATGTATGATGAGTGCGAGGAATGCAAAGACAAGACCGTTCAGCTCTCCAGATTTGATGGTGCAACAAAGGTTGCATTCACTCAATGGGCTACAGCAGTGAAAGCAAGGGAAGATGCGAGGGAGGGTCCTACCACTGTCAAGATCACAGTGAAGAAAACAATGGAGGTAGGGGTGACCCCGAATAGTCGAAGATTCAATGCATCGATATGCGGAGCCTGATTCGACCACCGATCTCACGGTCGAATCTTCGCGGGTGTTATGAAACGAGGATCATACCATTTTGGCAATATGGGGGTGCTCAATATTTTAAAGACGTGTCGCGGCGCTAAGCTGAGCTGAGCATCGGTGTGTGACCCCTTTAAGGTTGCTGAGCTTTGCACCGCGCCTTTAAAATTAGAACACGTTCAATGTGTGTACACACACCGGTGGTAGCATTCAGTGCCTGTCCGCGGCCACTCGGGAAGTTGTTTAAAATCCTGGTGCACCACAGAGCTTTTTTGTGCAGCTCATCTGTCAGTCAATTCAAAATTGAGCTCGCGTGTATATAATGTGCGCGTCAGGTGGCGGTGTGAGTGAGATCCTGAGGCGCGCGGGGCTGAGCTTCGCGTACGTCTTCACCTGCTTTAGGCACAATCGGCTTCAGAACCTGCATGTAAACGCACTCAAAGTGTTCTTTTCCTCTCTAGGCAGGTATTTTTTTAGGTTTATTTATCAAAATGTTCTTTTATATATTTGTGTGATGTTCTGTATTTCGATCGCGGCTTTGCCTTGTTATGAGAAAACGGTTTATTAATGTTTATCCACCACATTACCTTTTAGGCTATTTAAACCTAAATAAGAAAGCCATTGTCAGTTCGTCTGTCAGTTGGCAGGCAGTTTTGGTCGCTTTATTAAAAGTTGTTGCTGTGTGCAGTCGTGTGTAAAGGAAAATAAAAATAGTTTTACCCTTCTGCTGACGGTGTCATGCCCCTCCCAACCCATTCACACACACAGATGATTCGACTATCAGTCAACCATAGAGAGATTCGACAATTCTGATTCGATTGTCTAAATCCTTAGTCGAGGACAGCCCTAAATGGAGGAAACACAAGACAATCTTGTGGAGTTATTCCACACTCTTCTTCATAAATTCAAAAGACACACTTTCAATATAAATCAACAGTACTCCTACTGCAGAGAGTTAAAAAAAGAACCAGCCCGTCAGAAGAGGAGGCAGTGATCCACATTGATTTCTCTGAAAACTACACATGTAAATACAGCTCAGAGATTCAAGCTGTCCACTTCGGCTCCTCGCACCAACAAGCTACTCTGCACACTGGTGTTTTATACATAGGTGGAAAAAAAGAGCCCATCTGTTTCAGCACAGTGTCACCCTCCAAACACAAAAGCCCCCCAGCTATATGGGAACACATGAATCCGGTTCTGAACTATATGCAAGCCACATACCCTCATGTCTCCGTTCTACACTTTCTGAGTGATGGGCCATGTACGCAATACAAGCAGAAAGGGAATTTCTTCCTTTTTAGCACAGAACTTGCAAGACGAGGTCTGAAAGGTGGAACGTGGAATTTTTTTGAGGCAAGCCATGGCAAGGGGGCTCCTGACAGTGTTGGGGGAACGTTAAAAAGAACAGCGGACAAGCTGGTGACCAATGGCCGCGACATACCCGATGCCCACGAGCTCTACAAGGCTCTCACAGAGACATCCACAACTGTTAAGTTGTTTTATGTATCATTTGAAGCAGTGGAGCAGGCAATGGACAAGATGCCAGGCCAGATACCACCAGTGCCATCCACGATGAAAACCCACCAAGTGGTCACATTTACTACAGGAGAAATCCTTTACCGGGAAGTAAGTTGCATGTGTTCCACTCAAAAGCAGCTTCAATGTCAGTGCTTCACCACACAGCACTTCACTTTTAACACCCAAAAAAGTGCCAACAGAAGCAATTGCTTGGGAAAGTGGAGATGTCATTGGAAAGTGGTATGTGCTAAAATACGACAACAACCTATATCCTGGGATCATCATGGAGACAGATGAAATGCATGCCCTTGTAAAATGAATGCACCGTGTTGGTGCCAACAGGTTCTTCTGGCCTCCAAGAGATGACTTCCTGTGGTATCTCTTTGATGACGTGCTCGAAATTATTCCGGCCCCACATCCTGTCACTTCCCGGCACATGGAAATTCAGAAGGATGTGTGGATGCGACTCTCCCAGTCACTGTTATGATGCTCTTTTCCAGTGTTCAGTTTTTCAGAGTTTTTCATGACCAAAGTTCTCCAGTTTTCCATTACATCTCCAATGTTCATGTCTCCCCTATATAGTTTTTAAAGTTTAAAACCAGCAGATCACCGAAACACTGTCCATACTATCATCACAGTGTACCACCCCGTCACATCAGTTACCACTCCGTCACAGGGTCATTTTGTTTAAATTTATGTAACATTTAATTTTCTTTTCCATAAAATTATATTGAATGATGTTCTTGTTGTATGGACTAATCAAATAAATGTGAAAAATGTGTATTTTTTAAAGTTGTTTTTTTTTCAGTACAAACAATGATGTCATTGAAATGTCAAATTAATATTTCAAGATTAAAAACCTAAAAATAAAAAAATGGAATAAATTACAGAGTTTCTATTTTTAGTTTCTAAAAAAAGGACATTTTACTATTAGGAAAACATTAGAATTTAAAATGTTATATGTTGTCTTACTACTCTAATGGCATACATATTGTCCGTAACAGGGTGGTCCAAGAAAGGCTTCCTTGCATAAATAAAAAGGATAATATTAATAACAATTTTGTGCCTGAGGTGGGAAAATATGTTATTTGGGAAGATTAAGATATCTTTCAATTTGTAGGTTTTGTTTTTTTTTACAGTTTGTTTTTATTAAAATATTTGATAATTGCAATGTGGAAATGGCACCCGTTTCGTAGAATGACTCGCATAAGTTATTAACGTTTTAAAATTTCACATTTAAAGAAATCTAGTGTTTGATCATATCTAAATATTTATTCAAATGGAAGACAACTAGAGCAACTAGATTAGATACATGTATATTTATTAAAGAGCCATAAGGCACCTACTGGGTAATGGCATTACAAATTATCATTATTATTTTATAAGCAACAAAATGACTTTACCACTTTGAATTGGAATTCTCTATTTTAACCTTAATTACTACACAAATTGAAATATAAATAATAAAAATATTAGAAGAAATATATTTTAAGTGGTCATTAATTGACAATAATTATTGCACAAATGGTATTTTAGTAGCCTACCAAAAGATCTCTTCAAAATATTGAATAAACATTATTGAACTAAAATATAGAACACTTATTTAATTGAAAAATAGTTACGGTGTATAGTCAAATTTGACCGCCTTGTATTTAGCCCTCAGGAATACCTGAGGGTTAAATACAAGAATAAAATTAATGTTAACAATGTTGCATCTCTATCACTCTTCATAATAAAACAATTCTGTGAATATGGCTGACTTAATAATCAATGCACAAGCTCTACTGTTTAACAAAACTTTTTTTTAATAGTGCAAAACAAAATATCTTTATAGTGAAACTGTTGTGTATCCGCTTAAGCCATTCAAATGCATTGACACAGCGCTGGAAGTATTGAGTGCTCATGAGCTACGTGACTGTGCGTGCCGCCGGGAGATGAGAGCATGTTGCAACTCCACTTTTCAACGCCTCTGGCTTTAACATTAGCGCCAAAACGCTATTTATTGTTTGAATTTCGCATTAAAACATAATAATAATAATAATAATAATAACAAATATAGCTGCAAGCAGCAATTATCGGGGCCAAGCGCAAATAAGAAGACAAGACATGCCAGCATGGCTGGAAGTGTCAAACCAACTGCAACAATGAGCCATTAAAGACTTATTAAGTTGATTTTAGGCAAAATAGCAGTACAATTTTAAATACAGTCAATAATAAAGATTTAATGGTTTATCACTTTCAACCAATACCATTTGATGAATCAACATGATTTGCAAGTTTCAATTTTGGTGAAAATCGGAGCAATGGCCTAGGAGGAGTTCGAAAAAGTATGTTTTTAAGAAAATTCAGAATGGCGGGGAAATTTTCATACCGGAAAATGACATCATAGGGTGCTTTAGAATCGGCTTGAGCCAGGGAATCAGAGGAAACATTTTTTTGTTTTTAGCCCTAAGGAGTCAAAAGTTATAAGCATAAATATGACTGGAATTTTGGACAGGTGGTGGCGCTAGAGAGAATGAGTTAGAAACTCCAAATTTGGTGTGATTACTAATGGGACTAGTGTTTGTAAGTTTTCTCATTTGATTGTTTGTTCATTTGTTGTTAGATAAGTGTAGTGCAGTGGTGTGTATTAGTACTTTTGGTGTATTTGGTGTGTGGAGGAGTTGGCCTTTGTTTGGTCATTGCCACGTGTCTGAGTGAACGTGTTTGTAGCATTAGGCTAGAGGTGAAGCATCAATTGACTGATAGTCAACTACTCTGTAACTGTTTGTAACTTTTCTCATTTGATTGTTTGTTCATTTGTGAAGACCGACAAGTGTCAAGACTTCAACTCTTCCCTGTGCAACTCCTCCTGAGCAAGGACCCCGACAAGGCACTTGAGTATCGTTTTCCTTTTCATTATTTGTGTTCAGGTTTCTTTTTTCTATCTGGCCTTTTCTCTGATCTGTATTCACCATGTGCTTTCAAATCTCTACTGACTGATAGTCAACTACTCTGTAAGTGTTTGTAACTTTTCTCATTTGATTGTTTGTTAATTTGTGAAGACCGACGAGTGTAAAGACTTTAACTCTTCCCTGTGCAACTCCTCCCGAGCAAGGACCCCGACAAGGCACTTGAGTATCGTTTTCCTTTTCATTATTTGTGTTCAGGTTTTTGATTTCTATCTGGCCTTTTCTCTCATCTGTATTCACCATGTGCTTTCAAATCTCTACTTTTACTACTAGCACTCGCAAATCACGCTCTATACGCGCGAGAAGCAGCAATCCTAATAATTTGCGTAGTCTACCTAAATACTCTGTTACTTTACTTTCTATTCCAATTGGTCTTTGGAATTGTCAGTCTGCTGTAACAAAGCAGACTTTATTTCATCTATTGGGACTCATTCTCAGCTCAGCTTCATGGCCCTAACTAGTGGTGTAACGGATCACAAAACTCACGGTTCGGATCACATCACGGATCACTAGTTACAGATCAGATAATTTTTCGGTTCAGAAAAAAAGGGGGAGGAGACTATTTTTATTTGCTTATACCATTTATTGTATGAACATTTTTGCTGTTAGCATAACCTATATGGTTATAGTTTTAACAAATATAAAATAAATAAACAGCTGAATAAATAACATTTTACTCAGTTGTTAAAGTGTAACATGTGAAATACAACCTGTGATGTGAAAATGGGCCTGAGCATATAATGAAAAAAAACAAAAAAAAACAAGATTAGGATGTCAACATTCTCAGGGGAGAGAGAAGAGCTCTCATGCCTGTTTAACACATAATCATTATTTTTATTTAAAATCCAAAAGTTGCTACTGAACATGGCTTGTCATCATTGCAATTTTGACCTTTGTAGGTCTACACTATTTTATAGATATCATGTTTAAACACACTACATTTAAACAATGTTTCATTCAATGCATTACTTTATATTTATATAGCCTACCTTAGAAACCGTCTAGACTATGTTAAAATAACAAACATTTTAAATTAGTACTTACAATAGACAAAAACAGCCAACTCGTTTTTTCTTTCATTTTTTAAAAACTTTTTAAAAGAAATCCTGCAGGTAATAAATAACTTTTTTTCCACCTCAAGAAAAGAGTGCTCTCCATTATTTCACTTGTTTACCTAAAGCTAAAAGGCATTTTCCTTGCTTTACCCAAGCCATGTGTTGACTTTGAACCAGAGTACACTTTACATTATATGCATATGTGGGGAAATTACTAGATTTTCGCATCAATACATGTTGACGTGCCTGACAGCGCACTGTCCCTTTAATTCAGCGCGTTCAGCACAGCAAAACATAGACTCTGTGCAGAAACGATCGCCGCACTTCGCACTGATAGACCGAAACTGCGTGCAGTGTGAAAACTATAATCTGTTAACATGGTACGGAAAAAATAAGCACCGCAAACAGATTACGCTGTGTGTGAAACAGGCATATAGGTGACGCTTCAGATAGCCATGCTCGATGTAATGCCACTTTCATACGGCTTTCTCATGCTGCCACAGTAACATTACCTACTGTTACAGTTTTGTCCACCACCCTTCTTCCGTCATCATTATATTTCACGGGGAAGCCAAAATGCTCGCATGCGATGTGAATGAGGCGGGAGGCTTTTCAAGTTCTTCTGCTCCTCCACTAGCCATTGTTGACTGATTATGCCTTCACGTGAACGACTGCTGTGTGAAGTTTCACTGAAACTCTGCGAGTTTAAAGGAACAAAATTACTTAAAAAGCAATATCGGCAAATGAAACGGTCTTTTACTCTGTGACTGCTAAACAATTAAGATGAATTCGCAAAAAAAAAAAAACCCGCAATAAATCCGTGGGTCACGTGCGTTCCGAACCGTGGATCGTGATTCGTTCGGATCACGGATCAAGTGCAATCCGTTGCACCCCTAGCCCTAACTGAGACCTGGATCAAACCAGAGGACACTGCCACTCCTGCAGCCCTCTTAACTAATTTTATTTTTTCACACACCCCTCGACTAATTGGGAGGGGTGGGGGTACTGGTTTGCTTATCTCAATTGATTGGAAATTTGATCCCTTACCAGTTGATCAGCCAGTTCATTTGAATCACACTTAATCACTATTACTCACACTGTTAAAATCCATGTTGTAGTGGTCTATCGTCCTCCAGATCACCTCGGTAACTTTGTGGAGGAGTTGGATGTGTTACTTTCTAGCTTCCCTGTGGATGGCACTCCTCTGATTCTGCTTGGTGACTTCAACATCCATCTTGATAAACACCTAGCCACAGACTTCACCACTCCACTGACTTCATTCGACCTTAAGTTAGTATCTACTATGGCTACTCACAAATCAGGTAACCAATTAGACCTTGTCTACACATGCTACTGCTCACAGACAGCACTTTAGTTACTCCATTACACACCTCAGACCACTTTCTCATCACTCTTAACCTCTTACTGACTCCTGACACAACACACACTCCTACACAGATTAGCTTTCGGCGTAATCTACGCTCATTCTCACCTATCCTCTATAGTTTCATCTTCACTCCCTCCACCTGCTCAGTTCTCAGCACTGGACACTAACAGTGCTACTGACACTCTTTGCTCCGCTCTAACATACTCCTTAGACAATTTTGCCCCCTTTCATCCAGACCAGCCCGCCCAACACCATCTGCGCACAGAGACGGGACGAGTGAACGCTGGCACAACTTGCTGCCGCTGCTCGCCGTTAACGTTAGTTCGCTGTAAGCTCACCTGCTCTGATTTGTACCTCTTCTGCCGTCTTTACTGGCCATTAATGCTATTTTAAAATGACAATGTGGGCTGGTAGGACATACATTCTGCTCGTCTGTGTCTGGCTCTTCTTACTACCTGTTCACCTGCTAGTGACGGGTTTGCTTCAATACTCGGCCAGTGATCTGCTTCGGCTGCGCTGTCATCTGCCTCGACCTGTGCCAGAAGCCCTGCACCTTCATCCGGACATCGCCTTCCAGCCTCGCCCGAGATATATCCACAGAGGATCCCGCCGGAACTTCCACCACAACAATTCAACAACAATAAAATCCATCTGGTCCAGCTTTCGTCGCCCTCAACGTTCCACGAACCGGGCTGTCGACCACAGCGTGTTAGCCCGCCTAGCTCGGTCGGCTAGCACCACCACCAGCTGTGACAACGCCACACTCAACTTTGCTCTGCTCAACATCCGTTCACTGACAGACAAGGGACATCTTATCCAGGACCTCATCTCCGATAGTAAGCTAGACTTTCTTTGTTTAACTGAGACATGGCAACAGCCAAATGACTTTACACAACTGAATGAATCCACTCCTAGTGGGTTTGTTTACATTTGTCAACCCCGTGGCTCTGGCCGGGGAGGAGGAGGAAGTGGAAAGTCTCGCCGGTGACTGTTCCTGTTTTTAGCTTGTTTGAATCTGCTGTCTGCACGTTATCTGGCCCCACTCCAACCATCATCGCTACTGTCTACCGCCCCCCCAAATCAAACAGTGAATTTTTAAATGACTTTGCTGCTTTTCTTACTTATTTATCCTCTCTCTCATCAAACATAATACTGCTGGGTGATTTTAATATCCACATGGACAATATCAATCTGCCTCTTACTAAAGACTTTTCCTCCATCTTAGAGAGCTTTGAATGCCAGCAATATATTACTTTTCCGACACACTCAAAAGGACATACCCTGGACTTAATCTGTTGTTCTGGTATTACTCCTTTTGACTTTACAGCTGCTGACCTTCCCATAACTGACCATTTTCTCATCTCATTTACTGTGAAACTCACTCTCTATCTCTAAAGTACCACGATTCATCTCGTTCAGGAATATAAAGAATATCAACTCTACCATGCTCATTTCAAGTATTCACTCCTTCTGCTCCTCTAACACTTATAATTTATTCACCCCTGATGATCTGGTTGCTCATTACAACACTGGACTCCATAATATTCTTAATTCCCTTGCTCCATTAAAAACCAGATCTGTTTCATTTTCCGTCTCTTCCCCGTGGTTCACCCCGACCGTCTCATGAAAGCCAAAGGTCGGCAACTTGAACGTCTATATAGGAAAACTGGTCTCACTATTCATAAAGAAATGTATAATAATCACATTTTATGTTATAAGGACTCCATTGCTACTGCCAAAACCCACCACTACTCCAGTATAATCACTGCTAATAAGGGAAACCTTAAATCATTATTTTCTCTACTTAATAAGTCCACTCAACCTCAGGACTTTCTCCCCCCTCACTTTTATACAATCAATTTTTGCAATTCCATTATGTCATATTTCACTGAAAAAAATCAAAAATATTCACCAGAACCTTGGATTTATCCCTCACCTCAGCAATTCAGCTGACTGTGACCCATCCATACACTTATTTTCTGCTTTCCACCTCCCAACTATCGCTGAAATCACAGAACTAGTTAGAACATCCAAGGCAACTACCTGTCAACTTGACCCATTTCCCACACATCTTGTTAAAGCCTGTCTTCCGTTGCTGATTCCTCACATTTCAGATATCATCCACTCCTCTCTCACCTCTGGAACTGTTCCTATATCATTTAAAACTACTGTCATTACTCCAATTTTAAAAAAGCATGGTGCCAATCCATCCAATTTCAACAACTTCCGCCCTATATCAAATTTACCATTCATTTCAAAAATTCTTGAAAAAACAGTTGCCTCTCAAATTCATTTCCATCTATCTGATAATAACCTTTATGAACAGTTCCAGTCTGGTTTTCGCCCACTTCACAGCACTGAAACAGCACTAATTAAAATCACCAATGATCTCCTTATGGCAGCTGATTCTGGACTCCTTACCATTCTTATTCTCCTCGACCTGAGTTCAGCTTTTGATACCATCTGTCACACTATCCTTCTCAATAGGTTAGCTTCTATTGGCATCACCCAGACTCCGTTAAACTGGTTTACATCCTATCTATCTGGCCGCACTCAGTTTGTTCAATTAAAGTCTTTTAAATCCAGTCCCTCCATTGTCACTTCAGGTGTTCCCCAGGGCTCTGTCCTGGGGCCCTTACTTTTCATAATTTTTCTCCTTCCCCTGGGGAATATTTTTCGCAAATTTAATATCCAATTCCACTGTTATGCTGATGACACACAGCTCTAACTTTCGACCAAACCCTCATCTACTCTCCCACCTACCACTATTACTGACTGCATTTCCGAAATAAAAACCTGGTTTACACACAACTTTCTTAAATTAAATAGTAATAAAACTGAGGTTATACTTATTGGTACTAAATCCACTTTATCAAAAACCAACAGTTTTTCCCTCACTATCGATAACTCCCCAGTTTCACCCTCGCCCCAGGTCAAGAGTCTGGGTGTCATCCTTGATAGCACATTATCTTTTCACTCACACATCAATAACATTACCCGGTCTGCCTACTTCCATCTACGAAACATTAATCGCCTCCGCCCCTCCCTTACTCCCCACACTACAGCTGTCCTTGTCCACAGTCTTGTCACTTCACGTTTGGACTACTGCAACTCTCTCCTTTTCGGTCTCCCTCTAAAATCCCTTCATAAACTTCAACTGGCCCAGAATGCAGCTGCCCGCATAATAAACAGAACCCTATCTATTCACCATATCACTCTGGTTCTCCAACAGCTTCACTGGCTCCCGGTCCAATTCCGCATTCAATTCAAAATTCTTCTCTTAACATTCAAAGCCATCCACAGCCTATCAGCTCCATATTTGTCTAATCTTCTTCAGATTCAAACCCCGACCCGCTCTCTTAGATCTTCTTCCTCCATACACTTGTTTGTTCCCCTTTTCTGCCTCACTACTATGGGGAGCAGAGCTTTCAGCCGCTCTGCTCCCCGACTTTGGAATTCACTACCACCGCAACTCAGAAACATTGATTCATTCTCTCACTTCAAATCGCACCTCAAAACATATCTGTTTAAAATTGCCTATTCTACTTAATGTCACATGTTTTTTATTTATTCTTTCTTATCTACTTATTTATATTTTATTTTTATCTTACTGTTTTTAAATGTATTATTGTATCTTTGTACGGTGTCCTTGAGTGCCGAGAAAGGCGCCTTTAAATAAAATGTATTATTATTATTATTATTATCTGCCCCCTGGCTGTCTGATGTTCTTCGTGAACATCGCTCTGGACCCAGGGCGGCAGTGAGGAAATGGCGGAAATCTAAAAACTCTACCGACCTTACCTTGTATCAGTCTCTTCTCTCTTCTTCAGGGTATCTGCAGGTTTCACCAAGTCAAATTTAAGACTTTTTAAGACCTTTTTAAGACCATTATGAATAAAATTTAAGACCTATATCACGCAATAAAAAAACATGCATAGGAAATGCAGAATCACTCAATTAGGCTACTTAAAATTATATTATTTAATTTATTTAAATTGAACAAAGTATTAGTAAACGTATTATTCATAGCTCAATCCCACCAGGATTAGCGCATATATATATATATATATATATATATATATATATATATATATATATATATATATATATTATAAATTGACCAAAATTAGTTTTTATTTTGTGGTGGTCACTTCCATAGATTTGCAAACATTTTTTTTTTTAAATAATTAGGATGCAACATTAACCATATAATTATGTTAGATGCACAATAGTCACACATGGCAATAAAACTGACAAAATGCATGAATCTTGTTTTGTTATTATCAAAAAAGGCTGGTTCAGTTGTGTGCGGTCTATCTTTAATAACACGATCCCTTGGGGTGGGAACCAACATCTTAAAAGTAAACCACAGCAATAATTGCTTAATATAAGTAAAACGTTTTCAAGTGATTACGTAATCAAGTAATCGGTCAGTAATAAAATGTATACTTATAAACAAATGACAATAGGACAAATAAATACAACATAAAGATGCATATCTACAAAGAGGAGCACGCAACCGTTTTTAGAAATAGGGTTTATTCAACTTCTTTAGACATTTAGATATGTGTGCAAATGCATGGCTCAGTGCATGCAGTTTTAGTTTGGGAGCGTCGCCGCTAGCTTAGCTTTAAAATGCATTTCCCCACGTACACTGTAAGCAATTGCTGTAAATTTACAGCCAATTTTAAACACTAAAATGCCGTTTTCTTGTTAAACAGTTTAATACTGTAGTTAGCAATGCATTGTGGGCTGCTTAATTTGGAGGAACAGGAAGGAGGCCCTAAACAGTATGCTAATGTTTTAAATTACAGTACACAACAGTATTTTTTGGAAACTGAGTGTTGACTGTGGAGTTTGGAGTACGTTCAGAAGTTTGATACAACAAATCGAGGCTACTGCTTTTGGACAATTTTCTTTAATAAAACCTAGAAATAATTTGCCATCAACTCCTGGAGAGACTTCAGAAAACATTATTTGGATAGGAGATTTTCGAGAAGAGGACACACAGTTTAGATGACGTGCTGCATATCACCGAGTGTTCTTCATCCACCTCTATCGGGTCTTGCATCTACAAAATAAACGGTAATTAAAATCTTTTTCATTTCGCAAATAATGTTTGATATCAAACTGATGCTCAGGAGCTTATCTTGCTTGGTATTTGAACATTTCATTTAACAGTGAGGCTCAGATTTGAATAGCCAAAACAATATTACTTTTGGGTGTTTTTTTGTTTAATTTTGGTAACATTTGCAGTAGAACTCCCCCAATACCTGTAAAAAATAAAATTGCTACCCATAAGTTTTTGATTGCCAAATCTATTTAGCAGTTTGACTGTAGGTACTTAGCCTACCTCATTTGCCTGTAGGTTGCTCTCACCTAGTGTTTACTAATTATTGACCTTTTATCATTTTTCTTCTTAAAAATCTTATCATGGTAAGATTAATGTATTTGTTCCCTACAGCTACTTCAGCTGACATTGAGACAATTTAGTCTTCCTGCAAGTCCTAGTCTGATACTGCCTAGTACTGTATATTTCATTTAGATTCATTGATAGACACATTGTATATTATTTACACACGGTAATATGTATGCTTTGACTTGAAGTTTCAGGTGCAACTGGGCAAGTCCCAGTTAAAGGTTGGATAATCATCTTTGAGGACCGTGTAATCTCTTAGGACATCACACCAACATTTGCAATGGGACTTGCTGCTGTATTTGCAACTACATTCAACCTTCAGTTTCAAGATGAGGGACCCCACTCTCTGGAATTCATTTAGAGGTAAAAACTCTTCATTACTTGTCATCATTATATAGATACAATTAAATTAATGTGTTTGTATTTTTTTCCGCATAAAATGGTATTAGTACTGTACATTTCAAGGCACACACATGGTATTTTGCTTGACTATACAGGCTTTATATACTAAATTGTAATAATTA
The DNA here is from genome assembly GCF_024679245.1 of Pseudorasbora parva. Lineage (NCBI taxonomy): Eukaryota > Metazoa > Chordata > Actinopteri > Cypriniformes > Gobionidae > Pseudorasbora > Pseudorasbora parva. The sequence goes on from NC_090174.1 coordinate 37,511,984, forward strand.
AAAATATATGTGTGTGTATATATATATATATATATATATATATATATATATATATATATATATATATATATATATATATATATATAACCAAATAAATGTAATTACTAAACTAAATTAACTATTATAAACTAAATTACTGATCTGCCCACAGTGTCGCTATATGATATTTGAAATGAGCTGATGACATCACTTTTTTTCTCCAGAGTGGCTGTACAGCCGAATCAAATTCTGTTGCATTATTTTCATGTTTAACACTGTGTAACTGCTTTGAAAAAAATCTGCATTGTAAAAAGCGCTATAGAAATAAAGTTGACTTGACTTTAATATAATTTAATTTGATGTCACTTTTATATGTCATTCAAGTCCACTCTATTTGTGCAATGAAGAAAGACAAAAACAAAACAATTCATTGCATTTAATTGAAAGCATGTTGTTACAACACTCTGATCTTAGACTATTTGGATTTCAGGTGCCTGGTTGGTATAAATCCAGAGAAAGGGACAAAGGCCAAAAGGGGCAAGGTTGTCTCCAAGAAGAACGGTATGATCGTCCAGAAGAAGTCTTTTGAGACACGTCGCCATGCTACTGAAGAATCTCCTTGACCTTTAATGGAACTTTGATATAAACCGGTGAGCTCTTTAATCTCGTTCTCTTTGTTTTGACAGTCTGGCATTACCACATTAAACCACAAGAGAACTGGTTTTATTAACTTTTGTAAGCATTAGCTTGGAGTGTATACTGTACATTCGTGATTTTACAGTTTATTTATTATTATGATTGTTTGTTGTTGTTTGACAGTGACAACACTGGAATAATACTGCAGAGAGGAACAGCGGCTACCAGAGTGATGGACATCTCTCCTGGACCCATATAAACTAAGATGTAAATACACAAGCTACCTCAAATGACTATTTTAAGAGGTAAAAATACAAGCCTACCTCACAGGACAATTTAAAGAGTAACCTGAAATGAAATAAACCCTAAAATGTTTTAATTGCATATTATTGATGCCTACTGTCAAAATGTTTTACTGTACTTTGTAGGTCTTCAAACTTATGTGTTAAATTAAACTAGGTTTTAATTAACTAGGTTTTTCCCTTCATGCTTAGTAAGAGTTAGGGGCAGTCTCTGAGCAATTTAAGAATTTAAAGGGTTAGTTCACACAAAAATGAAAATTAGCCCATGATTTCCTACCCTCAAGTCATCCTATGTGTATATGACATTATTCTGTCATTATTCTATTTATATTAATAAATGTCCTAGCTCTTCTTATAAGCTCTTCCTAGCTTTATAACGGCAGTGATTGTTGTTCTGTTTTTTTAAGTCCATAAAAGTGCACATATGCATCATATAACTGCTCCACACGGCTCTGGCGGGTTAAAAAGGGCCTTCTTAAGTGAATTATTGCTTCTAAAGTGAATTATTGTGTGAGAAAAATATCCATATTTAAAATTTTATAAAGTAAATTATCTAGCTTCAGGCTAATCACTGTTCGTATTCAGCTTATGAAAAAAGTGTAGCGCCTCTCGCAGTACAAAACACTTGCGCTATGTCTGACATTGCACACCAGTTACGCACGTCAGACGTAGCGTAAGCATTTTGAAATGAAAAGAAGAATCTAAAAGAAGAAATGTCATATATACTGACTTGAGGGTTAGTAAATCATGGGCTGGGTGAATTTACTCTTCAAGTTTATTGCCATAGTCTAAAGCAGGTTCTACTAGGCTCTTTTTGCTACTAGAAATCTCTTAGAAATGTCCAACAGGATTTTGTTTTATTGTATTTTTTTCTATTTTTTGTATTCATGCTGACATTGACATTGCTCTTTGGAATAAAGGTATTTGATTTTGAAGTTATTGCTTATTTTCCATAATATTCACAATAATGCATATCTTAACCAATTGCCTATAGCCCTGAGAATACTGAAGTTAATTGCAATTAATATTGATTGCAATGAAGACTAATATTTTAGGAAACTGCTAAATTTATTGTGTTTCTAATACAGTAAAAAATAAAAAACTTATTTTAAAAAATGCAGCATATTTCTGTGATTATTTGAAAATTATAATATATATTTATATATTGAAAATATATTGTTTAGGTTGTTACTTTAATTCTCACAGTTTACTGTATTAGACTGTGAAATCATTTAACAGTGTGAATACAGACATATACAGCATTTCTGGTTTACAGACTACTACTGTAAAGTCATTTTACATATGAATACCGTAAAAATAACGGTATACTGCTGGCGTCTCTGCTGCCAGCTCTTTACTGTAAATTATAGAAATACAGAAATATACCGTTTTTCTAGTTTACAGACTACTACCGTAAAATCATTTTACATATGAATACCGTAAAAATAACGGTATACTGCTGGCGTCTCTGCTGCCAGCTCTTTACTGTTATTTTACAGGGAAATTTAGCAAAGTACCAAAGTTGAATAAGCCCTATTTCTAAAACAGTTGGAGTGTTCCTTTAAGTGTAAGTGCTGTTTTCCCCGTTTGTGTTGTTGTTAAGCTATATTAGTTTGCTTTCAATTTGAGAGCTTACTAATGCGCAGATCCAGTGCTTACTGACACGTCCCAAACTTTTTAACTCAAATCAGGATATAGGCATATGCATAATGCATGTGTATATTTGATCGTTCAAGAGTAACCTTAGGGTAATGAGCCAAGAAATAACACATTACACTCGCGTGAGCGCTGACAGGCAGCAAACACACACAGCCTGACATCGGAGTTCGGAGTTTACATCACTGTTATTAACTCTTAAGTGCAATCGGGTATATTACACTTTTATTTGGTCATTAAGCAAGATGGTGAGAAAGATTCGCCTTCGCGTTCACGATCGCTGAACTGCAAGAACCGTCAGACTCAGCTGAAGAATAAAATCCGGTTAATGCATCTGTCTGTTTTCTCTTTAATGCTTGAATTTAGTCAACATGCTTCTTGGTACTGCTTTGTATTTATTTCACTTATTTGATTTATAAATAAGTCCCCCCCCCCAAAAAAAAATATATCACCAGCCGCCACTGGTCATGACGTAGGACCAATAAGGATTGGACTAGATTCATTCATACTTCAGATGCGTTCATGCTTAGGGAGTATCCCCAAATTCGTCGTTTTTGCGCAGTGCTAAGTTCCCTCGACATAGGGAACCCCACTTTTGCAGCAAGTTATTTAGCGCTGTATTAAAATATAAAGAGAAATATATATATATATATATATATATATATATATATATATATATATATATATATATATATATATATATATATACTATACACACATATAAATCATTCTCGAGAAAGTACTTGGCAGCGGGCTAGGTCGTCGCATGCCTGCACACTATGGTTTTTGTGCAGGCATATTAGTTCAAGGACTGGTTTGTAACTTAAGATCTCGAAGATGCATACTTTCATGTCTCCATCCGATTTCATAGATGCATACTCTAGGAAATATCGGGTGTTCTCTTTGGTCTAGCTCTTTCACTCCGCATGTTCACGAAGTGTGTGGATGCAGCGCTAGTCCCCCTGCGTATGCAGAGGGATCCGCATTCTCTTTTTTGACGACTGCACAGTCAGCTCATCTGACGATTCAATGTTGTGATGTTGTTCTCTTGCACATAAGGGAGTTAGGGCTGATGCTCAACTCCAAGAAGTGCATTCTTTCTCCAGTTCAGAGACTAACATATTTAGGCATGAGTTGGTCGCTATGCAGGCCCGCTTATAAGAGCCTTGCATAGGATATATCCTCTCAGCAGTGAAGGGGTGAAGCTAGACTGGTCACTCACCGTCAACAGTAAGAGACAGTGGTGACTTAAGACCAAGTGTCTTCCCAGAGGCGAATCCTTTCTTGCATAGTCAAGGCAATGTGGCAGTGTCTCCACACCTTTGGTAATGTGGAAAGGTCCTTGGTTTCTTCCTTCACAGGCTGGGGGGCGTCCATAAGTGGTTGCTCGGCCCAGGGCTCATTTGTGGAAGCAGACACCCTGTCGAGACTGAGTCCTGGGAAGTGGAGATTCCACACTGAGGTGGTGGAGCTCCTTTGGGAGAAATTTGGCAGGGCCGATGTGGACCTGCTTGCCACACACGAGAACAATCTTGTCATCTGTGGTTCTCCCTAACGCCTCCAGCTCCTCTTGGACTGGACGCAATGGTACAGGAGTGGCCGAGGCTGCCTCTGTATGCATTTCCCCCAAATGCTCTGCTTCCAGGAATTCTAGAGAGTGCAACGGGATGGGTGTCGCTCCTCGGCGGCTTTCCCCTGGAGATTGGTGCTATTGTATTTGACCTACAGGCCCTGGACAGGAGCTTCGGGTCCCCGTGCCAGCTAGAGGCAGACGTCGGGACACAGTTGCATTGCGACGGCCCGCTCCACCAAAGGGAGACCCTCATACCCCCTGGCCTGCCCGCCGTCAAGGGTAGTGAGGGGGGAGGAGCCACTAGGTCACCCACGGGCGCTAAATGGTGCTTCCATGACCTAGTCAGCTCCTCATGCACCTCTGGGAAGAAAGGCACCAAGGCGGGACGCTGAGAACCAGCGCGGCTGGCCCCGAGAAACCAATCGTCCAACCTAGAAGGTTCGGGACGTGGTGGAGGGTCCACTCAAGCCTGACATTTTTGGCGGCCCGGGAAAACATAGCGGGCAACTCCGGGTCCAACTCGACCATTGCCACTCTCCCAGAGGGAGGCAGTACAGCCGAATCTTCATTCCCAGAGGACTGAAACTCCCCCTCCGATGCAGCGATTGATATCTGCTCGTCCGCGGGTGCCCCAAAGGACACCGTCGGCCGCGCATGTGGGGGGCCGACGGGGTCCTCTGGAAGCACCACCAGTTGCGGCGCTTGTGAGGGATTAGGGTCCTGCGGAGGCCCACTCGACGGGTTTGCCCTAACCGTGATCCTCAGGTCACCCCGGCCATCCGTAAAAGTAGGTCTATTCTGCTGCGCAGGAATAGACCTAAATCGAGCTATGGGTAGGGGGACTCCACCTTCCCGAAGGTAGGCAAGTCTCGACCTAAGCGCCGAGATAGTCATGTTCCCGCAGTGAGAACATGAGCTATCCACAAACGCTGCCTCAGTCCAGGCACGTGATACAGTGTTTGTGACCTTCAGCGGGCGACAGGGAACGACCGCATCCAGAAAAGCACGGGTGGAAAGACATCCTGAAAAGGATGGCACGTCCTTGATAGCCCTGAACTAGTGATGCGCGGGTCGTCTCATAACCCGCGGACCCAGTATGTCTATTTAATGGTCGCGGGTGCGGGGCGGGTTGTAAAAATATATACATTGGTGCAGGGCGGGCCAAATAACTTCATAAAAGCGGCCCCGCGGGTTGGTGCAGCACTAACAGTTACCCTGAACACTGCAGGAGGAGTTCACAAGCAGGTGTTCTTCTGGCGTCACGTGTGAAATGTCTTCATCCCAGGTACAGTCAGTTGCATATGTTTCAGCATGTCATATGAATATAATTTCATTGGTTTTTCTTTTTTTTCAAACGCCAAATAATCGCGATGCTCACGTTTACAAGCCAGCGTCATTATAGTAGTCTATTGGTTACCGTTTTACAGAATATATATGATATTTCAATTCAGTGTTTGAGTGGTAGGTAATCACCATAACAAGCATGACAGCATCGGTCGGGCACGCCTCCTTCAGCTCACACCAATGAGCAAATGCTGGTCCAATGTTGATCCTCGTCTTGCCTTTAATCCGATCACTTTTTCGTTTCCTCTTATTGCTTTCCTCCAACAAAACCTTTTCTTTCTTATTTGTCTGTGATGCTTCGGACATAACTATATTCGACGAACAAAGTTGGGCTCGCACGTCTGAATTTAAGGAAGTGTGGGTGTTGGTGGAAGTGACGTATATGCCGTAAAGCAGTCGAATTTTGTAATTCTTTTTGTTCTCGGGTTACTACCCGAAACCCGAAACCCGAAGTTTAAAAGTACGAAAAGTACGATTAAAAACGATACAGACCCCATCAAGCTATGGCAGACGTGTCATTCAATCTATTGCAAGTCGATGTATCATCACAAGAGTTTTGAAAATATATTATGACGGTTGAAAAGTTACCTAGTGCTACTTTAAAAGAGACCAAAAACGATATATGCACATACTCCAAATGGTTCAAGAACAGCATGCAATTTACTTTGGGTATGACCTGAGTAGTAGTGATGAGAAGGGGTCTGATGTTATCAGAGAACTCCATCAGTCAGCTGATTTAGCTCTACGGGCCACCAAGGAGATGGCCAGATGCCCACAGAGAGGCAATTATGGCACTACCCCACCAAAATCAAGGAGAGAGACAAAGGTTTTCTGCTTGCCACTCCGGTTTCTCCTGCTGGCCTCTTCGATGACACAGTCTAAACCTTCACCAAGAGGTTTCAGGAGTCTAAAAATCAGGTTGCGATGCTCAAGCAATTTCTCCCACTCTGTGTCCAGGTCCCTAGGGCAGCTGGACAGCAGCGTAAGCTGAGTACTTGCTCCTCACTCTGGGCACAACAGAAGCAGAGCTTCACTTCCCACACTCCCCTACAGAGAGAATGGGAGGCGGGGCGATGCTCACACACAACATCTTCAAGGGATATGACTGATCTGAGGAGAGTCATTCATCACAGTGAATGTAATCTGACTCCTGCTGTGTTTGTGCCGTGACACTCCCTCAGCAGCTAAAACACATATTTTACAGACATGTTGTTTTTAATTGTAGTATCTGTTCTCTAACTGAAATGATTTTATGAAAATGAATGTGGTGGAAAAGTGATCCAGTAGCAGTGGCTATGGGAGTGGCCTTGTAGGCCCATATGAAAAAAACCTATATGGTTCATATATAGTGACCATATATGTTCCTTACTTAAATCAGTCAGAATTATCTTATATGTTTAATGTAAGTCCCATATATGTCATACACAAAATCAGACCGTTTATGGCCCATTTCATACTAAAAAACACACAGAAAACTTTTGGGTCATGTATGAATACTGCAAAAATCTTATATGAGTTTTACATGTAAACTGTATGCAATGGTATATGGTATTAGTAGAAAATACATAATATTCATATACAAATCATATAAAGTTCTTATATTGAATCATATGCTAGTCATATTAAATTCATATAGGATTTATTTATATTTTGTGTCATTTTTTTATATGCTTTTTATACAGATTTCATATTTTTTTAATAGGGAAATGGTGTGTTAGCTCTTCACGTTTATATAATATTACATATAAACTACATATAATAATCATACATGATTTCAGTCAATATTACAACATCTCTGCATATACTAACCATATATGATTTCAATCAATGACATACACAAATTTGTGATGGAAACACTTTTATTTCAACACAAAATGAAACACTCAAATTATACTCCACATGAGTAATTTACAATTCCAACTTGATAGCAAACTGAACTTTGCTCAGGAAAAAAACAAAACCCAAAAAACAACAACAAAATACATTGAACACAGTGTCATGGCCATCGATCAAAGATAATTAACGGATTAGTTCACCCCAAAATGAAAATTGACCGATAATTTACTCACCCCCATCTCATCCAAGATGTTCATGTCTTTATTTCTTCAGTGGAAAAGAAATTAAGTTTCTTGAAGTAAACATTCCAGGATTGTTCATCATATAATGCTTTTCAGTTGCAACCAAAATGTTGAAGGTCCAAATCAACGCCGTTTCAAAGGGCTTCGATGGCCTTCATAGCCTCTGGGTGATCCCAGATGAGGAATAGGGTCTTATCTAGTCAAACGATCAGTCATTTAAAAAAATGTTTATACTTTTCAACCTTAATTGTTCAACTTGCTCAGCTCTGCGAAGTGGCAAGGATGACGTAATCACGTGTAAATGGTCACATAGACAGAAGTCCCGCTCTCGTGTTTACCGAGCGCTCGTGTGAAGACTAATAAACGCCCTTTAGCAAAAACACTCAATTTTCAACTTCAAAATCATCCAATATCGTTATTTTATCTTTTTTTTATTGGCTAGAGGGCATTTGTATTAGTCTTCACATGAGCGCTTTGTAAACACGAAGGTGGAACTGCATTGAGTTGGACCTTCAGTATTTTGGTTGCAACTAAAAACCATTATATGATGAAAAATCCTGGAATATTTTCTTCAAAAAACTGAATTTCTTTTCGACTGAAGAAAGAAAGACATGAACATCTTGGATGACATGGGGTTGAGTAAATTATCAGGACATTTTAAAAAATCATTTAAAAAATATCCATATTTTTGACTTTAGACTAAAATATCTATCTTCCGGCAGTCAACCGTGCGTGTCTACTTACGCCAAAAGAGTGACCTCTGACCTGAAGCATGATGTATTGATGAATGCGGTTATGCAGAGAATAGAGGAAAACAAAACACTAGTCACAAATTTGAATTTAAAGAGGATTCGATATAAGAGAAGCGCTTGATTTTGTTGCCCAGAGAGACGTCGAAGCTAACGCTACTCCTACATCGCATCACTAAGGTCACTCTCTGGACGCAAGTCGTCTGCCATGAGCTGGTTATTTTAGTCAATAAGGTTATAAATATGGATATCTATAGCAGTATCTATATCAATTACTATATTAACTTATTTCACATAGTAATTATAGTACACATATTAAAGCTTTATTTGTTGTGTTCTGAAAATAAATGAACGTCTTATGGGTTTGGAACGACATGAGTGTCATTTTAACAACATACATTTTTGGGTGAACTAAACGTTAAAAATTGACAAAGTTTAATAAATACTGTAATAATGTATTGCTCATTGTTAGTTCATGTTAGTTAACACATTACAATAAAGTCTCATTTGTTAACATTAGTTCAAGTCTTACAACTCACATTACATAAACTTCTTCAACACTTCCCATTCAGAACTGAACCAGTCCTCATGGGATGAAACAGTCTGCGGCTGAACCTATTCTTCTTGCGTGGTCTTCAAATGCTTTCATGAAGATCTTTCTGTGGAAGAAAAAGAAAATCTTCTTGACCACCCCATTTACATACAGGAATATTAGAAACACGGTTCAATATAATGTTTTTTTTCAGTATAACAATATATTCTTATACAGTAACTTACTTTCTATTACAAAATTGTAATATTGTACATCATTTAGATTCATATATGTTGCAGTTACATGAATGCAAATTATAGAAGTTTATATTTTAGCTATATTTTAACTACATTAGAGCAATTTGCAAACTCAAGTTCACTAAAACATTAACTCTTTTAAAGTGAATTGGCACAAAATAGACTATTAATGATGACAAAAGGAACATACCGGTAAACAAATCACATCACATTTATTCTAACTTTTGCTTTTTGTCAGTGTCACACAGCTTTCACTGTCACACACAATCGTTGTATAACGTTATCTATGCAAACCATGAGCTCTAGGGTTTAACTTAGTTACCAAATTACATAGTTACAACTAGAATAGTCGTTTTTTACATTTGATCATTTAGCAGACGCTTTCATTCAAAGGGACTAACAAATGAGGAGACCAATCATATAGTTTAATAACTTTAGTACAAATATAAGCATTTTTCACTTGTTTTGGCAGATTAAATACTTGTAATTTTTGCACGTGCGCAGCATAATTAGGCTTAACGTTACCTGTACATTACCTAACACTAAGGTGGCACCGACATGATAACACAAACGAACAATTTACAAATCTTTTAGCAAATCTTCCCATTAAATAAGTTATCATTTGCATTGAGAACGACATGACAAAAACAAATCTTACCTGGAGCTCGACACTTCGCGGTCCCGCTGGCAGGCAATCATATCACGCAGACAACAAGAACCCGCGATTGATTTCCTCCTGGCCGCGGCGCGTTGACGCATGCGCAGTTTGCGATGACAGAACTAAGGCTATTTTTAAGTGTTTCATTATTATTTTTTAAATATTGCTGATATTACTGTTAACAAAAAGTTTGTATAGGTAGAACATTACGAAACAAAATATATGGGAATATACTGCAATTATATGCAAAATAGCCTATATTAAAGGAAATATAAAGGAATAAAGGAAACTAAAGCCTTTTTTAATATAGCTACTGTCTGCAATGTATGCATATTGACTATATTTATAAAATATGGCTATATTTTAACACATACAATATTAAGTAATTAAGATATAAATAGTATTACATGTAATATCCATTAAGTTGTATCCTTTATTGTGTAGCCTTACTGTATATTGAATTTCCCATATTAATGTGAATGCATACATGTACACACATATAAACACTTTTACAGAATGAGTTACAACAAATTTCTACTTCCCATCATGCTTTACTTCTGATTTAAAGGAGGTTAAATGTTAAAATTAATTGTTATTTCATGTGTTTTTGCTCAATTTAATAGAGGGAGATAGGTTGAAATAGTGGAGATAATGAGGTTGACTTTTGGCCAAAAAACAATAAAACTGTTACTTTTATTAAAAATAATGTCGGTGCACTTTTCAGCAGTTATAGCTCTTTGCTAAATATTTAGGAACATGCCGGTGTGCTTGACTTAGAAATATATATAAAACTCTTTGTAATTGTTAACATTTTCATAAGTAACTGTATTATAATAGCACTTTTTTTTCTCAGTAACTGTAACGGACTACAGTTCCTTTTATTTTGTTCAATATATGTTTGGGTATATCATCACATGCACATCAAATACAATGACATACATAAATATATTGTCCCATATTTTTCTAATTGAAAGCAGCAATTCCTCATGTATTATTAAATATTGTAATATATTTATCCTGTATATTTTTAATATGCAGTTAAATAATTTAATATATATTTATCATTCACATATATAAGGAAATATTTTCTTTGCGTTAGGGTTACCCATTTTTATTCGTTTTACTTGCTAATTCATTTACTAAAGTAAAATCTCACTGATTTGCAGGGGTTGTATTTAACACAATCCACCATATATTTTTTTTACAGTGTAGGACATATATGATTGAACATACATAAATATTGTACAATTTGTATATGTGGTTTTTGCAGCATATATGATCCTTATAGTTTTCTGTTGGAACATATAAGAATCACATATGTTTTTAGCGAGACTTTTCCATATGGGGGGCAGCAAAGCATTCTGGGAATTGTTGTCTTTCATCCCGATGAGACAAACATAAATTTTCTGTCTTTTCTCAGTCTAGAAAGCACCAAATTCAAAAATTATTTTACATTTCTACACACCAGATACAGTGAAAGTTGTGTAACGGCCGGCCAAATTCAAAATGTCAAAAAGATCGAAGCCCTCTGGAGCAGGGTAGATAAGGGATAAAGGGAAGAGATATCCCTAAAGAAGGGATAAATGATGTAATGAATTAACAGTTTATTTAATTGCATTGTAGTAAAATATGAATGTTCTCTAATTTAATTTGAGTTATTTTTACCTTAAACTTTATGCAAGCAGCTGTGCAGTGTAATTTTGTAAAAAAGCATGTCGGTTTTGCAGTTTGAATGGGATATATTATATAATGGGATATAAAATTTCCGAAATTAGTCATTATATTTATATACAGGTTTATTTAAAATAGCATTTTTAAAAATAAAATTCACATTAAATATCTAAATGTATCAGTTTAATTCAAGGTGAAAACATGAATGTAAATCATTTATTGGAAGATTGCTGCCATATGTGGCGGAGCGGTGGTACAAGTATCAGATACAAGGGATTTCGACTACGCCACCCTAAGAATTTCACAGGGAAATACAAATGACACCTAAAAGCTCGTTATTAGGTCACACAGGTTCGATTCTCAAGGAGGTAGGCAGAAACGTGGGTATAATATAAAAATACAAAATTTTATTAATACAAAATTAAGTGAAAAAGGACCATCACATTAAAATTAGTATCAATGATACAAGCAACCTCTGAAGGTTTTTGAGGTGCGCAGCTGACATTAGTTTCCAAATCACACAAAAAGAATAAGACACACAAACACTTACGGAGCTGAGGCTCACCACAGGAGGAGTGATCGCTAAGCTAGTTATCCAAAAGCACACATTTCACACACACCACTGTGTACTCAGACCACACAACCAAAACACTCCAAAAGTGTCACACGGCAAATGTTGGAGCACCACCAGAGATCCTTCACCCGTGGGACCCCAGCTCCTGAAAGGAAAGTAAAAAATAAGTAAAGCTACTTTACAAAAAACAGTTCAATTAAACTACAACTTGGTGTCAAACAATAATAACAAATACAAAAATCACAGACAATATACAAATATTAAAACAAAAAGAAGCCACATTAACTCAATTCAAAACACAGGGGAGGAGATCTGGCGGAGCAAACTCAATTTTATGCTCCGGTTCCAGAGGCCAGTGAGCGTCAACCCCAAAATAAAACCAAACTATGACAAAACGATGAAACCAGACAGCGACAATCCACTCAATTAGTTAAAAAATAGCGCCATTCACTCAGTATGGACATGGAGACGACAGGGCCGTAACTACAGCGACAGCAGAGCAAATGATCACAGATGATAGGTGTAATGATAGTGGCTGGATTTATCAAGTATAGTGGCAACTCTGTCTAGTATATGTTTGCGCATGTGCAGGGGGGAGGGGCTGTTGTTGAAAGGCATCGATTTTTCACGTGCATGCAGAAAAGTGGAGAAACAATTGATCAGTATGTGACGGAGCTCAGACACAGGAGTAAAACGTGTGAGTTTGGAGAGTTAACAGATTCCTTGATAAAAGACAGAATTGTGTGTGGAATACCTGACAATGGGTTGAGAGAACGGTTGCTTAGAGAACAGAGTTTGGACTTGGAGAAAGCTCTTTCACTTTGTAGAGCGGCAGAGACTGTAAAGACGCAGGCTAAAGAACTGTTAAATGAGACCTGTGCTGTGGATGTTGTAAAGAAGTATCAGACACCCAGTATAAGTGGAAAACAAGCAACACCGCAAGAACACAGTAGGATGGTAATTGATAAGCAGCAAAGAGCATGTGATCGTTGTGGGATGCAACATCCACCCAGAAAATGTCCTGCTTATGGTAAAAATTGCAACAATTGTGGCAGAAGTAATCATTATGCACGTTGTTGTAAAAATAGAAGAACATCAAGCCAAGTAAATGCAGTGACTGAATGTGAATTGGAAGAGTTCTATGTGGATGCGCTAGTAGAAGGTGAAGGTGAACAGAAAGAGTGGACGGTACAGTTGCAAATAAATGATAGTACAGTAGCCTTTAAGCTTGATACAGGAGCTCAAGTTAATATCTTTTCTGAATCTGAATTCAACAAACTAAAGCCAAGACCAAAGTTGCATGCTGCTTAATTAAAAGTAACTGGGTACTCTGGAGCAGATATACCAGTGAAAGGAAAATGTGTTGCAAAAATACGATATAAAGATAAAGTACATTGTCTGTCATTTGTAGTGGTGCCTAAGGATTTTCAAGCTATTTTGGGCTTGTCTGCTTGTGAAAGGCTGCATCTGGTGAAAAGAGTACTGGTCGTAGAAGAATCAACAGAGTCTGAACCAGAGTATGACTCAATCCTAAGAGAGTATGAGGATGTGTTTAAAGGTCTAGGCTGTTTGTCAGGTGAGTACACAATACGAATTGATGAATCTGTGCCTCCTGTTATACATCCTTGTCGAAAGGTACCGTTTGCACTTCAAAGACAATTAAAAGAAGAATTGGACAGAATGGAGAGTTTAGGAGTGATACAAAAAATTGATCAGCCCACAGAATGGGTTAGTTCATTGGTGATTGTCGATAAGAAGAATGGAAAACTGAGTTTGTCTGGATCCGAGAGATTTGAATAGAGCAATTCAGAGAGAACATTTCAAGCTTCCCACATGTGAAGAGATTATGGCACAGTTTGCCAATGCTAAGTATTTTAGCAAACGAGATGCGTCATCAGGATTTTGGCAGTTAAAACTGGATGTTGCTAGCTCAAAACTTTGCATGTTTAATACACCATATGGAAGATATTGCTTCTTAAGACTTCCTTTTGGAATTGCTTCGGCTACTAAGGTGTATCATAAAACAGTACATATGATTTATGAACACATGGAAGGTGTTGATACATCGATGGATGATATCATTGTCTTTGGAGCTTCAAAGGAAGAGCATGATTCAAGGCTAAGAGGGGTTGTAGTGAAGTCCCACTACAATCAATATTTTAACTGGTTGAGGCGGCCAAATATGAATCAGATTCCGATCAGAGAATCAGGAATGGAGAAGAGATTGTTGGTAACAAAGCATTTATTTGCAATCTTGAATATGCATCTGTGGTATGCAGCTGTGATATTGTATGGTCTACAGAAAGAAATAAAGAGAAATAATTTATAATGATATTCGTCTAACATATGTCTCATTTCACAATTACACTTAGGGATATCAAATACCCGATACAAAATATATATATCTTCATCTGAAATCTCAGTATTAAGAATCACAAAGTTAACTAAAATACAGTATTACACTGCTGTAAGCAATAGTAAACAAACACTCGCGCTGTATCGGATTAGAACACTAGCGCGCTAATGACTCGTGGTGACTCAGCAGATTCGTTCGGCAAATTACGGCAGAAAAAGCGGAAAAAACTCGAACAATATAAACATCGGAAACGATCAATCACATGCATGACATATACAGATATGATATAAATGTACATATGTACTTACATGTATTGCATTAACGCATTAAACATTGCATAACCAGCAGCATAAACGAAGATTGACAGTCATCTTCTACTGGTGCGCGTCACTATATACGGAACGGGTGGAAACAATAATATTAGTTCCTAGGACAGGCTTTCTGACACAGCCGCCCCCAATTATCTGTCAAGATAATTGAACACTCTAAGAAAGTCTGCCTGAATTGTCTGCGTCATCATCCTCAAGGTGAGGAAGTGGGATCAGCCGGACCACTGGACGGGTGTAGGTTTTCTCCTTAACCTTGACTCTGGCGATACGGATCCTACCATCAGCCCCAACTAGGGTTTCCATTACTCTGCCAACAGGCCAGAGGGCCCTTGGAAGTTGGGGATCGACAATAAGCACTACTTGATCTCCTGTCAGTTCTTTGCCATCGGTCTTCCACTTGTGACGACCTTGCAACCCGGGGAGGTAATGGCGGATGAAGGCAGTCCAGAAACAGTCAGCCAGTACCTGACTATGTCTCCACCTCCGTCTTCCGAGCAGGTTGTTAGAGTCGTACAGGACCTGAGGTAGAGAGGCATCACGGCGACCCATAAGAAGTAAGTTCGGTGTCACTGGATCGAAGTCTGCGACATCCGAGGATACATAACCAAGTGGCTTGGCATTCAAGATACTCTCAACTTCTACCAGAAGGGTTTGCAGTACCGGTTCTGGAACTGACTGCTCTTGCAGGATTACACGAAGTGCTGTCTTGACTGATTTCACTTCACGTTCCCAGGTTCCTCCGAAGTGGGGTGCACTCGGTGGATTATGGCGAAAACGGATCTTCTGCCCAGCCAGCAGCTCCTGTAGCCTTGGTGACATGTCATTGAAGGTCTCTCGAAGTTCTCGATCACCTCCAATGAAATTAGTGCCGTTATCACATAGCAGTTCCATGGGCGTGCCTCGTTGTGCTATGAATCGGCGCAGAAAAAGCAGAAATGCATCAGTGTCCAAGTGCTCTAAGAGATCCAGATGTACGCACCGTGTCGTCATACATTTGTAAATGATCCCCCATCTTTTCTCTTGGCGGCGACCAACCTTGACTGCAAATGGGCCGAAGCAATCTACTCCGGTAGAATGGAAAGGTGGCTTATTCAGGTTCAGCCTGCAGGGTGGTAGATCAGCCAATCGCGGTATTTGAGGCTTGGCGCGCCACCGTTGACATTCTTGACAGGTTCGTTGCTGTTTACGAATTGCTTCTCTGCCCCGAAGTACCCAATATTGGCGACGCAGTTCAGCCAAGACCCGTTCTGAGCCAGGGTGGAGGAGTCGCTGATCTGTCTCCTTAATTAGCAGCTTGGTGAGGGGATGGCTAGAGTCCAACACAATTGGATGTATCGTCTCCAAGTCCAGGTCACTAGCACGCCGTAGCCGACAACCCACTCTAATGAGACCAGTGGCCCCATCATACTCAGGGGCGAGAGAGCTCAAACGACTGTCAGCTGGAACTAACTGTCCGGCCTTTAAAGCCCTGACTTCAAGCGGAAATGAGTCACTTTGAGCCTGTGCCAGGAGGAGCCTCTCTGCTTCAATATAATCAGAAGCCTCGACTGAAGAGTCAGTGTCTGTGCCGGCCGCCCCATGCAGGGATTTAACAGTAGCCTGGATGAGCTCTTGCCATGCGTGGAACTGGCTTGGATCAGGAATGGAAGTACTAGGCATGGAAACCATTCCAATAAAGGCAGACTTCTTTAACTCACTGAAGTCTGGCTCATCTTTCGGTTTAGGTGTAGAAGGCCACTGGTCCACTGGCTGGTTTAGGAAAGCCGGTCCTGAGCTCCACTGATGCGGGCCTGTTAAATCAGTTAGTGTAAGCCCTCGTGTGATGTGGTCAGCAGGGTTGTGCACAGACTCAACATACCTCCATTCAGCCATGTCAGTCAGGGTCTGAATTTCTGCTACACGTGTTCCTACGAACACCTTATAGCGGCAGGACTCCGATGTCAGCCAGTGTAACACAGTTGTAGAGTCCGACCAGAAAGTAACCCTTTGAAGAGGAATGGTCAACTCCGTTTGGATGACCTTGGCCAACTGGGCACCAGTCAGTGCTGCACTCAGCTCCAAGCGAGGCATAGACAGACACTTCTTTGGAGCTACTCTAGACCTGGGCAAGACAAAGGTAACTGTGACCTGCCCTTGACTATCTGTAGTACGCAAATAGGCTACCGAGCCATAAGCTCTTTCCGATGCATCACTAAAGACATGAAGCTCGTGGATGACAGGAGAGTTGTCATTGGATGCCAAGGTGTATGTTCGAGGGAACTGCAACTGAAGGAGAGTCGGGAGTTCTCCTACCCAGGTAAGCCACTGTTCTCTCAAATGCAGAGGTTCGATGGGGTCGTCCCAACCAAGCTTGTGCTTCCAGAGGTCTTGGATAAGAACCTTGGCCCTGGTAGTGAATGGGATAATGAACCCCAAAGGGTCATATTGACTTGCCAAAGTCCTATACACGTTCCTCATGGTAGGAGCGGTCATCTCCATAGAGCGCAAGTTATAGCCCAGGGTGTCATTGATACAATTCCACCGCAACCCAAGAGTGGGTTCTTGGAGGTCAGTGCTGCTTTGTGCCAACCAGCGCTCACTATTAGCAGACTTGGCCTCTGTGGGAAGGTGTTGGATGACAGATGGCACGTTGCTTGCCCATTGTCTTATCTCAAAGCCTCCATCTGAGAGCATTTGACGCAATCCATCCACTATTGCTTTAGCTTCATCTATGGTTGGCGTGCTGTGGAGGCAGCTATCAACATAGAATGAATGTTCTACTATGTCGACCAGGTCAGCCATGTCATCTTTGTGTCCTTGGGCGTGGTTTTGAAGGGCATAAATAGCACAACATGGGCTGCATGTAGTGCCGAACGGAAGCACCTGCCATTCATATATATCAGGTTCCACCTCCCTGCACATGTCTCTCCAAAGGAACCGCAGCACTGACTTGTCCCCGGGCAGCAAGCGTACCTGGTGGAACATCCCTTTGATGTCCCCGCTGATTGCAACAGTGTGTTGGCGGAATCTCAGGAGGACACCCAGCAAAGAAGGTCCCAAAGTCGGTCCAGGCAGCAGTTGATCATTCAAGGATTGTCCCTGGTGTTTAAAGGAACAGTTAAAGACTATCCTGTCCTTATCGTTGTGATGTACCAGGTGGTGCGGGATGTACCAAGACTCTACACTGTCGTTGGCCTCCTCTGGAGTTATCTTAGCCACATAACCAGCCACCTCTAACTTTCGGATCTCGCTGCAGTAGGTTTTAGCCCTCTCTGGATCCCGTGCCAGTCTGCGCTCAGTGCTACGTAAACTGGGGAGCATAGATTCTTTAGTTGCATGGAGTAAACTCACTGGCGTTTGTCTCAGCAGTGGAGTAGCGTATCGTTGAACACCATCCACATTCACCCGGATAGTGGCATTTTGCAGCAGGGTGTACGCCTCTCGATCCTGTTTGGACCTGGTGACTATTTTCTCGTTATAAGGGAGAGTGTCAACTTGCCAAAGCCTTTCTACATGGTGGAAAAGGTCATCCTGAGTTGGAACTGTCATGATGTGAAGACACTGCTGATTCCCTCGTGAGGGTTGCATTGGACTCATCGGACCCTGGAGAGACCATCCCAGTTGTGTGCAGACAGCAATGGGTCCCCCTATTGGACCTTTGCGTATGGGCTGAATTGGTGTCAGAAGGTGGGGATTATCTGACTCGATAAGGAGCAGCGGCTTTACCCTGTCCACATGAGGCAGCGGCAGATCCTTCAGGTGTCTATAGGCATTCTGGAGGGCAGCCACTGGATAGTTATGCTCCGCTAGACACAGACCGGTTGTAGTAAATGCGTTGTGTATGGTGAACTTCGTCATGGGCTTGGACACTGAGGACACCTCAAACGATATTGACGATCCATCCAGTTCAGTGGGACACTGTTGAATTGTCTGTAGGGAAAGCAATTCAGGGGTACCAGTTAACTTGAGCTGCTGAACTACTGGCTGAAGCACTATGGTTCTCTCTGATCCATCATCGAGGACTGCATGGGCTTCCATTGTATGTCGCCCATTGCGGAGAAGAACTTTAACCACTTTCAACATGACCTTCTGAGAACGGTTAGGTTTGTCAAGGTAAATCCTGGTAGGTGGTGTGCTTACCATGAGTACAGCCCTGGAGGTGTCATTAATGGAGTCATGTAGAACTGTGAGATGTATCTCTTTACAGACCTTGCATGGACGCTTGAGGTTGCATGCCTTTGCTGCATGTGCCCGACCACATCTCCAACAACGTTTTCCCTCTTTAATCCAAGCGACGATTTGAGAAGTGGTTAACTTCTTGAATTGGTCACATGAGTTGAGGTAATGGTCCCTGTTGTCACAATGGGGACAATATGGCTGAAGCTTTGAGCTGGGTTTCAGGTCTGCAGATTTAGGTGACCTTGTGCTGCTTTCATTGGACAGAAGAACTGGTGTTGGTCGTTCCTTTGGACGAGTGGATGTCACAGCCTTACCATAGGACCTGAATGAGTCACTCTGGAACAAGGTTGTAGCACGGTTGGAGATGCGTTTAGCTTGAGACTTGATCTCTAACCAGGTGGCCAGATCAGGAAGCGTATAGGTCCTGTCAGTACCCGTCTGGAGAATACCTCTGCTCAGGCAGTATTCGACAAAGCCGTCACGATAAGCAGATGGTAATTTACTTAGCAGACGATCCACGTGAGAGCCACACATGAGCTCATAACCGTTCTGGCCCTCAAGAGTCCTCAGCATGCCCACCAATGATTGAACAGATAATGCAAAGGAGTCAAAAGCGTTAGCATCACCCATTTTGAGTGGTGGAGTGCTCATGATGGCACCCAACTCTGACTGCACAAGCTGTCTTGGCTGGCCATACTTGTCTTGAAGAGCCTGCAGTGCAGCTGAATAAGGGCGTGGATGGTACATATAGGCTTTAGCCAGCTGTTGAGCACTAGGAAGTCTTAAATGGCTAAGTAAGACATGATATTTGTACTGTTCACTGAGATGGCTGTGACTACTCAGCAAATTGTCCAGGGCCAACTTTAACAAGGCAAAGTCACTCTCATTACCACTTTCAAACATCGGCAACTTGGGCTGTGGAATGCCATAGGCCGATGCAAACAGTAGCTCCGTACCAGGGTATGCTGGATGACCATCATGCAGAAAGGGCAAGAATGAAGGTGGTTGGGCATGGCTGGAGCCAGTAGGTGGCATGGCGGAAGCCTGATAGCTGGTAACTGGTGGCTGTAGTGGATGTGTGCGTGTTGTCACAGGAGGAACTACTTTCTGCAGTGCCACTGAATAAGGCATTGTAAGTGGTGGCAGTGTTGCTGTAGTAAATTGCTGTGGCACATATGGCGTGCTTGTATTTACGGGCTGTGCAGCATTGGACATGACTATGGCTCGTGAATGAGGTTGGGGAACCAAATTCGGTCTTGATGGCACAGTACGAGCTGGAGCAGATATAGGGGTTGTCTGAAATACATTGGAGACGGGTGGTGAGACTGCTTGTGGTAACAGGTGGAGTGCTGAAGGTGGTGCACTCTCAGATTTGGCTGTCAACTGCTGTGGTCTAAGTGATGGCTGAGACACCCAAGAGTCATCAGGAATAATCTGTTCAGCTGGACAAATTTGTATGGTAGAGGTCACTGCTGGTGACTGAGTGATGGGCTGCTGGAGTGAGGATGATGGATGAGGTGGACTTATGGCTGGACTGATGTGTACGAGCTGCGGTGGAGGCAAAAAGCTGTCCGATGAGCCTGGAAGCATAGGAGTCGTTGAACCAGAGTCTTTAATTAGCATGGAGGATACGAGCTTCGCTACCTCAAGCTCAGTCTCTGCTTGTTGCAGCTTACGCTGTCTGTCTAGATGCTTGGATAAGGCCTCCTTTGCCGTGAGAGCTTCCTCTTGAATACGCTGGGCTTCTTTCGCTTGTGTCTGTAGCCGTTGGTATTCCACATCAGCCAGTGAATCCTTCTCCATTTGCTGGCGGAGACTGTCTAACTGCCTCTGTTTAATCTTCTCCTCCAACATAGCAGTCTGGACACTGGAGAGTTTAGGTGGAAGATAAACGCCAGTGGAGGTTATAGAACGCCTACTCGTCCTGGAATGAGAGCTTGCGCCACTACGAGACGTTTTCCTCGAGCTGCTTCTTGGTTGACTGGGACAGTGGGAAGAAGCGTTAGGAGGAGGGTCCTCAGTGGGTTGGTAGCCAACCTCATAATCGTCCAGGTGAGAAGGCAGATTAGTCCTACGGCGAGGTCTATCCATTGTCTCTAATGTGTCACTTGCTACTGGATCCATATTGGTTTAAACTTGCTCTCAATCTGGCTCGAAGGACCATAATAATGTAGTGAAGTCCCACTACAATCAATATTTTAACTGGTTGAGGCGGCCAAATATGAATCAGATTCCGATCAGAGAATCAGGAATGGAGAAGAGATTGTTGGTAACGAAGCATTTATTTGCAATCTTGAATATGCATCTGTGGTATGCAGCTGTGATATTGTATGGTCTACAGAAAGAAATAAAGAGAAATAATTTATAATGATATTCGTCTAACATATGTCTCATTTCACAATTACACTTAGGGATATCAAATACCCGATACAAAATATATATATCTTCAACTGAAATCTCAGTATTAAGAATCACAAAGTTAACTAAAATACAGTATTACACTGCTGTAAGCAATAGTAAACAAACACTCGCGCTTTATCGGATTAGAACACTAGCGCGCTGATGACTCGTGGTGACTCAGCAGATTCGTTCGGCAAATTACGGCAGAAAAAGTGGAAAAAACTCGAACAATATAAACATCGGAACCGATCAATCACATGCATGACATATACAGATATGATATAAATGTACATATGTACTTACATGTATTGCATTAACGCATTAAACATTGCATAACCAGCAGCATAAACGAAGATTGACAGTCATCTTCTACTGGTGCGCGTCACTATATACGGAACGTGCGGAAACAATAATATTAGTTCCTAGGACAGGCTTTCTGACAGGGGTTCTGGAAGCAACAAGGCGTGCAAATTTGAAGTTAAATAGAGAAAAGTGCCAATTGGGGGTGACTGAATTAACGTTCTTGGGTGACATCATTAGCAGTGCTGGAGTGCGACCAGATCCCATGAAGATTTCTGCTATTGAACATATGCCAAGACCACAAAGTGTAAAGGATGTTCAGAGATTCATGGGTATGTTGAACTATATGAGTAAATTTATACCTAACCTGTCTGAGAAAATAGCTCCATTGAGATGGCTAACTGAGAAAAAGAATGCATGGAACTGGAACCATGAACTGGAGTCTGCGTGGCAACAGTTGAACGTGATCTTGACTAAAGAGCCAATCTTGAAGTTTTATGATCCTAAACGTTCTATTAAAATTTCAGCGGATGCTTCACAGAGAGGATTAGGAGCAGTACTTCTTCAGGACTATGATGGAACGTGGAAACCAGTTGCATATGCCTCGCGTTCAATGACTGATGCAGAGTGGAGGTATGCTCAAATTGAAAAGGAGTTACTTAGCATTACTTTTGCTTGTGAGAGATTTCATCAATTTGTAGCAGGACAATCTGTGGATGTTGAAACGGACCATAAACCATTGATTGCATTGTTCAAAAAATCTCTTAATGATTGTCCGTTGAGAATCCAAAGAATGATGATCAGATTGCAACGATATGCATTAACTGTGTTTTATACACCAGGTCAATTAATGTTTGTGGCAGACACCTTATCCAGAGCAGTAGATCCGACTACACCCTCGAGTGGCAAATTGACTGAGGATATTCAAGCATATGTGAACATGATCGTTGAAGCCTTACCGGTTGCTGACTCCAAAATGAAATTGATTTGCAAAGAGACGGAACAAGACCAAACACTCATTCAGGTGAAAGATTATGTACTTAATGGTTGGCCGGAGGTGAAACAAAATTGTGTCAGAGATGTTCATGAATTTTGGAACTGCAAGTTAGAACTATCTGTCTGGGATGGAATTCTGTATAAAGGAAAGAAAGTAGTGATTCCAAGAAATTTGAGACATGAGATGTTGACGAAAGTTCACGAAGGCCATTTGGGAATTGAGAAGTGTAAAAAAAGAGCTTGTGAAGTTATGTACTTGCCTGGAATCAATCAGGATATCACGCTTGCTGTGTCCAAATGTCAGACGTGTGCCAGATATCAATTTAATAATCCAAGAGAGCCACTGAAGTCCCATCCAGTACCTGAAAGACCCTACCAAAAAGTAGGTGCAGACATTTTCACATGTCAAGGAAAACATTATTTTTTGGTTACGGATTATTTCTCGTTATATCCTGAAGTGTGTGCATTAACTACAACTACTGCAGAAAATGTTATTTCATGCCTGAAATCGATCTTTGCTCGACATGGAGTACCAGCTGAAGTGTTCACAGATAATGGCCCTCAATTTGTTAATGCTGTTTTTCAGAGTTTTTCAAAAGACTGGGACTTTAAACGTACAACGTCGAGTCCATATTTTCCCCAGTCTAATGGACTTGTGGAAAAATCAGTTGGAGTTGTGAAAAGATTGATGCAAAACTCAAGAGATGATGGGAGTAGTTTTTATATGGGACTGCTTGCTTATCGTAGTACACCTCTTGAGTGTGGAAATTCTCCAGCATGTCTTCTGATGGGACGACGTTTGCGTTCTAATCTACCTATATCCGAGGATCTTCTCTTAACAAAAGGCAGTGAGAAAGTCAAAAAATTTAAAGAACAACAAAAGGCTAAACAAAAGGTCTATTATGATAGAGGAACTTATCATTTGCCTGAACTTTGTGCAGGCGAGGAGGTCAGATTTAAAGATAGAACTAATACGTGGAACCAGAAAGGCATTGTACTTGAACAAATTCAACCAAGGTCCTATAACATTGAGACGGCTGGTGGTGTTGTGTTTAGAAGGAATCGTCAACATCTGTTGAAAGATTTATCAACCGAATCAGAACAACCAGAGAAAACTGAGAAGACTGAGATGGTATTGAGAAGATCTGTTCATGAAAAGAAATGCCCTGAAAGACTTATTGAGACATGTTGAAAAGACCTGCTGAAAAACTCATTGAAACGTGCTGAATGTTGAATCATGAAATGAAAAAAATAAATAAAAATAAAATTGTTGCAAATCATGTTTTTATTGTGCTTAGAAACTTAAATGTTAAAAAGAAAAAACAGAAAAAAAAGAAAAAAAAGAAAAAAGGAGGGAAGATGTAATGATAGTGGCTGGATTTATCAAGTAGTGGCAACTCTGTCTAGTATATGTTTGCGCATGTGCAGGGGGGAGGGGCTGTTGTCTAATGGAGTTTGTCTAGTGTGCGTGGTGGCAGCACGCCACTATGAATGTGACTAATAAATATTCAACTAAGCTGGAGTGTTGCCTGGACTTTCAATAACCCAATCAAGACAATAGGGATGATTTTAAGCTCATAACGACATGTATGACAACACTTACCGGAAAAGGACGATGTGCTCGACTATTCATTCACAGGCGCGGGTACACCGCATTCAAATTAACTGCCCTTTAACTGGTATACAGGGAACTGCACCTACTCAAAACACCAGCCAGTTCCTAAACCCAGATTGCAGGTAAACAATCTGCTTTCCACAGAACAGTTAACGTACATACCTGAGGGGTGAGCAGTCTTATAATCCACCATGGAAGCAGCCGAAGAAAACAAGGAGATGAAAGTACAGGCTAGAATGCAACATTAAGTCATTAATACCACCGCACAACAACTAAGCCTTGAGCCAAGCAAAACTGCTAACAGCTAACGGTGTCATGTAAAATCCTGGCCCCTGTGAAATTGTGTCCGCAAGGACCCCCAGAGCGATTCTATTGGCTGAAAGAAATTTAATAGGTAATCTGTTCAGAGCCGGATTACAATTCTTACACAATCGCGTTTTGATTTTTACTGTTTAAATTGTGTTAAAATAGTCTTTAATGTCTTACAATGCATATGTTTTATATATTAGTAGTATATAACTGAAGCTATAAGTGCTTATATAAGTATTGTAAGGCCGGTGCCAGGAGGTCTAGCTTGAGAAACAAAGAATCTCCCCAAGGATTAACATCTGAACAGTCTCCTTTGACATCATACTGATACACACACACCTCACCCTAACACTCCACATATTACCCTACGACAAATGCCAGAATGTCTGGCCTGTGGAACAAAGACACCATACCGAGACACTTACACCTCACTTTCACACTCTGCATATTACCAACTGTATTTCCCCCTTTTCCCCTCCAAGAACATAGAATGTGAAGTATGTACTATGAAAAAACTATGTGTGTTTACTATCATTTGAAATGTCTCAGTACGCCTGGTAAAATGGTCTCATTCTCCCAGCTATAATACAAACCTCCAAGAAGTTTCTGTAAGCTAAGAAAATATTGAATGCCAGTAAGAAGGTGACCTCCCATAGATATGATACAGGATGCCTCCTGTATGTAAATGAGGACCCTCCTTCACAGATGTTGAGAAACTATTCAAACCCAAATTCTGATTGCCCATTTTGTGACCCCCTAAGGAAGGGGCCAAAATCTAATTATAATTACAGAAAGCACCATTTGGTGACCTATTGAATTATCTGGGTATTTAAGGAAAGGTGACACATAACTCGGGGAATCTGTACTCAGATCTCCCGCACAATTGACGTGTGTAGTTTTTTGACTACCAGGTAAATGCTTCTAAATCTTTGATTTGATATACCCATCGAGTGCCTTGGACTACTTTTGCATTTAAACTTAATTATCCTACACAACCAAAGAGCACCGAGATCTTACACCCTGTGCAGCACTTCCTGCATTCCATTGCATTGATTTATTAGTTTATTATTTAGTTATTTTTAAACAATTGATAGTCCAGAACCATGTATAACAACTTTTGATCAGGCATTTAAAACCGCTACCAGCGGACACGATTTCACAGGGGGACAGGATTTGTCATGACAACGGCACATACCTGCAGCCACTGTCAACAACAGGAAGGGGAGGGGCCAGACGGGACAGGCATGACGTACCAGGCTATAGCCAACCAGCTCTTAAATAGGAGGCCCTCCTCACTGATAGGTGCTCACCAGCTGTCAATCACCACTACCCATCCAATTCAATCTGCTACACACACACACACACATTATATATATATATATATATATATATATATATATATATATATATATATATATATATATATATATATATATATATATATATATATATATAAATAAATATATATAAAATGTGTTCTTTCTATGCGTTCCACTTTTCAACTAATTAATTAAACTTTATAATGACTTATGATCTGGTTGCTATAGTGTTCTGAGATGCATGCTTAGGACAGCGCAATGTGTGTCAAGATTTGAGCATTTAGAAACTAAATTTATGAGACAGTTGTCAGATTTCATTGGTGCTTTCAAATATGAAATTAAAACATCAACCTAGCTTTGGAGAATTTGATTCTTCATTCAAAGAGATAGGAGCTGTTTCATAGATGGCGCTGAGTGGAATTACTTTAATGACTATTACTCTGTCCATGAAACAAGCCACAATTTATTTTATTTTATTTAAAATTGAAAAAAGCATTTTTTTCAAATTTTTCTGCTTTCAAAATTGTCCGGAAATAAATGATCAGAAGACACCCTGATTGTGAACAAATTCCATTATAATTCTCACAAAGGATTCCTCTAAATTCCTCTAAAAAACATTCCTCTAAAGAACACTCCAAAACAAATGTTTGCATAGGGTAAACATGTTTATTTCAAAGGGAATTTTAAAAGTAATTCTACAGAACAATCATATATTTATATGACATCAGTAGAGGCTCCCTTCAGGTTTGAGGCTTTCACTCTTCTTTGGCCTAAGACAAAATTAAGTCATGTAAATAATCAGTAAATTTTCAAGCATACGCTGAATACTATATGTTTCTAGTCTGTAAATGTGAGAAGGCATCTTATAAGTACAGACTCTGGCATTATGCGACTGACCTTTCCAGCATCACGGCTCTTGGCTCTGAGCTTGTTGACCTGAGACTCAGCAATGTCAGCACGCTCTTCAGCCTCTTCCAGTTCATGCTGCACCTTCCTCAACTTGGACAGGTGAGTGTTGGCTTGCTCCTCCTAAAGAGTAATTTTTTTTTTACTATATTAAATAAACTGTGGCGCAGCAGTGAAATCTCACCATTAAATAATGAATAATCAATGTGTAAACATATATTTTACATACTGCCTCCTCAGACTGCCTCTTGTAGGCTTTGACCTTCAGCTGCAGCTTATCAACCAGATCCTGAAGTCTGTTGAGGTTTTTCTTATCCTCCTCAGTCTAAAAACATTTTTCATAGATTTATTCTAAATATTTGTCTATAGATGCATTTATGGATGACTCAATGGATATTGTCAGGGATGATCTTACCTGATAAGTAAGTTCTTTCACTCTCCTCTCATATTTGCGGACACCTTTAACAGCATCACCCCCACGTCTCTGCTCTGCGTCAACTTCAGCCTCAAGCTCACGGACCTTTTATAGCACAATATAGATCTCAGATAAGTGCAAGTATAGTTAGTGCATTTTAGCTACTTTGGGGACCTGAGATAATGCTTTAATTTTAGGATTCCAAGTTCTCACCCTGCTCTCCAACTTCTGGAGTTGTTTCTTTCCTCCCTTCATGGCCAGATTCTCAGCCTCATCCAGACGGTGCTGAAGGTCCTTTACTGTGACCTCCAGATTCTTCTTCATCCTCTCAAGGTGAGCACTGGTGTCCTGCTCTTTCTTGAGCTCTTCTGCCATCATTGCAGCCTTTTGCATTAATACAGAAAGTCATTAGATCCACATTTTATTTAAAGTACACAAGTGTCTTGTGAAACATTTGGCAGCTACTGTTACTTACATCAGTGATGGCCTTCTTGGCCTTCTCCTCTGCATTTCTGGCTTCCTGTACAGTGTCATCAACTTCACTCTGGACCTGAACAAGGTCAGCCTCAAGCTTCTTCTTGGTATTCAGGAGACTTGTGTTCTACAAAATTAAAAGCAATGGGAAAGTTCTGATCAGGATTTTTGCAAGATGCTGATCATTCAAGCTTAGTATAATATGCAAGCTCTCTGTTGGCTCCTAACACACTGAAAGGGATTTTAAGGATATCGCATTTAACTGGAATTTCTTATTAATGCTTGACATGATGACTATAAGAAATGATATATGATGTCATAAAAATTTAGTTTGAGCTTGTTCATAATCATGTCACCTGCATCTGGACCAATTGTTTTATTGATATCACAAAGGAAAAAAAAGTTATGGCATTTGGAACCATAGTAGCCTTTTTATCAAAAGTGTTTTACTGAACATAAGAACTATTTACATATATAAATGCCATATACCATAAAATTATTATAATAACACAGAATAAGAAACACATATTAATATAGCTGCTAGCAGGCATTGAGGGGCCAAGCTCTTGTGGCTTTTGTTTTAGGCCGTTTGGATATTTTGGATGTATGTTTTTTTTTTTTTTTCATTATACATAAGCTTTTTCTCATAGTTTAAAGCTTAATAAACACTGGATTTGACCAGTAGATGGTACTGTTCCCAAACTCTGCATGGATCCTCAAGAGTACAAGTCCGCTGAAGTGGATCATGTTTGGCTGAGATACAGACTCAGAACTCATTCTGGCTCAAACTTGAAGTTGTTTGTGCGTCATGATAATTTGTGCGTCATGATCAGATTCAGGAAGTCCTATAGCTTTAGCCAAGCAGCATGTCATGTTACTCCATAATGATTTCCTTCAAATCTACACATCAAGTTATGTTGTGTGGGAGTTCGTTTGAATCAAGTCACCCAACTCTAAATAAAGATGTGTGATTTACTATGGTTTACTAATGTTTTGAAAAGTTACAAAGCAGAACGTGGCACAAACGCCTCACCTGTAAAATGTTTACATGCGCATCTGCAGCTAATTTTATGGTATTATGTCAATACATTGTGATAGGTTAGTGAAATGGGCCAAGTTTAAGTCATAAAATGTGGTTTTCAGCCAATTATTATAGGTGACCAATCAGTGCATCCCTAATTATACAAAAAAACAAAAATAAAAACCTTACCTGAGAGTGCAACAGCCCGACACGCTCACTGGCGTCCACCAGCTCTTGTTCAGCCACTTTGCGGCCTCTCTCTGTCTGCTCCAGAGCAGCTCTCAGCTCCTCAATCTCAGACTGCATCAGAGTGTTTCTGCGCTCCACCATGGCCACCTGCTCCTTCATGTCTTCCTGGCCTCTCAGGGCATCATCAAGGTGCAGTTGAGCATCCTGAACAAAACAATAGATTTACAAGTTTTCAGTGTGCTTTTTGTTGGTTAGATGCACATTTTTAGATTACAGGTTGAATTAAACGAACATCCCAAAGCCAAATAGAATTCATATACCTTGAGTTGTCCCTGAACATTCCTGAGCTGTTTCTGGGCCTCAGCAGCCTGGCGATTGGCATGGCTCAGCTGAATCTCCATCTCATTAAGGTCTCCCTCCATCTTCTTCTTGATTCTCAGGGCATCATTCCTGCTCCTGACTTCAGAGTCCAGAGTGCCCTGCATGGATTCAATGACTCTCTGGCTGTTCCTCTTGATCTGCTCCATCTCCTCATCCTTCTCTGCAAGCTTCCTGTCAATTTCACTTTTGACCTGGTTTAGCTCAAGCTGGACACGAAGAATCTTGGACTCCTCATGCTCCAGTGTACCCTATGAAAAAAAGTATATAATTTAACAAAACAGTAAAATGGTTCAAGCAACAATTAATCTCCAGATACTCACTTCAGCCTCCTCCAGGGCAGTCTGAATCTCTGACTTCTCAGTCTCCACTGTCTTCTTTGCCTTTTCCAGCTCATGGATGCTCTTACCTGTCTCGCCTAACTGCTCTGTCAGATCCGAAATCTCCTCTACAAGTTAGGAAAAAAAAATCATATATATGATTATATACTGTGAATCACTACACATTTAACACAGTCAAACATTGAATCTTACGTTGCAGATTCTTGTTCTCTCGCTTGAGGGTCTCCAGCTGATCCAGAGTCTCCTCATAGGAGTTCTTCATCTTGAACAGTTCAGTGCTGAGTGAACGAGCCTCTTTCTGGGCACCTTCCAGCTCTGCCTGACCTTCCTCATATTTCTGCTTCCATTCTGCTAGGACCTTTGGTGAAGATATTTCAGCATCAGTTTTCATATATAACATATTGAACAAAACCCATTCTGGCCATGCTATTGAAAGGGAAATTTTACCTTGTCAAAGTTTCTCTGTTTCTTGTCAAGGTTAGCAGCCAAAGCATTGGCTCTCTCCACATCAATCATGAGGTCCTCCACCTCACCCTGGAGTCTCTGTTTGGTCTTCTCCAGAGATGCGCATTTGGAGTTCACTGCCTCAATTTGTTCCTCTGCCTCTTGCAGACGCTGAGCCAGCTTCTTCCTGTTATGTAATGCACATTATTTTGAATTCCAATCTATAAAATAGCTGTGAGAATTGGGAATATTATACAATAATAATATACTTACTTGGACTCTTCAAGTTCCTCAGTGCGCTGGATGGCATCAGTTTCATATTTGGTTCTCCACTGAGCAACCTCACTATTGGCCTTTGACATTCCCCGCTGCAGCTCAGCCTTTGCCTCCTGCTCTTCCTCAAACTGCTCACGGAGCAGGTCACAGTCATGACGGGCTGATTGCACAGCATGAGCCAGTGCGTTCTTAGCCTAGGAGACAAAGTCATATAATATTTACCTTTATTTCACTAGTTCACACTTACATCAAATTAAATAGAGTAAAGATTATGCATATTTGGCGTGCTGTCCGGGGGAGGGCTCCGGGCTCGGAATTTGGCCCGAACCCAGAGCACCCCTCTGTATTAGAGATTTTCTAGAACTGGACTGAAGTTTATTATAGATTGTGTTGACATCAAGAGTTTGTTAGAATCAAGTGAGGAGATGGGGTGTTGGAGGGATGCTAAAAGGAAAATGGTCAACGAAAGAAGGCAAAATTTTCTGTATATACACACCTCTTATCGTTGATTAGCTTGATGTGCTCCACTTGTGTTTAATTAGGTTTAATTATCTGCACGTGCTCCTCCCGAAATTTTGTTAATAAAAACTTCACTAATTTAGCAGACACTATTATCTAAAGCCACTTACTAATAAATTAAAAACAAATTTGATATTGTTGTGCAGTAAGTAGAAATGATGTTTTGTTTTGATTATGCTTTATTACCTTAACCTCCTCTTCAATATGCCTCTTCAGCTCCTCAATTTGCTGAGTGAAAGCTTGTTTGCCCCTGGTGAGCTGAGAAACCAGAGCCTCCTTCTCCTCCAGCTGCCGGCCAAACTCACCTTTATAGATTTAAATTCATTATGTCAGATTGTACTATGTCTTTTTCAGTTCTTCTCAATTACTGCTGGAATACTATTAATTCCTTTATTGTTTTCATTAGTTACCATTTTCAGTTTGAAGTCTTGCTCTTTGAGCACTGAGATCATTTATCTGGCGAATACTCTCATCACTTTTGGATTTTATTTCACTAAGTTGGTCCTCAAGTGTGCGGCACATCTTTTCAAGATTAGCCTGCAAATACAAAAGTCATTAGATATTTGAAAAACTTCAGCATGTTATATATTTTTTAGACATAAAATTTCTTACTTTTCCTTTGGCAACAGCTTCCATGTTGCTGGAAAGATCATCAATCTCCATTTTGTATTCACTCTTCTCTTTCTCAAGCTTCTGCTTGACACGCTGCAGGTTGTCAATTTGCTCTCCAAGCTCAGCCACACTGTCTGCCTGCTTCTTGCGGAGGGCAGCAGCAGTAGCTTCATGCTGGAGGGTGGATTCTTCAAGATCACGACGCAGCTTCTGGAATTCAGCTTCTCTCTTCTTATTCATCTCGATCTGAGCAGCAGTGGCTCCTCCAGCCTCCTCAAGCCTCTCACTGATCTCCTCAAGTTCCCTGGAGAGATCAGCTCTTTGCTTCTCAACCTTGGCACGAGCAGCGCGCTCAGCCTCAATCTCTTCCTCCAGTTCCTCAATGCGTGCCTATGATGTTAATTAGATTTTCGGTGATCTGTATTTGGTCATAATAATCACTTTTTTAATCTAAATTTTTTTAAAATAAAAATAAAAACAAACCTGAAGCTCCTTGATCTTCTTTTGGAGTTGAGCACCCAGAGATTGTTCATCTTCTATCTTGCTAAGCAGCTGACTCGTTTCAAAGTCTTTCCTGTGGGTGTTCAGCAAGAAGTGGTTTGTAAAACAAAAACAAAACTTAACAATAATGTTTTCAAATATTCCATGTTTAATTACTTTTTTATTTTCTCCTCAGATTGCTGCTTGTCATTCTCCAGGTCCATGATGGACTCCTGGGCTAATTTCAGGTCTCCTTCAAGCTTTCTCTTGGCTCTCTCAAGATCCATGCGGAGCTTCTTCTCTTGTTCAAGGGAACCCTCAAGCTATAGGACAATGATATATAAAATATGTTAACAGCAGAAAACAGTTAATTTGATAAATATTTGCAATTCATTTAGATAATCAACTCACATCATCAACTTGCTGCTCAAGCTTTGTCTTGGATTTGGTCAGGGTGTTGACTTTGTCCTCCTCGGCCTGAAGATCATCTAGTGTCTGCTGATGTGCCTCTTGGAGGGCTTTCTTCTCCTTCGTAAGCTTGGCAATGCTCTCATCCTGAGCTGCCATTTCCTCAGTCAAGTTCTTGACCTGTGTGATTTTTGCTTGTTTGTTTCAAATAAGCTTTTATTTTACAATTTATATTCTATATCAACATACAAGACTCTCTGTAGTCCAATCTTAAACCAACTCATTCTCCAACCTTATTCTCAGTGGCATGTTTCTCCTTCTCCACTTTAGCCAAGGTGAGCTCGAGGTCATCAATGTCTTTCTTCAGCTCAGAGCACTCATCCTCCAGTTTCCTCTTCTTGGCTGTCAGTTCAGCATTGATTTCTTCCTCATCCTCCAGTCTCTCAGTTGTCTCTTTGAGTTTAGCTTCAAGCTGAATTTTGCTCTTGATCAGACCCTCACACCTCTCCTCTGCATCTGAGAGATTCTCAGATTCCTGTTAAAAAAATAGGTTGCTATAACTTTAGAAACAGCATTGTTTGTTTTAATGTAGCCTAAATTAAATTAAATTCAAGAATACTCACAGCTGCTACTTGCAGCTGGAGATCATTTTTCTCTTGCAGCAGTGATACCATCTTCTCTTCAAGCTCTTTCTTTTTGGCTTCAGCCTTGGCAAGATCTTCTTTGCATTTTACAAAGTCCTCTTTCATCGTTGCCAGCTCCTTCTCAGTCTCGGCACTCTTCAGCAGAGGCTTAATCTTGTAGTAAACCTTCATCCATGGCCAGTGTTTGACATTCATGAATGAGCGGATGTTGTATTGGATGGTGTAAATAGACTCCCTGTGAATAATTCATCATTAAATGACATAACCATTATTTTTATATATATATATATATATATATATATATATATATTATATATTCTGTTTGCACAGTAATTGTTGATTTCATCTTAATTCATGAAATACTCCAATACTAATCCAAACCTCCTTTCCATCATCTTCACAAACTCCCTCCTCATCAGGTAGCCACGGCACAGAGCCTGAGTCATTGTGACCAGAGCAGCCAGTTTCTCATCACGCATCTCCTCAAGAGTACCCAGAAGACCAGCTTTGAAGAACACCTGAATTTATTTAAAACAGTAAATAAAAATGTATTGATTTCACCTGCACAGGCAAAATGATCATGGTCACCAAATCTTTAATAGTTGTAAAGCTAAATATGAACCTTTGTGTGTCCAAATTTGTACTCGTCATGATTAACGTCGATGGATCCCAGGAGTTTCTCACTGGCCTTCTTGTTATCCATAAACTGTCCCTCTGGGATAACACTGGCATTCAGCACCTTGTATCTGTGGAGAATTGATCGGAATGCTTCATATCTTTCAATAGAGAGCGTCCTACAGGAAATTATATTTTCATGTGGTCCTAGTTACCTCTGCTTGAAGTCACCATAGAGGATTCTGCTGGGGAAACCCTTTCTGCAGATTCTGATACCCTCCAGTACACCGTTACACCTCAGCTGGTGGATAACCAGGAAGTTCTCCATGAGACCTATAAAGAAGAGTTTCATCATGAGCTTAGTAAATTAACATTAGCATCATTAAATACAGTAACATTAAATATTGTATTCATGTCAGAATATCTGTAAGCTTTGTTTTATTACTTTACCTGGAGTCTTGGACTCATTGGGAATCAGACAACGCACAAAGTGAGGGTGAGTGCTCCTCAAGTTGGTCATGAGTTTACCCAAGTTCTCCTGTTTAATCATGAAAAGATTCAGCATTCTTACTTACATTTTCAGTTGTTGATGTATTATTTCTCTTAACTAGAGTCCAGCAAGCTCATGTACAGTCTCTGTCCTTTCTGCTTCATTATTATTCACATTTTGTCTAAAAGACATACTCTGAACTGAGAAGACACAGTCTGCATGGAACCACCCTTCTTCTTGCCTCCTTTCTTGCCGCCACCAGTCTCTATTCAGATAAAATACAAAGGAACATATAATGCATTAACAAGCAAAGAGTGCAAAACTAAACTAAAACAATGTTTGTAACTTTTTTGTTCAAATTATATATGATGAGCGAGCACATCATGAATCCAAGCTGTTTTTGTCTTATACCGAAACACTACGATACACCTATAATAAGTGTTTATATGTGGACTATTGTAGACAAAGTACTGTACCTTTTAATATACATAAACATGTACATATACATAATTAACACTTCAGTTTATTACCCTCAACAACAGGCGGGTAGAGAGTAGCCAGCAGTTTAACAGAAGACTTCTGGTACAGCTGCAAAACAGACTCGTTCAGTGGATCCTTGTTCTTGTCCAGCCAGCCATTGATGTTGTAGTCCACAGTTCCAGCGTAGTGAACCAGGGAGAAGTGGGCTTCAGCCTTGCCTTTGGCAGGCTTTGGTTTCTGGAAAGCATTGCACTTGCCAAGATGCTGATCATACAGCTTGTTCTTGAAGGTAGTGTCTGAAGCCTTTGGAAACATGCACTCCTCTTCAAGGATGGAGAAGATACCCATGGGCTGTTTATAAAGGAATGTTGTTTAATTATTAAAATTATAAGATTTTGAGCATGCAAATTGGAAACAAAGAAGAAGTTTGTATATCAGTAAAAACCTTCTCAATGAGCTCAATGCAAGCAGCCAAATCCATGCCAAAGTCAATGAACTCCCAAACAATGCCCTCCTTCTTGTATTCCTCTTGTTCCAGCACAAACATGTGATGGTTGAAAAACTGTTGCAGTTTCTCATTGGTGAAGTTGATGCACAGCTGCTCCATGCTGTTGAACTAGAGGAAAACAAATAACAGAAACATTTACTGACTTTTGAATACTGAATATAATTCAATTTACCATAAAAAGAGATCAAATAATAATTCTTACATCAAAGATCTCAAATCCAGCAATATCCAGCACACCAATGAAGAAATTCCTTTGTTGTTTTGTGTCCAACATCTGGTTGATTCGAATGACCATCCACAAGAACATCCTCTCATAGATAGATTTGGCCAAGGCACTCACAGAGTTATACACCTGAAAGAAGAATAGAGTGGATATATTATTTAGAACAGATGCACTCTTGAATTTCAGGTTGACATGCTGGAAATATGTCAGTATATACCTGTGGGACAGTCTGGCCTTTGGTCACAAACTCATTTCCGACCTTGACTCTGGGGTAGCACAAAGCCTTCAGCATATCAGCAGAGTTCAAACCCAGAAGGTAGGCAACTTTGTCAGCCTCTGCAATTTAAAAAGTTACAAAACAATCATTCCTTTTCTGGCCTTGAAAACTAAAACAACTATTTTGTTTACTAAAACAAATATATCTCAATTCAAAGAACTGCATGTTGACACACATTAGTACTGTTTAGTCTCACCCTCTGTGCCATCAGGCTCAGCCTGCTCCTCACGCTGCTTCTGCTTGAACTTCATGTTGCCATGATGAAGCACAGCTCCAGTGAACTTGTAGATGCACATTTTCTCCTCATTACTAAAGCCCAGAATGTCAATAGCACTCTGAAAATTACAGAGAATAATTAGCTCTAGGATTTGTCATATTTAAACAGAATATGCCACTATTCAAACAGCAATGACTCACATCAGTAGCCTCCAGCTCCACTTTATCATCAATGCTGGCCACTGTGATCTGACCCTGACTGCACATGGGGAAGTCATAGGGGTTGGTGGTGATGAGC
Organism: Pseudorasbora parva; assembly: GCF_024679245.1. NCBI lineage: Eukaryota > Metazoa > Chordata > Actinopteri > Cypriniformes > Gobionidae > Pseudorasbora > Pseudorasbora parva. The sequence goes on from NC_090174.1 coordinate 37,547,989, forward strand.
GTCATTTCTGCAAAAATGCACAGCATTTATAAATGAGTATCTTAAAATATTATCTACAATATTATCTGGAATTTAAACATGGAATGAAACATTTGTGCTTACCAATCAGCTCAGGCTTATGGTTGGTCATCATCTGGTAGAAGATGTGGTAGCCTCTCTCATCTGGAAGCTGGAATGACACTCTAGACTTCTCCAGCAGATCTGTTGAGAGAATGTACTTGAGTCACAATCATCTGAAGAGTGACAGACAAAGACAAATGTGCAGGATGGATCAATAAAATCATGTCCACCTACATGTCTCAATGTCAGCACTAGCCAGTTTTCCAGATGTACCGAAGTGAATTCTGATGAATTTACCCTGTTTAAAACAAAATAGCATAATAAATAAATACTAATATTAAAAATCACTTTATAGAAAACTGTATAGAAAAATCAAACACAACTGACCAACTTCAAAAAAATGAGAGGAACTTACAAAACGAGAGGAGTTGTCATTTCTCACAGTCTTGGCATTACCGTAAGCCTCTAGCAGAGGGTTGGCAGCAATGATCTGGTCCTCAAGAGAGCCCTGTGTTGTTGTATTGTTTACAGTTATTTTCTATTTCATGTCTGAACACCGTTTTGAAGGTATTTCACAAATTCACATACCATAGTTTGCGAGGTGAGTGTAATCACTATTTTTCTAAATAGTATATATCTCATACCTGCATTTTGCCGGGAGTCTGCTCTTTCTTCTTATCACCCTGAACTGCAACTGTGGCAAAGTACTGGATGACACGTTTGGTGTTCACAGTCTTTCCAGCACCAGATTCTCCACTGGTTTATGAGAGATTAGAAGACAGAAGATGATAAGACATGAGAAAGTTACACAAGAGAAAAATATAAATGATCAACATTTCTAGTTGAAGACTTGATACATACGTAATCAGGACAGACTGGTTCTCTCTGTCTGTTAATTAAAAGGTAATAATGTTTAAGAAATTGTTTTTATAAAGCTTTGAATGTGAATTTCAATTTATATCTAATTTAGATCTCAAAAATTGTATCTTACCAGTCAGCATGAACTGATAGGCGTTGTCAGAGACAGAGAAGATGTGGGGTGGGGCCTCCATACGCTTTTTGCCTCTGTAGGCAGCCACAACTTCAGCATCATACACTGGGAGCCACTTGTAGGGGTTCACAGTTGCACAGAAGAGTCCAGAGTAGGTCTGAAATGAACAGAGAAGTGGTCAGCTTGCAACAGCACAAAATGAATTTAGATTGCTTTTTTATGTTGTTTGAGAACTTACGTAGATCATCCATGCAGCATAACGCTCTTTGAGGTTATACAGCACAGAGGCTTCATTGAGATGGGTCATCATGGCCATGTCCTCAATCTTGTCATACTTTGGAGGATTCATTGGGTAGACATCATCTTCCTTAGCAACTCTTTCCTATAAAAATCATCCAGTCAATATTTGATTTATCAAGAACATGTAATGACTAATCTAAGTTGAGCATCCGGGTAATGAAATGTAGAAATGTACCTCCTTAGTGTCAAGCAAAACAACTGTGACTTTGCCACCCTCTTTGCTCTTGATCGTTCCCTTGAGGTACAACTCTTTGTCATCAGCCACAAAGCAAGCAGTCTTGGCATCAAATGGTTTGTTCTGAGCCTCGATTCTCTCCTTCTCAGGCTTACGAAGGTAAATGGCAGCCTTGCCATAAACGGCCATCTCCGCGTCCGTACTCATGGTGGCGGCTTACTGGAAATTGGAAAGGGAAATTGCAGTGTTTTAATTAATACAGTTATATTGGCCCCAAATGATAAAAAGATTTTACACTAAATCCTCAAAACTCTTGCCAGCAAATGTAAAGCCAAGTGCTTTTTGTTTGTTTCAATACTAGTCTTATAGCATTGCCAATTAAAATGTTGATATGACATTAATCTAAAAGATGTTCAGTCCCTCTATGTAATACCCCAACAATAATATAAATCTATTCACACTAAATCTTCACTAAATCTATTCTTTTAAATCCTTGTGTTGTCCTGTGAAATTTAGATTTTAAATCACACAAAACTCTTAACCAAGACACAATAATGGGCAAATAAAAATGAAATCTAACTGATCAACGCATGTACATAAAATCCATCTACCTTCCCTTTCTTGAGACCAGATGAAATTACTGCCCTGCAAAACAATTAATTTACATTTTACAATTTGATAACACCAGATAATTTAAATTAATGTAGTTTTATTACAAACTAAAGAAGAACCTACAAATGTAATAACAATTTTAGTATGCACAAATATAAATTGCAAAGCAACTTACCACAACTCAAACTCCTCTAGTCTCCTACAGGGCTGATCATGCTCCCCCCCACTTATATTGAGTTGAACTTGCACGCTAAGCAAGCACTAAATTTAAACAGGCATTTGAGTTTAATTACTTTATATAGAAGCTGTCCATCCATAGTAAGGAAACTATATAACAGCTTTTTGATAAATCAGTTCCAAGAAAATAAAACGCAACTAAGAAGTTGTCATAAAATGAATGCTGAAATATTTGCATAAATAAATAATAATAATATTAATAATAATAATAATAATAATAATAATAATAATAATAATTATTATTATTATTATTATTAATTGGAATTAAAACAAAGATATATATGCAATATTTACACAATATTGTTTATCATCTTGGGATTGAATCAGGGATTGAATTTGAGATTTTAGTCACAAAGAAATGTAGACAACAAAAGAACATAATTCCCTTTATTCTTATGATTTGTCCAAGCGTAGCATATATGTCTTGTGTTAAATTTATGACATGCTCAAAGATATATATCATATTTGCTTAATAGCATTTCTATTTATGTAATGGGCAAGCTGTTGCTTAATGTGATATGATAGCCAGATGGAGAGGAACTAACTCTAACACGTGTCTAGTGTTAATCACTTATATTTACTGTCCCTCTCCTCTGTGTGTTTAGGGTGAACATAACTTCTGTGAACATTAATCTTATTGTTCTCGTAGTATTGTCTAATAACTAATAAATGCTAATGATATTAGTAATGATCAAAAATAATTGAGTTTTTGCTTAAAACAAGCTAACTTATCTGTCAATTGGGTTAGAAAAAATAATTGTGTTTCTGTTAAAAATCCTGTTTCTTATTTCTGTCCTAAACAGATATAAGATTATTTTTCTGATCACATTAGAATTTTTTTTCTTTAAGTAAAAGCATCTTTATTTAAGAATATTTGGATATTTGGACTGGAAATTATTAAGACAAAATTATTAAGTAAGAAAAGCATTAATTGCAGTGGAGGGGGTTTGGGGGGTGAGGTGGGGTGGGGGGGGGGATATTTTTCAAATAAAAATTGAATAGAAGTAAAAGGGATTAATTGTAATACTACTACAACAACTACTACTACTACTCATAAACCAATACAAACAGATTGGAGTAAAGAAATGCATAAATTTTTCCAACTATTTTATGCAGCAGTGACAATGTGGATGCATTTGTGCAGTTTTTTTTTAAAGACAATGTACACTAAAAAAAATAATAAATAAATAAATAAATAAATAAATAAATAAATAAATAAATAAATAATGTCTCCAATTGAAAATGTTCTAGTGACTGATCACATCTACATTGTTCAGTTGGCCAAATTTAATTTCTATGAATTGATGCAATTTAAAAATTTAGATGTGATCAGTCACAAGAACATTTTCAGTTGGAGACGTGATTTTTTTCCCCACTGTATAACAAATATAGGGCATGACTTAATTTTGGCCATCATCATTAATTGGGTCATCACTTGACCAGAGAGCACAGTAATAGCAAATGTGAAATGACATCATCAGAGGGGAGATATCATTGCAAAACTGGAGGGCTTTAATCTTCACCTTTACTACCAGTCTGAGAATGCTGGCCTGGTGCGCAGTCCTGAATCTGCTGGCGGTGCAGATCTGCATTTGGATATTAGATGCATTTCTTTACAAACTAGGTTGTCAAGTTATACAGTAGGTGGCGCTAATACTGTATATCTCCAAGTTAAAATCAGCAGCAGGGTGTGGGGAAAGTCATTTCAGGCAGATGCTTATGTGAGACAACCAGATGAATGCTGCACTAACTCAAATTTCATTGCACAGATTTACTGTGACATCTTCACAATAACATCACTGCAATCTTTTGGTCCTAGATAACCCCTAATTCCATTTGATTGTCAGTCTATTGCAGGCCAAATTAGCTTTTATTGCTCTCAGGGTTACTAGTTGTTATATTTTCATAAGTCATGTCTCCATTGACATAGGGTGTTCACAAATGGGTCCTCTTTAAAAGGACTTAATTCAGTCTCCTTTAAGTGGACCAAGAGGTGAACCAAGTGGAAAAAGGACCCAGTTTTTACACTGTGTTCTGCAGTTCTCTAATAAAAGGGTAGAGAAAAAAATACCTCTAATAAAATGCTATTCTTTATCACATGTAGTTGCGCCATCTCCTCTTGCACTCCCGTTGTGGACAATGTGAGTGTAAAGGCTGCAACATACTCCGCAAGAACAGAGAAAAAAGTTCTCGCTCCCAGGGCTGCGAGAACAGCCCAGGTTTGAGAGTTCTCGCAGCTTGTTCTCGACACATCGAGCAGAACCTTTTTCTTGCGGGTGTCTGAGAACTATTGTGTGATTGGTCACACATAAAGGGGGTGTGGTTAATGCAGAGAAACGTAGATGATCGGCACCTGCTTTTCTCGTGAAGTATGAATGCACTGGCCAGAACGAACTTTGTTCTTGTTCTTGCCGCTTCGAGAAAACGAACAAATTTCTTTGTTCTTGCAGAGTATGTTCCAAGCTTAAGGCAGCGCTGATTTTTTTTTTTTTAATTCATTTTGAATTACATTTGGATTTTACTAGATGTAGACCTATAGGGGAGGTTTTCTGATTTCTGTTCACCATTAGCTCTGTTTCTGTTTCTGCTTTCTGTGTTGGTTGATTGATTGTATTATTCTATATTTTTACTTGTTATTCTTTTTTTCTTCTTTTTTTTCCCCTTTGTTGCACTTTGAGATTCTTTGGAATGAAAAGTGCATTATAAAAAAAATATATTATTATTATTATTATTATTATTATTATTATTGACTTCACAACAACGTAAGAGCTAAAAAAGATAAATAAACAATTGATGCAATTTGAAATAATATAAGTTCACATAAATGAAACAAAACAATTGACTAGCTACAAATTCAGAAATGAATACTAACATTTATACTAAAAACATAAAATTACTCTTAAATCAAACAAACACATAAAAAAAATCATTAATATCCCAGCAAGCAATAGATTAACTATCCTACCTGATATAGTCCGGCTAGTAGCCCACTTTTAGCCAAAATAACCTTGAATTTGGTTACATGTATTTTTTGTCCAAAAAACTTGTGAGATGTATGATATTCCATCATGTAAGCAAAGTCAACAGTGATTACAATGTGTTTGTTTCATTTCTTTAACGTGATATATTCATATGCCTAGCCACGGTTTAGCTCCTATACAGACCGGCTATTCGTAGCCCACTTTTAGTCAAAAGACAAAACTGATTAATTGTAGTTTTTGGCAATGGAGAACATGATATGGTTAATATTACATCATGTTCGCAATGTCAATATCTGCAAGATGTGTAATTTCATGCCATGGTCTATCTATAGCCACGATTTAGCTCTGAATTGGACGTGCTATGTGCAGTCTGCTTTTAGCCCACCCATTTGTAAAAATTTGAATTATTTTTAGCTTTGCTGTCCCGCATAACATTCACTTAAAATGTAAGACAGTCAAAGAAAATCGTGAGCTAGATATATTTGTCTCTCTTTAAAAAAAAAAAAAAAATTACAACTCTCAACCGCTAGATGGCAACTATACCCTGTACTACTGGCAACGGCAGATATCGCGAAAAATATTTCTGTCGGTCGGTTGGAGTGAAATTTTGTTTTACACACGAGGAGGAGGAGAACGGAGAACAACAACGGGCAACAGCAACGTTAAAGGACATTATTTGGCCTTGTAAGTATCTGTGTTTTCGTTTTGACATATGCTCATTATACATTATTTGTTATCGTGTATGAACGGTGAGATTTTAGCTAAGGAACATTGTAGAATAAAGCCATGTGGTTATGCTACATGTACACCTTCAAGGGGATACACATGAAACGTGCAACCTAAGTTTGTCATGAAAGCCACAAATATCCTTTTACTCTTTGGATCATTATATGAAAGTATGAGTCTTTGAATTGGCAAGGCAAATTTGAATTGCACATTTCACCAAGCCAAAAGTGCTTTACTTAAAACATAAAATCAACATTGGGGAATGTAAAAAGTCAATATGAGAAGACATTGTTCTACAAAAAAATAAAAAAAATAAATATGATAACAGGAGAGTAAAACTTACAGTGCAGTGTAAGAAATTATTCCTTTCCAGTTAATAAAAGGCAGTGGCAAACAGTACTTGATTTAAAATAAATTAAGAGTTGCCACAGGACTGTTTTTCTTTGTGTTTGTTCCAGATATGTTCTGTATAAAAACTGAATTCTGCTTCTCCATGTTTAGTTTTGACGCGGGGGACAGAAAGCAGACCTGTCCCAGATGACCTGAGAGGATGGATCATAATGCGGCAGAAGATCAGAAATTCACTTTGGCCTTAAACCATTCAATGCTTTCCCAATCATCTACCTCATGGTCCTAATGCAACATAATGGCTAAAACATCTTTTAAACCCAAACATTTAAATTTTGTCATTTACTCGCCTTCAAGTTGTTTCTTTTCGTCTGTTGAACACAAAAGAAGATATTTTGAAGAACCTGGGTAATCAAAAGCTTTATGGGCCCCATTGACTTCCATTGTATTTATTTTCCTACAATGAAAGTCAGAGGCTACCATCAAATATCTGGTTACCAACATTCTTCAAAATATATATTTTTGTGTGTTCAACAGAAGAAAGAAACCCACACATGTTTGGAACAACTTGAGGGTGAGTAAATGATGACTATCACTTTAAACATGTCACATACATGTATCTTAACCTTTTATTGCCCAGCTTTAGTGCGCATCCAAGCAAAAGAGTTACTTCAAATAAAGTAAAAAATTATGATGTCAACAATGCTTTTCTTGTGAAATGTTTTGTTTCTTATTTGGCAGATGCCATGACTTCCCAGCGGCAACAAAGTTTGAGTATTTTTTATTTTAATTTTTTTTTTATATTACGTTGTTAATATTCCATATTTCGTATCCTAATTTTATATTTAATTTTATTTTTAACATTTTATTTGGTAATTTTTATGTTTTGATCTTTTTGTATTATCTTAAGTTATCTATGTTGTTCTTTTTCTAAATAAAACCTTTATATTTAATGTGTTTGTATTGATTATTTTTTAGAACCTGTATTTGAGTGAAAAGTATCCTTTAGCCATTTCGTTGTCTATTAAATGTATATATTAGTCATTTGTTAGCCGTCTATTTGATGACTAGTTATCCTTGGGCCAAGGTTAGACGTCTATTAGATTTTCACTGACAGCCAAAATGTTGCCTTGTTTTAGCCTAGACCCATATTTGCTGTCTATTAGACATATACATGTAGTCATTCAATAGCCGTCTAATCTTGGGCTATGATAGACGTCTATTAGATTTTCACTGACAGCCCAAGTTTAGCCTTGATTTAGCCTAGACGTCTGGGCTGTGTTTAGACTGTTATTAGACGTCTTTTAGACGCAAAATTGTTTGCTGGGATATGATATATGTAGCCTACACAAGTGCTTAAATATAAATGAATACCTTGTACTACCAAGTGCAAAACAAAACAAACAAAAAAATACTACAAAATGAACACAACATAAACGCATCTATAATCCTTTAATTAACGTAAAATTGCCCTTAATAAACGTATTTTCTCTGTGACGGCATGGCTCCGTATCCATCAGTGTTTTATCTTTTCCTTGTGGAAGCTCTCTCTGTGCTTCTGCGCGAGCTCTCCGTGACCGCATGGCTCCGTGTCTCCTTCATTGGGAGCTTCTCAATATCCCTCCTCGTTTCCTCGGTCCTCGGCCCTCCATCCTATGACCCGGTAACCGATGGAGCTCAGCCATCTTGTAGGAGATCTCAATTCTCTAATTGCACCGCGAGGAGGCGAGGATGGAGGAGTGAGGAGGCCTTCTGAGGAGTCATGAGCGAGGATACACAGATCCTTTGCGAAAGTGTTTTATCGACTAAACGTGACGCACACATTAATTCTCCTCCCCCTTCACATCGTGCCACAGTTTATTCATTATTATTAATAAGTTTACATGTACAAGACACAAATTTTTGTCAAATTACAACACCTGACAGTTGCAGAATTATCAAAGCACAAGAAAATGAAAAAAACGAATAGAGAAACAAATAGAAACTAATACTATACAACGAATAAAAAGCAGTTAATAATTGGATTTCGTTGTTAATAATAACTCATTAATATTTATTCAAATATGGCCAAATGTGGTATTTTATGGAGGCTGAAGCTTACAATATAAATAGTTCCCTTTCAGTCGGTCACGTTCGACGTACGTCGGACTTGACCGACGAATTGGTATCACTTCTGGGAGCCCCTATCAGCTTCGAGATATAGAAAACGGGCCAATGAACATTAGCGCGCGTGCTTTGCATATCGCACCCCGCCCGACTGCGCGGGTATAAAGAGGAAGCGATCGCCACGCACTGTTGTCATTCACTTTGGAGCCGAACGGCGTTGATGAAGCATCTGACTGCCTTCTATCTGCAAGAGAGAGAGAGAGAAAGCGTGTGCCGGGGTAACTTGCTCTTGTGTTGGCCAAACGGCACAAGACAGCGCGACCACAATCTCACTGATGCTGAAAGAGCTGCTGTTTTCACAGCAAACTGAGAAACTGAGCAAATGATACTACACACACACCAGGGTTTCCGTTGTCCGAAAATGACCGGACATTGGCCGGGAAAAAAATTAAATGTCCGACAAAATGAAATCTTTTCGGTCAAATTGTCAGATTAAAACTGCCTCTTATCGATACCGTAAGCCTGCGAGGTGATGCCCTCGCTGTCATGACAACAGCCTGCGAAGTCCTTATATGTGATTTCAGTGAAATGTATCCAGAGTGGACCAAGCTCGCCAAGATAGCCTGTGTAATCCCTGTCTCGAGTGTTCCTGCAGAGAGGGGGTTCTTGCTGCAGAATCGGATAAAGACAAAGCAGCGAAGTCGCCTTGCAGAGAACAAGGTTACGCGGCTTATGCGCATTGCAAGTTGTGGAGAGACACTGGGAACTTTTGATTTTAAGTCGGCAGCTGCACAATTTCAGCACTGAAAAAAAGCGTAAAAAGTAGCCAAAATGACATGAGACAATGTTATAGGCCTCGTCATTTGTTTGTTCAAGTTCATTTGACAAGGAGTCATTTCACACGGTGGCCAATTTAAATGTTACCAACTAAATGAGACATACTGAGTTTATAATTACATTTTCTTGAGTAAAAACAAAGCTACATTCGGATATTTTATGTGGGGAAGGGGGGGTTGGTTTGTTAAACTATGAAATGTGAAACCCAGTGGCGTAACTTTGTTTTAAAAAGTGGGTGGGACATAAATTACGTATCATATGCACGCGAAAAACTGCGTACTATGTGCACGCCAAAGCTCATTTTGACGTGTGAGGGGCGCTCATATACGTCAAAATGAGCTTTGGCGTGCATATGGTAAGCAGTTTTTCACATGCATATGATATGCACTATATGGCGTATTAAGGGGGGGTTGCATTGCTGATACAATGTTATATCAGATGTAAAATATGTACAATAACAATTGCAGAAAATGTTGTATTAAGATGTCCGGAAATCAATTAAATAGTTCATTTATTGATATAGATCTCGTTTAACTATTGCATCTAAACACACTAGTGTTGTGCCAAGATTTTTCACGTGAATAAAGGCAAATAGATTTGCACACTTTGCTTACAATCCCTGGTCTAGTCTGTGTGGCGGAGGGGGCGTGGTTTCGCGGGGTCTGTAGCGGGAGAGAAGGTATGGGGCAGAGCGGGGAGTAAGTAGGTCAAGTGCAAATGAATAACACCTGTGTCTAATTGCAGTAATTGGCGTGGAGAGACAGCACAAATGCCGCTGCGGGAGGAGAGAGAGAGAGAGTTTGAGAGAGAGAGAGAGAGAGAGAGTAATTTATGTCTTGTCTTTTTGTTTATTTTATTTTTATTTATTTTTCTGGAAACTTTTGGCCGCTAGCCTTGGCCAGGACTCCCTGGGAGAAGAGTTATTGTAACTCAATGGGACTTTCCTGGTAAAATAAAGGTAAAATAAAAAAAAATTTGGACTGGGACTAGACACACAGCCTGAGCCTGAGACGAGATGAAAGAGAGTTTCTGAGCTGTGAGAGTTTTGGAGAGACGGAGTTTTACGCCCTCGTGCGTGTTTATGTTTACCAGTTGCATTGTGAAAATAAAGTTTCTAGTCCCAGTCATACCGACCCCGCCTTCTTCCTTCCCCACAAGAGAGTTAAGAGCCACAAACCTCGTTACACTGGTGCCGAAACCCGGGAGGGAAGAAGAACGCCGCCGCCGTTATGGAGACCCCGTCAAGAACCCTACTTGCGGACCTGGAACGATCGCTCGCCGGTCTTCATCAGGAAACTCACCAAGATTTGCGGGCCGTAAGGGAGGAGCAGAAAAAGAGGTTTGAGGCGCTCCTCCAGGCCCAGCATGAAGACCGCGAGCTGTTCCGGAGCTGGATGGACCGGGATATTCGGGCCGTCCCCTCCCGCACCACCGACTCGGCAGCCGCTGTACCACTAACCAAGATGGGGCCTCAAGATGATCCGGAGGCCTTCGTGGATCCCTTTGAGCAGACCGCCGAGCTCCGGGGATGGCCCAAGGCGGACTGGCCAATGCGGCTCCTGCCGCTGCTGTCCGGAGAGGCGCAGGTAGCCGCCCACCAACTGCCAGTCCAGAATCTCCTGGTCTATAAAGACCTGAGGCGGTCGATTCTCCAGTGGGTCGGCCGGACCCTGGAACAACATCGCCAGCGGTTCCGGACCCTGGCTCTTGAAGAGTCCGGTCGGCCCTTCGTCTTTGCCCAACAGCTCCGGGACTCGTGCCGCAAGTGGCTGATGGCCGGCGACAGCGACGTCGCGGAAGTCATCGATTGAGTGGTACTGGGGCAGTTCGTCGCGCGGCTTCCCCGGGAGACTGCGCAGTGGGTCCAGTGCCACCGCCCGGGGGTCGCTAGACCAGGCCATCCAATTGCCGGAGGACCAGATGGTGGCGTGCTGCGGGGTCGGCGAGCCCTTACCAGCGGCATCTCTCTCTCTCTTTCCTCTCTCTCTCTCTCTACCCCTGTCTCTACCCCGCCCCTCTCTAAACCTGTCCCCCTTCCTAGGTCCCGAGGAGGGCTGTCGCCCCGGCCAGCGCCACGCTGGAGGACGGGGGGCGCGGCCGAGACTCCAGCCGCTCCTAGGCCAGCAGCTAGGGGAGGGGGCGGGACCACCTCCCCGCTTCCTCATCCCAGCCTCTCTCTCCACGCCAATTGTCTGACCTACTTCCAGCCACTAGGGCGGCGGGGAAGTCTGGGCCGGCTTGTTGGTGCTGCGGGGACCCGGGACACTTCATTGACCGGTGTCCCGTTATGGAGGTGGGGACGCTGATCCGGGTCCCCGATGCGCCACAAGCCACCCCCGATCATGCTGGCCTGTACCAGATACCAGTGAGTATCAAGGGGGGTATGTATCAGGCTTTGGTGGATTCAGGTTGCAACCAGACATAGTGTGGAGGTAGCAGTTAACCCGCATCTCCGGCATCCGGTAATTTTGGGAACGAATTGGCCTGCATTTAATAAATTATTGGTACACTTGTGTACGGATGCTCTTGGGGGAAGGGGGAAGGGAAGGTGACGGCGGTGCAGGTGGGGGAGGTGGATTCGGGACCTCCGGGAAACCTCCATCCAGACCGGCCGCTCACCTATCCGCATTTTTCAGTGATAAATGACCGGTTGTATCGGGTGACACAAGACGCCCAGTCAAAGCAGGATAAAACCCAGTTGTTAGTACCAAAAAGCTGCCAGGAAATGCTTTTCCAGGCGGCTCATGTGAATCCAATGGCCGGGCACTTAGGACAAACGGCAACATTAAACCGTTTAATGGCCCGTTTTTTTGGCCGGGCATTCACGAGACTCTACGCAGGTGGTGTGCGTCGTGTCGGGAATGTCAGTTGGTCAACCCATCGGCCACCCCAAAAGCACCATTGTGCCCCCTTCCGCTGATGCAGGTCCCCTTCGTGCGAATTGGGATGGACCTCATCGGGCCATTAGAGCGGTCAGCACGGGGACATCGCTTTGCATTAGTCCTGGTGGACTATGCAACGCGATATCCCGAGGCAGTTCCGCTCCGCACTATTTCGGCGAAAAGTGTAGCGGGCGCGCTGTTCTCGTTAATCTCCCGAGTAAGAATTCCGAAAGAAATTCTCACCGATCAAGGCACAGCGTTTATGTCACGGACAATCCGCGAACTCTACGAATTGTTGGGCATTAAATCGATTCGCACCAGCGTCTATCACCCACAAACAGACGGGCTGGTGGAACGATTTAATCGCACATTGAAAGCCATGATTCGTAAGTTTGTGCACAAGGACGCAAAAAATTGGGATAAATGGCTAGAGCCCCTGTTATTCGCTGTCCGCGGAGTCCCCCAAGCCTCCACGGGTTTTCCCCCTATGAGCTGCTCTATGGTCGCCAGCCACGGGGGGTGCTAGACGTCCTTAGAGAGGCTTGGGAGGAAGGACCTTCCGCGAGCAAGAACAAAATTCAGTATGTCCTGGAGCTGAGAGCAAAACTCCACCTTTTAAGGGCGGCTTTCACGTGAGAATTTGCTCCAGGCTCAGGACAGACAGAGACAGCTATATAACAGAGACGCTAGGCTCCGTAAATTTACACCGGGAGAGCAGGTGCTTGTATTACTCCCTACCTCGAGCTCTAAATTACTAGCGAAGTGGCAAGGGCCGTTCGTGGTCACATGGCGAGTGGGAGATCTCGACTATGAGGTCATTCGGTCGGATAGGGACGGGGCACGTCAAATTTACCATCTCAACCTGTTAAAAAAGTGGGTGGAGGCAGAGGCAGTGATGCTAGCGACGGTGGTGAGTGGGGAGGAGGATCTCGGGCCAGAGACGATCCAAAAAGCGCAATCTATCGCGCTGGCCCCTGGGGGAGACCACCTCTCGCCCTCGCAGCTCACTGACGTGAAACACTTTGCGGACGTGTTCTCGCCCCTACTTGGTCGAACGGACCTCATTCAACACCACGTCGAGACCGAGCTGGGTGTCGTAGTTCGCAGCCGGCCGTACCGTTTACCTGAGCACAAAAAAAAGTGGTGCAGGAGGAATTAGCAGCAATGCTCGATATGGGAGTAATCGAAGAGTCCAACAGCGACTGGGCGAGCCCGATAGTTTTAGTGCCTAAAACGGACGGCTCCGTACGGTTCTGCGTGGACTATCGTAAGGTGAACGCGGTGTCAAAATTTGATGCTTATCCAATGCCGAGGGTGGACGAATTGCTTGATCGGCTAGGGACCGCTCGTTTTTATTCGATGCTGGACTTATCCAAGGGATATTGGCAGATCCCCTTGTCTCCCATGTCCAAAGAGAAAACAGCTTTCACCATGCCGTTCGGTTTACACCAATTCATCACACTTCCGTTCGGCTTGTTCGGGGCTCCCGCGACCTTCCAGCGTCTGATGGACAGAATTCTCCGGCCGCATGCTGCGTATGCCGCCGCATATCTAGATGACATCATAATCTACAGTGCGGATTGGCGGCGGCATATGCAGCACTTGCGGGCTGTCCTGAAGTCGCTGAGAAGAGCGGGGCTCACGGCCAACCCGAAGAAGTGTGCAATTGGGCGGGTGGAAGTAAGATATCTGGGCTTCCACTTGGGTCATGGACAGGTGCGTCCCCAAATTGATAAGACAGCGGCAGTTGCTACCTGTCCGAGACCCAAGACCAAGAAGGATGTTAGACAGTTCCTGGAGCTAGCGGGATATTACAGAAGGTTTGTGCCTAACTATTCAGACCTTGCCAGCCCGCTGACTGATTTAACTAAAAAGGAGGTACCAGATACGGTTCAGTGGACGGAGCGGTGCCAGCAGGCTTTTACTCAGATAAAGGCTGCTCTGTGTGGTGGCCCGCTCTTGCAAGCTCCAAACTTTTCTCTCCCTTTTTCTCTACAGACGGATGCCTCGGACAGGGGGTTGGGCGCTTTCCTGTCCCAGGAGGTGGGGGGTGAGGAACGGCCGGTGCTGTACATCAGTCGCAAGCTCTCTAAGAGAGAGACAATGTACAGCACCATAGAGAAGGAGTGTCTAGCCATCAGGTGGGCCATCCTCACCCTCCACTACTACCTCCTGGGGTGGGAGTTCACCCTCTTTTCAGACCATGCCCTCTGCAGTGGCTCCACCGCATGAAGGATACCAACGCCCGGATCACCCGTTGGTATCTAGCTTTACAGCCATTTAAGTTCAAGGTGATCCACAGACTGGGACTAGACACACAGCCTGAGCCTGAGACAAGATGAAAGAGAGTTTCTGAGCTGTGAGAGTTTTGGAGAGACAGAGTTTTACGCCCTCGTGCGTGTTTATGTTTACCAGTTGCATTGTGAAAATAAATTTTCTAGTCCCAGTCATACCGACACCGCCTTCTTCCTTCCCCACAAGAGAGTTAAGAGCCACAAACCTCGTTACAGTCTGTTAAACTTGTCAGAAGTTCTCGTTTCTAATCTGCCATCGTAGCCTATTTTTTCTCTCATCAAAACCGAATACCATCAGTGGTTGTACATCAAGAGCAGGGACAGTTTTTGTGCAATTTGTTTCGTGATCTGACCAGAACAAATAGAAAGTCTCTACAACAGCGTTAAGCGTTAGATTTAAGCACTCGTCTGTGTGGAGACTGCATGAGCCGCGAGAGAAATCTGCACCACTGATAAGAGCGGCAACGAGCACCAGATCGCCTCTTATTTAACAAACTAATTAAATTATACTCTTTTAGTTAACCAGAGATGTTTTGTTTGTATTAGTTAGGTTTATCCGTGAAGCAAGATGTTTTAAAAAAGTGGTGGGGACATGTCCTACCTGTCCCACCCGCAAATTACGCCTATGGTGAAACCATAGTAAAAAAAATTGGTTGATTGACGCCAATTGGACGTTCATGTTTTTTTTCCGTCTATTTGAAAGTTAGGCTAATAAACATGTTGAATATATGGCCTGATTATGTCATTTTTTTTAAGTTACATAAACTGCTTTTAGTTTTCCTCAACGTTACTAGTTAAGAGGCGATATTTAACCGGCATATCATCAAAATGTCCGGAAAACGAAACCTCTGCCGGTTTTTCTGCGCCATTTTTTTCTAGTGGAAACTCTGACACACACACACACACACACACACACACACACACACACACACACACACACACACACACACAGTTGGTTCAGTGGGCGTGTTCCTTTTCTGGTGAGAGCAGAAATAGGCTGCACACAAACCCTGTTATTCTGCCACGGTCGATCCCTGGGTGCTTCAGCACTAAAAGAGCAAATTTTCCTCACAAAAGAGCTACACGGGTGACATGCCGTCCTTTTCAGGATGCCTTTCCGCCCATGCTTTCCTGGATGCGGTCGTTCCCTGTCGCTCGCTGACGTTCACAAACGCTGTATCACATGCCTGGGCTTAGAGCACACTGAGGCGGCATTTGTGGATAGCTCATGTTCTCACTGCAGGAACATGACTATTTTGGCGCTTAGGTCGACTCGCTCACCTTCGGGAAGGTGGAGTCCCCCTACCCATAGCTCGATTTAGGTCTATTCCTGCCCAGCAGAATAGACCTACTTTTACGGATGGCCGGGGCGACCTGAGGATCACAGTTAGGGCAAACCTGTCGAGTGGGCCTCTGCGGGACCCTAATCTCTCACAAGTGCCGCAACCGGTGGTGCTTCCAGAGGACCCCATCGGCCCCCCACATGCACGGCCAACGGTGTCCTTTGGGGCACCCACGGATGAGCAGATGTCGATCCCTGCATCGGAGGGGGAGTTTCAGTCCTCTGGGAATGAAGATTCGGCTGTACTGCCTCCCTCTGGGAGAGTGGCAACGGGTCGAGTCGGACCCGGAGTTGACTGCTATGTTTTCCCGGGCCGCCGAAAAGGTCGGGTTTGAGTGGACCCTCCACCACGTCCCGAACCTTCTAGGTTGGACGATTGGTTTCTCGGGGCGGGCCGCACTGGTTCTCAGCGTCCCGCCTCGGTGCCTTTCTTCCCAGAGGTGCATGAGGAGCTGACTAGGTCGTGGAAGCTCCATTTAGCACCATTTGGGTGACCTAGTGGCTCCTCCTCCCTCACCACCCTTGACGGCGGGCAGGCCAGGGGGTATGAGGGTCTCCCGCCGGTGGAGCGGGCCGTCGCGATGCAACTGTGTCCCGACGTCTGCCTCTAGCTGGCGCGGGGACCCGAAGCTCCCGCCCAGGGCCTGTAGGTTCTCTTCTGGTCTGACCGCGAAGGCCTATAGGTCCTGTGGCCAGGCCACGTCCGCCTTGAATGCCATGGCGCTGCTGCAGGTGCACCAAGCACAGGTGCTCATGGACATCCACGAGGGTAGTCCTGGCCCAGATCTCTTCCGGGAGCTCCGGACGGCAACGGACCTCACCCTACGGGCGATGAAAACCACCGCTTGTGCTATTGGCCAGGCGATGTCCACCTTGGTGGTCCAGGAGCGGCATCACTGGTTCAACCTGGCCGATATGAGGGAGACCGATAAGACCCGGTTCCTGGACTCCCCTATTTCATCGGCTGGGTTGTTCGGCAACGCGGTCAAGAGCTTTGCCCAGCAGTTCTTGGCTGCCCAGAGGCAGACGGAGGCCATCCAGCACATCCTGCCCCGGCGGTCCGCTGCTGCCTCCACTCTGCCGCCGGTGGCAGCACCTCCACCTGCTCGTCACCAAGGGCACCACTAATGCCACAACATATTTTCCTAGCTTGCTTTTCTTCATCTGTTATAATACTCATCTTCCAGGTAAAGATTATTTTTTTGTTTGAATAAAGACATTGTAAATACTAGGGGTGGGCGATATTTAAAATATATCGAGATATTTTTTAAACTCGATATGGATTTTGACATATATTATATATCGATATATTGTTTATATTTAATTCTGATTCCGCCACTTTGCTTGTTTGCCTTCTCTGTGCTGCTGTGCTCGCGCGCCTCCCGCCTCGTTGCTTTCGTTCCCCTTCCCCTCGCGTGTGGTCTCATTGAACACGGCGGCATCCGCAACCAGGTTAGGATTCGTTATCATGTGTACAAGCGTGTGCGTTGTTTAAGACTTAGTTTAGAGACCACGATTTTCCTTATAACACAACTGCTTGCTAAACTTCATAAAGAAATATTAATGTTCAAATGCTAGGGTTGCCAAAATAGGTGTTTTATTACTGATACTATTTTATTAATATTCATTCAAAATATTACAAAAAGAAAACAAAACAAAAAAAACCTTAAAGGTTACTTCAGCGATTAGCATATGTCTTTGTATCAGTAAAAAACCCTGGAGTATATTCGAATGATCGTGCCCCCCCACCCCCACATATCCCCCTGAGACAAGAGATTATGCATTTTATTTCTGTAAAATTTTTGACCAGAGGCTAAAGACTGCAGCCAGCAGAAGACGCTATTTCTGCATGTTTTCAACCCACGCATGGGCGGTGGGATCGCACTCACAGCTCAGCTCGCAGCTGGAGGTATTCATGTTAATGGAGCGAGCGGCGGAGCAAAGTGAGTGTTTCAATTTCTTAAATTAATTCCTATGAAAGTTAAGTTTCCAAAGGCATGAACTGAAAACGTGCCAGACTGAACACGCTGTGAATGTATGCCACGAGCGTGGAGGCATTTACCTCAGCTCTCATCAGGAGAGCTCATTCATCACGGTGAATGTAATTTGACTCCTGCTGTGTTTGTGCCGTGACACTCCCTCAGCGCCTAAAACATAATATTTTACAGACATGTTGTTTTTAATTGTAGTATCTGTCCTCTGACTGAAATGATTTTATGAAAATGAACGTGGTGGAAAAGTGATCCAGTGATCCAGTAGCAGTGGCTATGGGAGTGGCCTTGTAGGGCAGCAAAGCATTCTGGGAATTGTTGTCTTTCATCCCGATGAGACAAACATACATTTTCTTTCTTTTCTCAGTCTAGAAAGCAACAAATTCAAAAATTATTTCACATTTCTACACACCAGATACAGTGAAAGTTGTGTAACGGCCGGCCGAATTCATAATGTCAAAAAGATCGAAGCCCTCTCTTGCAGGGTAGATAAGGGATAAAGGGAAGGGATATCCCTAAAAAAGGGATAAATGATGTAATGAATTAACAGTTTATTTAATTGCATAGTAGTAATATATGAATGATCTCTAATTAATTCCAGTTATTTTTACCTTAAACTTTATGCAAGCAGCTGTGCAGTGTGATTTTGTAAAAAATCATGTCAGTTTTGCAATTTTGAATGGGATAAATTATAAAATTTCCGAAATTACTAATTATATTTATATACAGGTTTATTTAAAATAGCATTTAAAAAAAATGCACATTAAATATCTTAATTTATCAGTTCAATTCATGGTGAAAACATGAATGTGAATCATTTAGTGGAAGATTGCTGCCATATATATATATATATATATATATATATATATATATATATATATATATATATAAAAATGTGTTCTATGCATTCCACTTTTCAACAAATTAATTAAACTTTATAATGATTTATGATCTGGTTGCTATAGGGTTCTGAGATGCATGCTTAGGACAGCGCAATGTGTGTCAAGATTTGAGCATTTAGAAACTAAATTTATGATAGTTGTCAGATTTCATTTGTGCTTTCAAATATGAAATTAAAACATCAACCTAGCTTTGGAGAATTTGATTCTTCATTCAAAGAGATAGGAGCTGTTTCATAGATGGCGCTGAGTGGAATTACTTTAATGACTATTACTCTGTCCATGAAACAAGCCACAATTTATTGTTTAATTTAAAATTAAAAAAGCAATTTTTTCTAATTTTTCTGCTTTCAAAATTGTCCGAAAATAAATGATCAGAAGACACCCTGATTGTGAACAAATTCCATTATAATTCTGACAAAGGATTCCTCTAAAAAACATTCCTCTAAAGAACACTCCAAAACAAATGTTTGCATAGGGTAAACATGTTTATTTCAAAGGGAATTTTAAAAGTAATTCTACAGAACAATCATATATTATATGACATCAGTAGAGGCTCCCTTCAGGTTTGAGGCTTTCACTCTTCTTTGGCCTAAGACAAAATTAAGCACATTCATAAGTCATGTAAATAATCAGTAAATTTTCAAGCATAAGCTGAATACTTTATGTTTCTAGTCTGTAAATGTGAGAAAGCATCTTCTAAGTACAGACTCTGGCATTATGCGACTGACCTTTCCAGCATCACGGCTCTTGGCTCTGAGCTTGTTGACCTGAGACTCAGCAATGTCAGCACGCTCTTCAGCCTCTTCCAGTTCATGCTGCACCTTCCTCAACTTGGACAGATGAGTGTTGGCTTGCTCCTCCTAAAGAGTACATTTTTTACCATATTAACTAAACTTTGGAGCACCAGTGAAATCTCAACATTAACTACTGATTTATCGATGTGTAAACATATATTTTACATACTGCCTCCTCAGACTGCCTCTTGTAGGCTTTGACCTTCAGCTGCAGCTTATCAACCAGATCCTGAAGTCTGTTGATGTTTTTCTTATCCTCCTCAGTCTAAAAACATTTTCATAGATTTATTCTAAATATTTGTCTATAGATGCATCTATGGATGACTCAATGGATACTGTCGGGATGATCTTACCTGATAAGTGAGTTCTTTCACTCTCCTCTCATATTTGCGGACACCTTTAACAGCATCACCCCCACGTCTCTGCTCTGCGTCAACTTCAGCCTCAAGCTCACGGACCTTTTATGGCACAATATAGATCTCAGATAAGTGCAAGTGTAGTTAGTGCATTTTAGCTACTTTAGGGACCTGAGATAATGCTTTGAATTTTAGGATTGCAAGTTCTCACCCTGCTCTCCAACTTCTGGAGTTGTTTCTTTCCTCCCTTCATGGCCAGATTCTCAGCCTCATCCAGACGGTGCTGAAGGTCCTTCACTGTGACCTCCAGATTCTTCTTCATCCTCTCAAGGTGAGCACTGGTGTCCTGCTCTTTCTTGAGCTCTTCTGCCATCATTGCAGCCTTTTGCATTAATACAGAAAGTCATTAGATCCACATTTTTCAAGTACACAAGTGTCTTGTGGAACATTTGGCAGCTACTGTTACTTACATCAGTAATGGCTTTCTTGGCCTTCTCCTCTGCATTTCTGGCTTCCTGTACAGTGTCATCAACTTCACTCTGGACCTGAACAAGGTCAGCCTCAAGCTTCTTCTTGGTATTCAGGAGACTTGTGTTCTAAAAAAAATAAAAGCAATGGGAAAGTTCTGATCAGGATTTTTGCAAGATGCTGATCATTCAAGCTTAGTATAATATGCAAGCTCTCTGTTGGCTCCTAACACACTGAAAGGGATTTTAAGGATATCACATTTAAGTGGCATTTCTTATTAGTGCTTGACATGATGACTATAAGAAATGATATATGATGTCATAAAAATTTAGTTTGAGCTTGTTCATAATCATGTCACCTGCATCTGGACCAATTGTTTTATTGATATCACAAAGGAAAAAAAAGTTATGGCATTTGGAACCATAGTAGCCTTTTTATCAAAAGTGTTTTACTGAACATAAGAACTATTTACATATATAAATGCCATATACCATAAAATTATTCTCTTCTCAAAAGCTCTTGTGGCTTTTGTTTTAGGCCGTTTGGATATTTTGGATGTATGTTTTTTTTTTCTTTTTTTTTTTTTCTTCTTCTTCATTTTCATTCATTATACATAAGCTTTTTCTCATAGTTTAAAGCTTAATAAACACTGGATTTGACCAGTAGATGGTACTGTTCCCAAACTCTGCATGGATCCTCAAGAGTACAAGTCCGCTGAAGTGGATCACGTTTCGTTTTGATTGATCAAAGTTTGGCTGAGATACAGACTCAGAACCCATTCTGGCTCAAACTTGAAGTTGTTTGTGCATCATGATAATGATACGGTCAGATTCAGGAAGTCCTATAGCTTTAGCCAAGCAGCATGTCATGTTACTCCATAATGATTTTCTTCAAATCTACACATCAAGTTATGTTGTGTGGGAGTTCGTTTGAATCAAGTCACCCACCTCTAAATAAAGATGTGTGATTTACTATGGTTTACTAATGTTTTGAAAAGTTACAAAGCAGAACGTGGCACAAACGCCTCACCTGTAAAATGTTTACATGTTTATCTGCAGCTAATTTTATGGTATTATGTCAATACATTGTGATTGGTTAGTGAAATGGGCCAAGTTTAAGTCATAAAATGTGGTTTTCAGCCAATTATTATAGGTGACCAATCAGTGCATCCCTAATTATACAAAAAAACAAATATAAAAACCTTACCTGAGAGTGCAACAGCCCGACACGCTCACTGGCGTCCACCAGCTCTTGTTCAGCCACTTTGCGGCCTCTCTCTGTCTGCTCCAGAGCAGCTCTCAGCTCCTCAATCTCAGACTGCATCAGAGTGTTTCTGCGCTCCACCATGGCCACCTGCTCCTTCATGTCTTCCTGACCTCTCAGGGCATCGTCAAGGTGCAGTTGAGCATCCTGAACATAACAATAGATTTACAAGTTTTCAGTGTACTTTTTGTTGGTTAGATGTACATTGTTAGATTACAGGTTGAATTAAACGAACATCCCAAAGCCAAATAGAATTCATATACCTTTAGTTGTCCCTGAACATTCCTGAGCTGTTTCTGGGCCTCAGCAGCCTGGCGATTGGCATGGCTCAGCTGAATCTCCATCTCATTAAGGTCTCCCTCCATCTTCTTCTTGATTCTCAGGGCATCATTCCTGCTCCTGACTTCAGAGTCCAGAGTGCCCTGCATGGATTCAATGACTCTCTGGCTGTTCCTCTTGATCTGCTCCATCTCCTCATCCTTCTCTGCAAGCTTCCTGTCAATCTCACTTTTGACCTGGTTTAGCTCAAGCTGGACACGAAGAATCTTGGACTCCTCATGCTCCAGTGTACCCTATGAAAAAAAAGTGTATATATAGTCTAGAAAGCAACAAATTCAAAAATTATTTCACATTTCTACACACCAGATACAGTGAAAGTTGTGTAACGGCCGGCCGAATTCATAATGTCAAAAAGATCGAAGCCCTCTCTTGCAGGGTAGATAAGGGATAAAGGGAAGGGATATCCCTAAAAAAGGGATAAATGATGTAATGAATTAACAGTTTATTTAATTGCATAGTAGTAATATATGAATGATCTCTAATTAATTCCAGTTATTTTTACCTTAAACTTTATGCAAGCAGCTGTGCAGTGTGATTTTGTAAAAAATCATGTCAGTTTTGCAATTTTGAATGGGATAAATTATAAAATTTCCGAAATTACTAATTATATTTATATACAGGTTTATTTAAAATAGCATTTAAAAAAAATGCACATTAAATATCTTAATTTATCAGTTCAATTCATGGTGAAAACATGAATGTGAATCATTTAGTGGAAGATTGCTGCCATATATATATATATATATATATATATATATATATATATATATATATATATATATAAAAATGTGTTCTATGCATTCCACTTTTCAACAAATTAATTAAACTTTATAATGATTTATGATCTGGTTGCTATAGGGTTCTGAGATGCATGCTTAGGACAGCGCAATGTGTGTCAAGATTTGAGCATTTAGAAACTAAATTTATGATAGTTGTCAGATTTCATTTGTGCTTTCAAATATGAAATTAAAACATCAACCTAGCTTTGGAGAATTTGATTCTTCATTCAAAGAGATAGGAGCTGTTTCATAGATGGCGCTGAGTGGAATTACTTTAATGACTATTACTCTGTCCATGAAACAAGCCACAATTTATTGTTTAATTTAAAATTAAAAAAGCAATTTTTTCTAATTTTTCTGCTTTCAAAATTGTCCGAAAATAAATGATCAGAAGACACCCTGATTGTGAACAAATTCCATTATAATTCTGACAAAGGATTCCTCTAAAAAACATTCCTCTAAAGAACACTCCAAAACAAATGTTTGCATAGGGTAAACATGTTTATTTCAAAGGGAATTTTAAAAGTAATTCTACAGAACAATCATATATTATATGACATCAGTAGAGGCTCCCTTCAGGTTTGAGGCTTTCACTCTTCTTTGGCCTAAGACAAAATTAAGCACATTCATAAGTCATGTAAATAATCAGTAAATTTTCAAGCATAAGCTGAATACTTTATGTTTCTAGTCTGTAAATGTGAGAAAGCATCTTCTAAGTACAGACTCTGGCATTATGCGACTGACCTTTCCAGCATCACGGCTCTTGGCTCTGAGCTTGTTGACCTGAGACTCAGCAATGTCAGCACGCTCTTCAGCCTCTTCCAGTTCATGCTGCACCTTCCTCAACTTGGACAGATGAGTGTTGGCTTGCTCCTCCTAAAGAGTACATTTTTTACCATATTAACTAAACTTTGGAGCACCAGTGAAATCTCAACATTAACTACTGATTTATCGATGTGTAAACATATATTTTACATACTGCCTCCTCAGACTGCCTCTTGTAGGCTTTGACCTTCAGCTGCAGCTTATCAACCAGATCCTGAAGTCTGTTGATGTTTTTCTTATCCTCCTCAGTCTAAAAACATTTTCATAGATTTATTCTAAATATTTGTCTATAGATGCATCTATGGATGACTCAATGGATACTGTCGGGATGATCTTACCTGATAAGTGAGTTCTTTCACTCTCCTCTCATATTTGCGGACACCTTTAACAGCATCACCCCCACGTCTCTGCTCTGCGTCAACTTCAGCCTCAAGCTCACGGACCTTTTATGGCACAATATAGATCTCAGATAAGTGCAAGTGTAGTTAGTGCATTTTAGCTACTTTAGGGACCTGAGATAATGCTTTGAATTTTAGGATTGCAAGTTCTCACCCTGCTCTCCAACTTCTGGAGTTGTTTCTTTCCTCCCTTCATGGCCAGATTCTCAGCCTCATCCAGACGGTGCTGAAGGTCCTTCACTGTGACCTCCAGATTCTTCTTCATCCTCTCAAGGTGAGCACTGGTGTCCTGCTCTTTCTTGAGCTCTTCTGCCATCATTGCAGCCTTTTGCATTAATACAGAAAGTCATTAGATCCACATTTTTCAAGTACACAAGTGTCTTGTGGAACATTTGGCAGCTACTGTTACTTACATCAGTAATGGCTTTCTTGGCCTTCTCCTCTGCATTTCTGGCTTCCTGTACAGTGTCATCAACTTCACTCTGGACCTGAACAAGGTCAGCCTCAAGCTTCTTCTTGGTATTCAGGAGACTTGTGTTCTAAAAAAAATAAAAGCAATGGGAAAGTTCTGATCAGGATTTTTGCAAGATGCTGATCATTCAAGCTTAGTATAATATGCAAGCTCTCTGTTGGCTCCTAACACACTGAAAGGGATTTTAAGGATATCACATTTAAGTGGCATTTCTTATTAGTGCTTGACATGATGACTATAAGAAATGATATATGATGTCATAAAAATTTAGTTTGAGCTTGTTCATAATCATGTCACCTGCATCTGGACCAATTGTTTTATTGATATCACAAAGGAAAAAAAAGTTATGGCATTTGGAACCATAGTAGCCTTTTTATCAAAAGTGTTTTACTGAACATAAGAACTATTTACATATATAAATGCCATATACCATAAAATTATTCTCTTCTCAAAAGCTCTTGTGGCTTTTGTTTTAGGCCGTTTGGATATTTTGGATGTATGTTTTTTTTTTCTTTTTTTTTTTTTCTTCTTCTTCATTTTCATTCATTATACATAAGCTTTTTCTCATAGTTTAAAGCTTAATAAACACTGGATTTGACCAGTAGATGGTACTGTTCCCAAACTCTGCATGGATCCTCAAGAGTACAAGTCCGCTGAAGTGGATCACGTTTCGTTTTGATTGATCAAAGTTTGGCTGAGATACAGACTCAGAACCCATTCTGGCTCAAACTTGAAGTTGTTTGTGCATCATGATAATGATACGGTCAGATTCAGGAAGTCCTATAGCTTTAGCCAAGCAGCATGTCATGTTACTCCATAATGATTTTCTTCAAATCTACACATCAAGTTATGTTGTGTGGGAGTTCGTTTGAATCAAGTCACCCACCTCTAAATAAAGATGTGTGATTTACTATGGTTTACTAATGTTTTGAAAAGTTACAAAGCAGAACGTGGCACAAACGCCTCACCTGTAAAATGTTTACATGTTTATCTGCAGCTAATTTTATGGTATTATGTCAATACATTGTGATTGGTTAGTGAAATGGGCCAAGTTTAAGTCATAAAATGTGGTTTTCAGCCAATTATTATAGGTGACCAATCAGTGCATCCCTAATTATACAAAAAAACAAATATAAAAACCTTACCTGAGAGTGCAACAGCCCGACACGCTCACTGGCGTCCACCAGCTCTTGTTCAGCCACTTTGCGGCCTCTCTCTGTCTGCTCCAGAGCAGCTCTCAGCTCCTCAATCTCAGACTGCATCAGAGTGTTTCTGCGCTCCACCATGGCCACCTGCTCCTTCATGTCTTCCTGACCTCTCAGGGCATCGTCAAGGTGCAGTTGAGCATCCTGAACATAACAATAGATTTACAAGTTTTCAGTGTACTTTTTGTTGGTTAGATGTACATTGTTAGATTACAGGTTGAATTAAACGAACATCCCAAAGCCAAATAGAATTCATATACCTTTAGTTGTCCCTGAACATTCCTGAGCTGTTTCTGGGCCTCAGCAGCCTGGCGATTGGCATGGCTCAGCTGAATCTCCATCTCATTAAGGTCTCCCTCCATCTTCTTCTTGATTCTCAGGGCATCATTCCTGCTCCTGACTTCAGAGTCCAGAGTGCCCTGCATGGATTCAATGACTCTCTGGCTGTTCCTCTTGATCTGCTCCATCTCCTCATCCTTCTCTGCAAGCTTCCTGTCAATCTCACTTTTGACCTGGTTTAGCTCAAGCTGGACACGAAGAATCTTGGACTCCTCATGCTCCAGTGTACCCTATGAAAAAAAAGTGTATATATAGTCTAGAAAGCAACAAATTCAAAAATTATTTCACATTTCTACACACCAGATACAGTGAAAGTTGTGTAACGGCCGGCCGAATTCATAATGTCAAAAAGATCGAAGCCCTCTCTTGCAGGGTAGATAAGGGATAAAGGGAAGGGATATCCCTAAAAAAGGGATAAATGATGTAATGAATTAACAGTTTATTTAATTGCATAGTAGTAATATATGAATGATCTCTAATTAATTCCAGTTATTTTTACCTTAAACTTTATGCAAGCAGCTGTGCAGTGTGATTTTGTAAAAAATCATGTCAGTTTTGCAATTTTGAATGGGATAAATTATAAAATTTCCGAAATTACTAATTATATTTATATACAGGTTTATTTAAAATAGCATTTAAAAAAAATGCACATTAAATATCTTAATTTATCAGTTCAATTCATGGTGAAAACATGAATGTGAATCATTTAGTGGAAGATTGCTGCCATATATATATATATATATATATATATATATATATATATATATATATATATATATAAAAATGTGTTCTATGCATTCCACTTTTCAACAAATTAATTAAACTTTATAATGATTTATGATCTGGTTGCTATAGGGTTCTGAGATGCATGCTTAGGACAGCGCAATGTGTGTCAAGATTTGAGCATTTAGAAACTAAATTTATGATAGTTGTCAGATTTCATTTGTGCTTTCAAATATGAAATTAAAACATCAACCTAGCTTTGGAGAATTTGATTCTTCATTCAAAGAGATAGGAGCTGTTTCATAGATGGCGCTGAGTGGAATTACTTTAATGACTATTACTCTGTCCATGAAACAAGCCACAATTTATTGTTTAATTTAAAATTAAAAAAGCAATTTTTTCTAATTTTTCTGCTTTCAAAATTGTCCGAAAATAAATGATCAGAAGACACCCTGATTGTGAACAAATTCCATTATAATTCTGACAAAGGATTCCTCTAAAAAACATTCCTCTAAAGAACACTCCAAAACAAATGTTTGCATAGGGTAAACATGTTTATTTCAAAGGGAATTTTAAAAGTAATTCTACAGAACAATCATATATTATATGACATCAGTAGAGGCTCCCTTCAGGTTTGAGGCTTTCACTCTTCTTTGGCCTAAGACAAAATTAAGCACATTCATAAGTCATGTAAATAATCAGTAAATTTTCAAGCATAAGCTGAATACTTTATGTTTCTAGTCTGTAAATGTGAGAAAGCATCTTCTAAGTACAGACTCTGGCATTATGCGACTGACCTTTCCAGCATCACGGCTCTTGGCTCTGAGCTTGTTGACCTGAGACTCAGCAATGTCAGCACGCTCTTCAGCCTCTTCCAGTTCATGCTGCACCTTCCTCAACTTGGACAGATGAGTGTTGGCTTGCTCCTCCTAAAGAGTACATTTTTTACCATATTAACTAAACTTTGGAGCACCAGTGAAATCTCAACATTAACTACTGATTTATCGATGTGTAAACATATATTTTACATACTGCCTCCTCAGACTGCCTCTTGTAGGCTTTGACCTTCAGCTGCAGCTTATCAACCAGATCCTGAAGTCTGTTGATGTTTTTCTTATCCTCCTCAGTCTAAAAACATTTTCATAGATTTATTCTAAATATTTGTCTATAGATGCATCTATGGATGACTCAATGGATACTGTCGGGATGATCTTACCTGATAAGTGAGTTCTTTCACTCTCCTCTCATATTTGCGGACACCTTTAACAGCATCACCCCCACGTCTCTGCTCTGCGTCAACTTCAGCCTCAAGCTCACGGACCTTTTATGGCACAATATAGATCTCAGATAAGTGCAAGTGTAGTTAGTGCATTTTAGCTACTTTAGGGACCTGAGATAATGCTTTGAATTTTAGGATTGCAAGTTCTCACCCTGCTCTCCAACTTCTGGAGTTGTTTCTTTCCTCCCTTCATGGCCAGATTCTCAGCCTCATCCAGACGGTGCTGAAGGTCCTTCACTGTGACCTCCAGATTCTTCTTCATCCTCTCAAGGTGAGCACTGGTGTCCTGCTCTTTCTTGAGCTCTTCTGCCATCATTGCAGCCTTTTGCATTAATACAGAAAGTCATTAGATCCACATTTTTCAAGTACACAAGTGTCTTGTGGAACATTTGGCAGCTACTGTTACTTACATCAGTAATGGCTTTCTTGGCCTTCTCCTCTGCATTTCTGGCTTCCTGTACAGTGTCATCAACTTCACTCTGGACCTGAACAAGGTCAGCCTCAAGCTTCTTCTTGGTATTCAGGAGACTTGTGTTCTAAAAAAAATAAAAGCAATGGGAAAGTTCTGATCAGGATTTTTGCAAGATGCTGATCATTCAAGCTTAGTATAATATGCAAGCTCTCTGTTGGCTCCTAACACACTGAAAGGGATTTTAAGGATATCACATTTAAGTGGCATTTCTTATTAGTGCTTGACATGATGACTATAAGAAATGATATATGATGTCATAAAAATTTAGTTTGAGCTTGTTCATAATCATGTCACCTGCATCTGGACCAATTGTTTTATTGATATCACAAAGGAAAAAAAAGTTATGGCATTTGGAACCATAGTAGCCTTTTTATCAAAAGTGTTTTACTGAACATAAGAACTATTTACATATATAAATGCCATATACCATAAAATTATTCTCTTCTCAAAAGCTCTTGTGGCTTTTGTTTTAGGCCGTTTGGATATTTTGGATGTATGTTTTTTTTTTCTTTTTTTTTTTTTTCTTCTTCTTCATTTTCATTCATTATACATAAGCTTTTTCTCATAGTTTAAAGCTTAATAAACACTGGATTTGACCAGTAGATGGTACTGTTCCCAAACTCTGCATGGATCCTCAAGAGTACAAGTCCGCTGAAGTGGATCACGTTTCGTTTTGATTGATCAAAGTTTGGCTGAGATACAGACTCAGAACCCATTCTGGCTCAAACTTGAAGTTGTTTGTGCATCATGATAATGATACGGTCAGATTCAGGAAGTCCTATAGCTTTAGCCAAGCAGCATGTCATGTTACTCCATAATGATTTTCTTCAAATCTACACATCAAGTTATGTTGTGTGGGAGTTCGTTTGAATCAAGTCACCCACCTCTAAATAAAGATGTGTGATTTACTATGGTTTACTAATGTTTTGAAAAGTTACAAAGCAGAACGTGGCACAAACGCCTCACCTGTAAAATGTTTACATGTTTATCTGCAGCTAATTTTATGGTATTATGTCAATACATTGTGATTGGTTAGTGAAATGGGCCAAGTTTAAGTCATAAAATGTGGTTTTCAGCCAATTATTATAGGTGACCAATCAGTGCATCCCTAATTATACAAAAAAACAAATATAAAAACCTTACCTGAGAGTGCAACAGCCCGACACGCTCACTGGCGTCCACCAGCTCTTGTTCAGCCACTTTGCGGCCTCTCTCTGTCTGCTCCAGAGCAGCTCTCAGCTCCTCAATCTCAGACTGCATCAGAGTGTTTCTGCGCTCCACCATGGCCACCTGCTCCTTCATGTCTTCCTGACCTCTCAGGGCATCGTCAAGGTGCAGTTGAGCATCCTGAACATAACAATAGATTTACAAGTTTTCAGTGTACTTTTTGTTGGTTAGATGTACATTGTTAGATTACAGGTTGAATTAAACGAACATCCCAAAGCCAAATAGAATTCATATACCTTTAGTTGTCCCTGAACATTCCTGAGCTGTTTCTGGGCCTCAGCAGCCTGGCGATTGGCATGGCTCAGCTGAATCTCCATCTCATTAAGGTCTCCCTCCATCTTCTTCTTGATTCTCAGGGCATCATTCCTGCTCCTGACTTCAGAGTCCAGAGTGCCCTGCATGGATTCAATGACTCTCTGGCTGTTCCTCTTGATCTGCTCCATCTCCTCATCCTTCTCTGCAAGCTTCCTGTCAATCTCACTTTTGACCTGGTTTAGCTCAAGCTGGACACGAAGAATCTTGGACTCCTCATGCTCCAGTGTACCCTATGAAAAAAAAGTGTATATATATATATATATATATATATATATATATATATATATATATATATATATATATATATATATATATATATATATATATATATATAATTTAACAAAACAGTAAAATGGTTCAAGCAACAATTAATCTCCAGATACTCACTTCAGCCTCCTCCAGGGCAGTCTGAATCTCTGACTTCTCAGTCTCCACTGTCTTCTTTGCCTTTTCCAGCTCATGGATGCTCTTACCAGTCTCGCCTAACTGCTCTGTCAGATCCGAAATCTCCTCTACAAGTTAGAAAAATAAAAATAAAAATCATATATATGATTATATACTGTGAATCACTAAACATTTAACACAGTCAAACATTGAATCTTACGTTGCAGATTCTTGTTCTCTCGCTTGAGGGTCTCCAGCTGATCCAGAGTCTCCTCATAGGAGTTCTTCATCTTGAACAGTTCAGTGCTGAGTGAACGAGCCTCTTTCTGGGCACCTTCCAGCTCTGCCTGACCTTCCTCATATTTCTGCTTCCATTCTGCTAGGACCTTTGGTGAAGATATTTCAGCATCAGTTTTCATATATAACATATTGAACAAAACCCATTCTGGCCATGCTATTGAAAGGGAAATTTTACCTTGTCAAAGTTTCTCTGTTTCTTGTCAAGGTTAGCAGCCAAAGCATTGGCTCTCTCCACATCAATCATGAGGTCCTCCACCTCACCCTGGAGTCTCTGTTTGGTCTTCTCCAGAGATGCGCATTTGGAGTTCACTGCCTCAATTTGTTCCTCTGCCTCTTGCAGACGCTGAGCCAGCTTCTTCCTGTTATGTAATGCACATTATT
The DNA here is from genome assembly GCF_024679245.1 of Pseudorasbora parva. Taxonomy (NCBI): domain Eukaryota; kingdom Metazoa; phylum Chordata; class Actinopteri; order Cypriniformes; family Gobionidae; genus Pseudorasbora; species Pseudorasbora parva. Next base: position 37,579,092 of record NC_090174.1, read on the forward strand.
TTGAATTCCAATCTATAAAATAGCTGTGAGAATTGGGAATATTATACAATAATAATATACTTACTTGGACTCTTCAAGTTCCTCAGTGCGCTGGATGGCATCAGTTTCATATTTGGTTCTCCACTGAGCAACCTCACTGTTGGCCTTTGACATTCCCCGCTGCAGCTCAGCCTTTGCCTCCTGCTCTTCCTCAAACTGCTCACGGAGCAGGTCACAGTCATGACGGGCTGATTGCACAGCATGAGCCAGTGCGTTCTTAGCCTAGGAGACAAAGTCATATAATATTTACCTTTATTTCACTAGTTCACACTTACATCAAATTAAATAGAGTAAAGATTATGCATATTTGGCGTGCTGTCCGGGGGAGGGCTCCGGGCTCGGAATTTGGCCCGAACCCAGAGTACCCCTCTCTATTAGAGATTTTCTAGAACTGGACTGAAGTTTATTATAGATTGTGTTGACATCAAGAGTTTGTTAGAATCAAGTGAGGAGATGGGGTGGTGGAGGGATGCTAAAATGAAAATGGTCAACGAAAGAAGGCAAAATTTGCTGTATATACACACCTCTTATCGTTGATTAGCTTGATGTGCTCCACTTGTGTTTAATTAGGTTTAATTATCTGCACGTGCTCCTCCCGAAATTTTGTTAATAAAAACTTCACTAATTTAGCAGACACTATTATCTAAAGCCACTTACTAATAAATTAAAAACAAATTTGATATTAGCTTTTCATAATTTATTAGCTTTGTTGTGCAGTAAGCAGAAATTATGTTTTGTTTTTATTATGCTTTATTACCTTAACCTCCTCTTCATTCTGCCTCTTCAGCTCCTCAATTTGCTGAGTGAAAGCTTGTTTGCCCCTGGTGAGCTGAGAAACCAGAGCCTCCTTCTCCTCCAGCTGCCGGCCAAACTCACCTTTATAGATTTAAATTCATTATGTCAGATTGTACTATGTCTCTATCAGTTCTTCTCAATTACTGCTGGAATACTATTAATTCCTTTATTGTTTTCATTAGTTACCATTTTCAGTTTGAAGTCTTGCTCTTTGAGCACTGAGATCATTTATCTGGCGAATACTCTCATCACTTTTGGATTTTATTTCACTAAGTTGGTCCTCAAGTGTGCGGCACATCTTTTCAAGATTAGCCTGCAAATACAAAAGTCATTAGATATTTGAAAAACTTCAGCATGTTATATATTTTTTAGACAAAAAAATCCTTACTTTTCCTTTGGCAACAGCTTCCATGTTGCTGGAAAGATCATCAATCTCCATTTTGTATTCACTCTTCTCTTTCTCAAGCTTCTGCTTGACACGCTGCAGGTTGTCGATTTGCTCTCCAAGCTCAGCCACACTGTCTGCCTGCTTCTTGCGGAGGGCAGCAGCAGTAGCTTCATGCTGGAGGGTGGACTCTTCAAGATCACGACGCAGCTTCTGGAATTCAGCTTCTCTCTTCTTATTCATCTCGATCTGAGCAGCAGTGGCTCCTCCAGCCTCCTCAAGCCTCTCACTGATCTCCTCAAGTTCCCTGGAGAGATCAGCTCTTTGCTTCTCAACCTTGGCACGAGCAGCACGCTCAGCCTCAATCTCTTCCTCCAGTTCCTCAATGCGTGCCTATGATGTTAATTAGATTTTCGGTGATCTGTATTTGGTCATAATAATCCCTTTTTTATCTAAATTTTTAAAAAATAAAAATAAAAATAAAAACAAACCTGAAGCTCCTTGATCTTCTTTTGGAGTTGAGCACCCAGAGATTGCTCATCTTCTATCTTGCTAAGCAGCTGACTCGTTTCAAAGTCTTTCCTGTGGGTGTTCAGCAAGAAGTGGTTTGTAAAACAAAAACAAAACTTAACAATAATGTTTTCAAATATTCCATGTTTAATTACTTTTTTATTTTCTCCTCAGATTGCTGCTTGTCATTCTCCAGGTCCATGATGGACTCTTGGGCTAATTTCAGGTCTCCTTCAAGCTTTCTCTTGGCTCTCTCAAGATCCATCCGGAGCTTCTTCTCTTGTTCAAGGGAACCCTCAAGCTATAGGACAATGATATATAAAATATGTTAACAGCCTAAAACAGTTAATTTGATAAATAATTGCAATTCATTTAGATAATCAACTCACATCATCAACTTGCTGCTCAAGCTTTGTCTTGGATTTGGTCAGGGTGTTGACTTTGTCCTCCTCGGCCTGAAGATCATCCAGTGTCTGCTGATGTGCCTCTTGGAGGGCTTTCTTCTCCTTCGTAAGCTTAGCAATGCTCTCATCCTGAGCTGCCATTTCCTCAGTCAAGTTCTTGACCTGTGTGATTTTTGCTTGTTTCAAATAAGCTTTTATTTTACAATTTATATTCTATATCAACATACAAGACAGAGATTAAGTCCAATCTTAAACCAACTCATTCTCCAACCTTATTCTCAGTGGCATGTTTCTCCTTCTCCACTTTAGCCAAGGTGAGCTCGAGGTCATCAATGTCTTTCTTCAGCTCAGAGCACTCATCCTCCAGTTTCCTCTTCTTAGCTGTCAGCTCAGCATTGATTTCTTCCTCATCCTCCAGTCTCTCAGTTGTCTCTTTGAGTTTAGCTTCAAGCTGAATTTTGCTCTTGATCAGACCCTCACACCTCTCCTCTGCATCTGAGAGATTCTCAGCTTCCTGTTAAAAAATAGGTTGCTATAACTTTAGAAACAGCATTGCTTGTTTTAATGGAGCCTAAATTAAATTAATTAAATTCAAGAATACTCACAGCTGCTACTTGCAGCTGGAGATCATTTTTCTCTTGCAGCAGTGATACCATCTTCTCTTCAAGCTCCTTCTTTTTAGCTTCAGCCTTGGCAAGATCTTCTTTGCATTTTACAAAGTCCTCTTTCATCGTTGCCAGCTCCTTCTCAGTCTCGGCACTCTTCAGCAGAGGCTTAATCTTGTAGTAAACCTTCATCCATGGCCAGTGTTTGACATTCATGAATGAGCGGATGTTGTATTGGATGGTGTAAATAGACTCCCTGTGAATAATTCATCATTAAATGACATAACCAGTATGTATGTATGTATGTATGTATGTATGTATGTATGTATGTATGTATGTATATTTATTTGTGTGTATATATATATATATATATATATATATATATATATTCTGTTTGCACAGTAATTGTTGATTTCATCTTCATTCATGAAATACTCCAATACTAATTCAAACCTCCTTTCCATCATCTTCACAAACTCCCTCCTCATCAGGTAGCCACGGCACAGAGCCTGAGTCATTGTGACCAGAGCAGCCAGTTTCTCATCACGCATCTCCTCAAGAGTACCCAGAAGACCAGCTTTGAAGAACACCTGAATTTATTTAAAACAGTAAATAAAAATGTATTGATTTCACCTGCACAGGCAAAATGATCATGGTCACCAAATCTTTAATAGTTGTAAAGCTAAATATGAACCTTTGTGTGTCCAAATTTGTACTCGTCATGATTAACGTCGATGGATCCCAGGAGTTTCTCACTGGCCTTCTTGTTATCCATAAACTGTCCCTCTGGGATAACACTGGCATTCAGCACCTTGTATCTGTGGAGAATTGATCAGAATGCTTCATATCTTTAAAAGGAGAGCGTCCTACAGGAAATTATATATTCATGTGGTCCTAGTTACCTCTGCTTGAAGTCACCATAGAGGATTCTGCTGGGGAAACCCTTTCTGCAGATTCTGATACCCTCCAGTACACCGTTACACCTCAGCTGGTGGATAACCAGGAAGTTCTCCATGAGACCTATAAAGAAGAGTTTCATCATGAGCTTGGTAAATTAACATTAGCATTATTAAATACAGTAACATTAAATATTGTATTCATGTCAGAATATCTGTAAGCTTTTTTTTATTACTTTACCTGGAGTCTTGGACTCATTGGGAATCAGGCAACGCACAAAGTGAGGGTGAGTGCTCCTCAAGTTGGTCATGAGTTTACCCAAGTTCTCCTGTTTAATCATGAAAAGATTTAGCATTCTTACTTACATTTTCAGTTGTTGATGTATTATTTCTCTTAACTAGAGTCCAGCAAGCTCATGTACAGTCTCTGTCCTTTCTGCTGCATTATAATTCACATTTTGTCTAAAAGACATACTCTGAACTGAGAAGACACAGTCTGCATGGAGCCACCCTTCTTCTTGCCTCCTTTCTTGCCGCCACCAGTCTCTATTCAGATAAAATACAAAGGAACATATAATGCATTAACAAGCAAAGAGTGCAAAACTAAGCTAAAACAATGTTTGTCACTTTTTTGTTCAAATTATATATGATGAGCGAGCACATCATGAATTCATCTTCCAAGCTGTTTTTGTCTCATACAGAAACACTACGATACACCTATAATAAGTGTTTATATGTGGACTATTGTAGACAAAGTACTGTACCTTTTAATATACATAAACATGTACATATAAATAATTAACACTTCAGTTTATTACCCTCAACAACAGGTGGGTAGAGAGTAGCCAGTAGTTTGACGGAAGACTTCTGGTACAGCTGTACAACAGACTCGTTCAGTGGATCCTTGTTCTTGTCCAGCCAGCCATTGATGTTGTAGTCCACAGTTCCAGCGTAGTGAACCAGGGAGAAGTGGGCTTCAGCCTTGCCTTTGGCAGGCTTTGGTTTCTGGAAGGCATTATTCTTGCCAAGATGCTGATCATACAGCTTGTTCTTGAAGGTAGTGTCTGAAGCCTTGGGGAACATGCACTCCTCTTCAAGGATGGAGAAGATACCCATGGGCTGTTTAGAAAGGAATGTTGTTTAATTATTAAAATTATAAGATTTTGAGCATGCAAATTGGAAACAAAGAAGTTTGTATATCAGTAAAAACCTTCTCAATGAGCTCAATGCAAGCAGCCAAGTCCATGCCAAAGTCAATGAACTCCCAAACAATGCCCTCCTTCTTGTATTCCTCTTGTTCCAGCACAAACATGTGATGGTTGAAAAACTGTTGCAGTTTCTCATTGGTGAAGTTGATGCACAGCTGCTCCATGCTGTTGAACTAGAGGAAAACAAATAACAGAAACATTTACTGACTTTTGAATACTGAATATAATTCAATTTACCATAAAAAGAGATCAAATAATAATTCTTACATCAAAGATCTCAAATCCAGCAATATCCAGCACACCAATGAAGAAATTCCTTTGTTGTTTTGTGTCCAACATCTGGTTGATTCGAATGACCATCCACAAGAACATCCTCTCATAGATAGATTTGGCCAAGGCACTAACAGAGTTATACACCTGAAAGAAGAATAGAGTGAATACATTATTTAGAACAGATGCACTCTTGAATTTCAGGTTGACATGCTGGAAATATGTCAGTATATACCTGTGGGACAGTCTGGCCTTTGGTCACAAACTCATTTCCGACCTTGACTCTGGGGTAGCACAAAGCCTTCAGCATATCAGCAGAGTTCAAACCCAGAAGGTAGGCAATTTTGTCAGCCTCTGCAATTTAAAAAGTTACAAAACAATCATTCCGTTTCTGGCCTTGAAAACTAAAACAACTATTTTGTTTACTAAAACAAATATATCTCAATTCAAAGAACTGCATGTTGACACACATTAGTACTGTTTAGTCTCACCCTCTGTGCCATCAGGCTCAGCCTGCTCCTCACGCTGCTTCTGCTTGAACTTCATGTTGCCATGATGAAGCACAGCTCCAGTGAACTTGTAGATGCCCATTTTCTCCTCATTACTAAAGCCCAGAATGTCAATAGCACTCTGAAAATTACAGAGAAGAATGAGCTCTAGGATCTGCCATATTTAAACAGAATATGTCAATATTCAAACAGCAGTGACTCACATCCGTAGCCTCCAGCTCCACTTTATCATCAATGCTGGCCACTGTGATCTGACCCTGACTGCACATGGGGAAGTCATAGGGGTTGGTGGTGATGAGCGTCATTTCTGCAAAAATGCACAGCATTTATGAATGAGTATCTTAAAATATTATCTACAATATTATCTGGAATTTAAACATGGAATGAAACATTTGTGCTTACCAATCAGCTCAGGCTTATGGTTGGTCATCATCTGGTAGAAGATGTGGTAGCCTCTCTCATCTGGAAGCTGGAATGACACTCTAGACTTCTCCAGCAGATCTGTTGAGAGAATGTACTTGAGTTACAATCATCTGAAGAGTGACAGAGAAAAGACAAATGTGCAGGATGGATCAATAAAATCATGTCCACCTACATGTCTCAATGTCAGCACTAGCCAGTTTTCCAGATGTACCGAAGTGAATTCTGATGAATTTACCCTGTTTAAAACAAAATAGCATAATAAATAAATACTAATATTAAAAATCACTTTATAGAAAACTGTATAGAAAAATCAAACACAACTGACCAACTTCAAAAAAATGAGAGGAACTTACAAAACGAGAGGAGTTGTCATTTCTCACAGTCTTGGCATTACCGTAAGCCTCTAGCAGAGGGTTGGCAGCAATGATCTGGTCCTCAAGAGAGCCCTGTGTTGTTGTATTGTTTACAGTTATTTTCTATTTCATATCTGAACACCGTTTTGAAGGTTTTTCACAAATTCACATACCATAGTTTGCGAGGCGAGTGTAAAACACTATTTTTCTAAATAGTATATATCTCATACCTGCATTTTGCCGGGAGTCTGGTCTTTCTTCTTATCACCCTGAACTGCAACTGTGGCAAAGTACTGGATGACACGTTTGGTGTTCACAGTCTTTCCAGCACCAGATTCTCCACTGGTTTATGAGAGATTAGAAGACAGAAGATGATAAGACATGAGGAAGTTACACAAGAAAAAAAAAATATATCAACATCTCTAGCTGAAGACTTGATACATACGTAATCAGGACAGACTGGTTTTCTCTGTCTGTTAATCGAAAGGTAATAAATGTTTAAGACATTTTAAAAAATAAAAATAAAACTATGAATGTGAATTCCAACTTATATTTAATTCAGATCTCATAAATCAGATCTTACCAGTCAGCATGAACTGATAGGCATTGTCAGAGACAGAGAAGATGTGGGGTGGGGCCTCCATACGCTTTTTGCCTCTGTAGGCAGCCACAACTTCTGAATCATACACTGGGAGCCACTTGTAGGGGTTCACAGTTGCACAGAAGAGTCCAGAGTAGGTCTGAAATGAACAGAGAATTGGTCAAATTGCAACAGCACAAAATTAATTTAGATTACTTTTTTGTGTTGTTTGAGAACTTACGTAGATCATCCATGCAGCATAACGCTCTTTGAGGTTATACAGCACAGAGGCTTCATTGAGATGGGTCATCATGGCCATGTCCTCAATCTTGTCATACTTGGGAGGATTCATTGGGTAGACATCATCTTCCTTAGCAACTCTTTCCTATAAATATTACACAAGTTCACACTTAAATAAAATTGAATAGAGTAAAGATTGTGCGTATTTGGCATGCTATCCGGGGGAGGGCTCCGGGCTCGGAATTTGGCCCAAACCCAGAGTACCAGTTGCCAGTTTTAATTAAATGTAGAAATTTACCTCCTTAGTGTCAAGCAAAACAACTGTGACTTTGCCACCCTCTTTGCTCTTGATTGTTCCCTTGAGATACAACTCTTTGTCATCAGCCACATAGCAGGCAGTCTTGGCATCAAATGGTTTGTTCTGAGCCTCGATTCTCTCCTTCTCAGGCTTACGAAGGTAAATGGCAGCCTTGCCATAAACGGCCATCTCCGCGTCCGTACTCATGGTGGCGGCTTACTGGAAATTGGAAAGAGAAACCAAGTATGACAATTATGTCGGGACCAAACTATAATTTTTTTTTACACTAATTCTCTAAAACTCTTGACATCAAATGTTACAAAAACTGCTATTTGTTTATCACAATACTAGTCTTATAGCAATGAAAATGAATCTGCAAATGAATCTAAAAGATGTTCAGTACCTCTATGTAATACCCCAACAATAATATAAATCTATTAACACAAACACATTTATGAATACTTTTAAAGCCTTGTGTTGTCCTGTAAAATTTTAATTTGAAATCACACAAAGCTCTTAACCAAGACAAAATAATGGGCAAATAAAGATGAATTCTAACTGATCAACACAATACATATAAGGAAATTCCATCTACCTTCCCTTGCTTGAGACCAGATGAAATTACTGCAAAAACAGTCCCCTGCAAAAAGAAGAAATTTGATAAACACCAGATATTTTAAATTAATGCTGTTTTATTACAAACTAAAGAGGAACCTACAACTTATTTGCTTTCATTTAATTTTTGAAGTGAATTTAATAATAATTGCATTGTGTGCAAATATAAATTTGCAAAGCAACTTACCACCAACTGAAACTCCTCTAGTCTCTTATCATGCTCTCCCCCACGCTTATATTGAGTTGAACTTGCACACTAAGCAGGCACTAAATATGGACAGGCATTTCACTTTATAAGGGTATATCAGGGATTCAATTTGAATCAGTTATTATTCACAAGTTGAACTGCAATAATATAACAAAAAATGTAGATAAAAAAGTATATAATTCCCGTTATATTTATGATTTGTCCAAATGTATCATATGTATCATATAAATGTATGACATGCTCAACAACATATATTGCATATTTGCTTTATAGCATTTCTATTTATGTAACGAGCAAACTTGCTTAATGTGATATGATAGCCAGATGGAGGAGAACTAACTCTAACGCTTGTCCTGAGGTAATCATTTATATTTACTTCCCTGTGTGCGTTTAGGGTGAACATAACTTCTGATAACATTAGTCTGATTGTTCTTGTAGATGTACAACCCATTCAAACTCCCAAGACGTCAAAAACTGATGCATGGTCAAGCGCTCCCGGGGTAACAAAGACGCCCCATCGGCGTCACTCTTTGGACGAACTGGAAAATCCATTGCTTTCAATGGGAAACCTGGAGCGGGTATTTTACATCAGCTTACGTGTGCCTGATGTTGGTAAGTAGTCGTAATCGTAAATACAATGTCTTAATGTTTGATAATATAATGTATTTTCTGTTTGTCGATATTAAATCTTAGTTCCCTCATGCTTAGTCAATGCATTATGTTTCATTGCTAATGCTTTCTATTTCAAAATACCTTTCTAAACTGTTGTAAACAGCTGTCTGCCACGTGAAATAGTATAGATCTTCAATCAATTATTCATATTCTTATCAGGTTTAAAGTAGTACAAGTGTAGTTTCCAAAGTGATATTTGTAGTTCAAGCACCGTAAAACAACACTTCCTTTTACCACAACCTTATTAGTTCTACTGTGATAGCTGTAGTAAAAGGACAGTAACCGGCAACGTACCATGCTTTTACCACAGTATTAGTAGTTTAAATGTGATATTTGTAATAAATGCACTGTGACCACAAACATTAAAAATATATAAATGTTTTTTAAAAAAAGTATAAAAATGTTAAAGTAAATAAGTATTCTTTCCCATATATAATCCTATATATTATACATAATTATATTTTCTTTTCTCTTTTTTTTTCAGGTGAAAAAGCTAAAAGGGCTTTTCAGACTCAGTTTCAGAAGTATACGGAGGAGATGGAAAGCTGCAATGTTTTTGTTTAACCCTTTATCAAACATATCATCAAACATTTGTTGTTTCTTAAACTTTTTCTTACAAAACTATAGTCCAATTAGTGAGAACATAGCCCTAGTCTCAACATCTTAATAATTCACAAGATTTAACTATTTAATTTAAGTTGTCAAATTAGTATGACACTCATACATAATCCTGCAGCTTTTACTACTGTCATTGGAGGCCTGTGTACCTTTGTGTTCATTCGTTTTTCAATTTAACGATTAAACGGCTCTTTAATTCATTTTTTTTTTCTTTTCAAAACAATTTAAAAACGAGAATTTAGCTTGATTTTATATTTTAAGATTCATGGATAGAAAATGTATAAAAGGCTTGAATATTCAATTTTCCACGTTGTTGGCTTGTATGGAACCTGATTATTTCAGAAAAATTAATGTAGGTTACCTCACATTTGCACTCACATTACCCATCAGCTTACTTCTAAGCTGCATGACCCACTGGACAGTGACAGATACATTGTAGCAAAGCGCAGACCAGCATCCACTTCAGTGTAAATATGCAGCAGTGCAGTCATATCTATTATTTTAGACAGCTCGCTGAGTTTTGGACAAGGGATGAAGCTTAAATATTATAGATATGAAAATATGTTTACATGACAATTTTTCGTGTCAATGTCATTTAGGCTATCACAGAGCATCCACTGTTTTTGGTTGTTATTCTATTCGTTTTTATTTTTTTGTTGTTGTTGTTGTTGTTGTTGTTGTTGTTTTAGATAATATAGCTTATAATCATTTTTAGAGCAATTATTCTACATGAATAAAAAATAAAATAAACAATACTTTATGAGAGTAATTAAGACCCCAGTAGGTGGCAGCACATAACTGTCTTAATAATAGGCCTAGTCAGTCAGTGAGTTATTCATTCAACCGATTCGTTTCAGGAATGAAGCAAGTGGATATCAATGGGACAATGAATCATTCCGTAACACTTTATTTTAGGGGTCAGTTATTAAGTATTAACTAGTTGCTTATTAGCATGCATTACTAGGATATTGGCTGTTTATTAGTACTTATAAAGCACATATTAATGCCTAATTCTACATTACCTTATTCTAAATCCCTTAATCCTCCCCAGTGAATTTAAATGCTACAAAACTATTTTACAACTATTAATAAGCAGTAAATTAGAATTTTCTTGAGGCAAAAGTCGTAGTTAATAGTGAATATGTGTCCCCCCTACTAAAGTGTTACCAATCATTCGCTCAACCGATTTGTTTAAAGAATCAGATACATTCATGAACAGCACTGTCCAGTGAGCCTCACAACAGTTCTGTTTTTTTTAGCAATAGCAGCATTTATTTATTGATTTCAGCTTCATCTCTTGTTCAAAACTCAGTGTACTGTCTGAAATAAAAGTTATGCCTACTGCATATTTACATTTAAATACTGATGCGCTTTGCTACATGTAACTACAGCATTGATCTGAAATCTAAAGCTGTTGCAGCATTAATGTCTGCTGTCACTTGTTCAATGTAATGCATCTTTGCTGAATAAATAAATATTACTTTAAAAATAAAAAATACATTCTTACAGACACCAAACTTTGAATAGTAGTACAATGTTCCAAAAGCAATCTATTTCATATATATATATATATATATATATATATATATATATATATATATATATATATATATATATATATATATATATATATATATATATATATATATATATGGTTGGTAGGGGGCTTGGCTTGGGGGGAGGAGTCCGGGGAGTGAAATTCCAGGGGGACGGATTTTTTGGTTGTTGTGGAAATTAAAAGGATTTCTATATTTTTGCCAATCAATAGTCTACATACAATACAATAGTCACATAAACATAACGTAATGTATAATAATAAAAATGTAGCATTTTGTGATAATGGCTGTGCAATGCCGACTTTTGTGATTGGCCAATACCGACAGACTGCATCTGTGTGCATATTATTCCTCACAAAACTTCAAAACAGGCCTGAAGTAAATTATGTAAACCCCCCAAATAGCCTGAAAAAATAACTGTACAAATAAATCAGTTAAAAGGTTACCCTAGGCTACTTGTTCCAGAACAGGAAATGACATTGACTCGTCATCACAATTAAAGGGAAAATGCTCATTTAAATTAGGCAATTATATATCACACACACACACACACACACACACACACACACACACACACACACACACACACACACACACACACACACACACACACACACACACACATACACACAAACACGTGCACACACACACACACACACACACACGCACACACACACACACACACGTGCACACACACACACACACACACACACACACACACACACACACACACACACACACACACACACACACACACACACACACACACACACACACACACACACACACACACACACACACACATACATATATATGAACAATTGGGGGTGAATTGTAAAAAACAATATATATAATTTACAGTAAACTCTCTTTAACTGTTACATTCATCCCACAGATTTTACACAACATTGTTCATATACATACACCTGATATATAAATGTGAGCGCTTTCCCTTTAATTGTGAGGATATCACGATTTCCTATTCTGGCCCCTCCTCTTCCTCTTTGCATTGGTAATGTACTTGAGAGGTGAAGGAATGAAGGTGACTCACAATATTGTTAAAAGAACTGTATTTATTTGTTCATTATTAGATAAAAAGATCAACAAAACTGCGAATGATATCATGTTTTTTTTTTCCATCAACACAACAAAACACAGAGAACAGACCAGTTACACTTGGTGCCGTGACCTGTATGGGAGTGAGGTTTAGGGGGGTGAGTGTAACAGACGCCAGCTAGTAGTTGCTGTGGGTGTAAAACCCTCACACTCTTAAAACTTTTAGTATGATTTACTCTTTTTTTTTGGGGTGAAATATTTTTACACTAAAACACATTTTTACAGACAGAAATGATTTTGGATCAAATGTAGGACAATTACCTTTTGAAAACGATCAATATTTATGAAATTATTTTTGGTGCTGATAGAGCATTACATAAATATTACACTTGACTTTCTGGACATTATTCTGTGAGTTTGTTACCTTTACAGTTAGATGGACTATTTTTTTTCTGCATTTAGCTTCATTATACCTTTTATTATGGTGGTCACTATAGTAAATGTCCACCAAAACTGCATCTATGGACGTATCCTTAACATCCACATTTTTTTTTTCTTCTGGGGATGGGGTGATTATGGAAGCCTGTTTCCGCCACTAAATAAAAAAATAAAACGAGTAAATGCGACGTTTTATCTCAGAATTCTGACCATATTTCCTCACAATAGCGAGTTATAAAATCACAAATTGCAAGTTATATTGTTTCTGACAATTGCGACTTAAAGTTAGAATTCTGAGATATACACTTGCAATTGCAAGTTCTAAAGTCAGAAATCTGTGATATAAAGTCAGATTTCAGAGATATAAGTCTGAGAAAAAACTAAGAAAAAAGTCAGAATTGTGACTTTATATCACGCAATTGCGAGTTTATATCTCAAAATTCTGACATAAAAAGTCGCAATTACTCTTTTTATTGTTTTATTTAGTAGAGGAAACGGGCTTCCATACAGGGCCATGCACAGGGGGTTGCCTGGTGGCTAGAGCCACTGCCCCTCTGCCCTCATTGGCTAAGGTGCCCTTCTTGATGCTACTTCAGAATTCAGAAGGAGCTTCTAGTTGATACTGATTTGATTGGTAAAAGCATATTGTCATATTATTTTAATAACATTTTTTCATAGAAGATGACAAATATATTTTAAAAAGTTGGGATCACTTCTGGGAGCCCCTATCAGCTTCGAGATAAAGAGAACAGGCCAATGGCCATTGGCGTGCGTGCTTTGCATATATAAATATAATATATATAAATAAATATATAAATAAACATTTGCGGGTATAAAGCAGAAGCGATCACATGCACTATTGTCATTCACTATGGAGCCGAACGCCGTTCAGGTCAAAGACTACAGTTACTGCTTTATCAGAAAGATGAAGAGAGAGAGAAGAGAGAGACATTTGTGTTGGTGATTACAGTGAGTGCAAACACACAGTGAGTGCAAAACACAGACTGCACAATTTCCTGTGTTTCTACCGCGGTTTTCCCTGGGTGCTTCAGCACGCTTAAAAAGAGCGTTTCCTCACAAAAAGAGCAACATGGGTGTGACACTGCATCTTTTTCAAGATGTCATTCCTCCCATGCGTTTCTGGATGTGGTCGTTCCCTCTCACCCGCTGACTGTCACAATTACTGCCTCACGTATTTGGGCGTTCAGCACGCTGAGGCAGTGTTTGTGGATAGTTCATATTCTCACTGCAAGAACATGACAATCCCGAAGCTTAGATCGAGACTAGCCTAACTTCGGGATGGTGGAGTCCCCCTCTGCGAATTAGTTCACCCAGCATCCCCCCAAGTTCAGGGGCATTCACTTCAAATCAATGTTGAAGGAGGATACGCCTGTGCTCACGGTAGATATTGCGGTCCTACTCGCGAAGGACACAATAGAGCTGGTCCCTCTAGCCGTTATGAAGACTTCATTGTACCCAAGAAAGGCGGCGTGTTACGGCCAATCTTGGATCTGCGTTTCTTGAACTGGTCCCTTCACAGGCTGCCGTTCAAGATGCTCACGCAGAAATGCATCTTCAGGTGCGTCCGTCCCCAAGATTGGTTTGCAGCGATCGACCTGAAGGATGCATACTTTCATGTCTTGATTCTCCCTTGACACAGCCCATTTCTTCACTTCGCGTTCAATGGACAAGCATATCAGTATAATGTCTTACCCTTCGGGCTACCCATGAGGGAGCGTGGCGTTCGCATCCTCAACTACCCTGACGACTGGCTGATTCTGGCCCAGTCGCGAGGGCAGTTGTGGGAACACAGGAACACGGTGCTTAGACACCTCAGCCAGTTGGGGCTTTGGGTCAACTGGGAGAAGAGCAAACTCTGCCCCATGCAGAGGATCTCTTTTCTCGGGATGGAGCAGGACTCTGTCGCCCAGACACCAAGGAGCCTCACCGAGGAGCGCATCCAGTCAATGTTGAACTGCTTGAATTAGTTAAAACGCAGAACAGCGGTACCACTGAAACATTTTCAGAGGCTCCTGGGGCATATGGCATCTGCAGACGTGGTAATGCAACTCAGATTGATGGCTACACAATCAAGTCCCAAGATGGGTGTGGCACAGCGGTTTCCTCCATGTCCAAGTGATGCTGAGGCGCCGCCAAACCTTCAGCCCGTGGTCGAACCCTTCATTTCTACGGGCAGGAATGCCCATAGAACAAGTGTCCAGGCATGCTGTTGTCTCCACGGATGCCTCATCCACCGATTGGGGTGCCACGTACAACGGGCTTGCAGTTTCGGATCTGTGGACGGGCCCCAACTGCAATGGCATATCAATTGCCTGGAGTTGTTAGCAGTTCATCTTGCACTCAGCCGCCTCAATGGGCTGCTAAGAGGCAAGCACGTTCTGGTCTGTACGGACAGCACTGTGGCCGCTGCGTACATCAACATACAAGTTGGTCTACTCTCCCGTCGCATCTTACAACTCGCCCACCATCTCCTTCTGTGGAGTCAGAAGCATCTGAGGCCACTTCGTGCCACTCATATTCCGGGCCTGCTCAATCGTGCAGCCGACGAACTTTCACGTCAGCAGGTGCTCCCGGGAGAGTGGAGACTCCACCTCCAGGAGGTCCAGCCAATATGGAGCTGCTTCGGGACTACACAGGTAAACTTGTTTGTCGCCCCAGACTCGGCCCATTGCCAGTTGTTTTACTCCCTGACCGAGGGGATCCTCGGCACGGACACCCTGGCACACAGCTGGCCCAGGGGGCCTACGCAAGTATGCGTTTCCCCCAGTGAGCCTTCTCGCACAGACACTGTGTAAAGTCAGGGAGGACGAGGAGCAGGTCCTGCTGATAGCTCCGTATTGGCCCAACAGGACTTGGTTCCCGGAACTAGTGCTGCTCGCGACAGCACCTCCTTGGCCCATTCCTCTGAGGAAGGACCTCCTGACTCAGAGACGGGGCACCCTCTGGCACCTGCATCCGGACCTCTAGAAAGTCGCGGGTGCCAGATGGTGCCCCGTCTCGGATGTTCTAGGTGACTTACCACAGGCTGTGGTGGACACCATCACTTCCGCTAGAGCTCCCTCTACGAGACAACTCTATGCATTGAAGTGGAACCTGTTCGTTGATTAGTACTCTTCTCACCGAGAAGACCCCCGAAGGTGTACGGTTGGCTCAGTGCTTTCCTTCCTACAAGATGGGTTGGATGGAAGGCCGTCTCTCTACATTCTTAAGGTGTATGTTGCCGCTATCATCGCAAATCATGACATGGTAGATGGTAAGTCCTTGGGGAAGCATGGACTTAACTATGGTGTTTACCGCACTACAGAGCACCCTTTGAGCCTTTGCAGTCAGCTGAGTTGAAAGTTCTGTCTTTGAAGACAGTCCTCCTGACTGCATTGGTCTACATTAAGAGGTTAGGGGACCTGCAGGTATTTTTGGTCGATGAATCTTGCCTGAAATCCGGGCCTGGTAACTCTCATGTAATCCTGAGACCACGTCCTGGATATATGCCCAAGATTCCTACCACTTCCTTCTGGTATCAGGCGGTGAACCTGCAAGTGCTGCCTTCGGAGGAGTCAGACCCAGCCCTAGCTTTTCTCTGTCCCGTCCGTGCCCTACGGACTTATGTGGACAGAACGCAAAGCTTTAAGACCTCAGAGCAGCTGTTCGTCTGTTATGGAGAACAGCAGAAGGGAAAGGCTGTCTCCAAGCAGAGAATGGCCCACTGGATAGTGGATGCCATTGTCTTGGCGTATGAATCCCAAGACGTGCCCTGCCCACTTGAGGTTAGAGCCCAGTCCACCAGGGGTGTGGCCTCTTCCTGGGCATTGGCTTGCAGCGCCTCTTTGACAGATATTTGTAGAGATACACCTAACAAGTTCGCTAGATATACCTACGTGTAGAGTCGGTAGCTTCCCATGTGCTCGCTTCCCATAGCCAGTAACACCAAAGTGCCCGTTCTAGTGTCGGCTTGCTGCGCCACTCTCTTCCCCATGGAATGGAATCGTGCACTTTTCTGCCCCAGTCGAGTTCCCCTTAAGAAGGGCGAACCCTGTCGAGTCCTCCACGACCCGAGGCAGTCGGATGTGGCAGAGCGTCCGACGTCAGGTTCAACGTTTTCCAAAGGGATCCCAATTCGTCTGTGACGTCCGACATACGTTGAACGTGTCCGACTGAAAGGGAATGTCTGAGTTACGTATGGTAACCCTCGTTCCCTGAAGGAGGGAATGGAGACATACGTCCCGCCGCCACAGTTGCTGTACCATCACCGCAGGCCGAGTCTCTAGTTCGGTTCTTCAGTGAAAAACAATAGTGTGTGGCGATCGCTTTCGCTTTATACCCACGCCGCAGGGGGTGGGGTGCGATATGCAAAAAACGCACGGCAATGGCCGTTGGCCTGTTTTCTTTATCTTGAAGTTGATAGGGGCTCCCAGAAGTGATCCGTCTCCGTTCCCTCCTTCAGGGAACGAGGGTTATCATACGTAACCGAGACGACACGCTGTGATAATAGCCTAAACTGACACGAAAAATTGTCATATAAACATATTTTCATATCTATCCACCTTCCCTTCCTCACCCCCAGAGGATTCCCATAAAAGCGTATCATTCTGCTTAAAATCCACTAATTCCACTAATCCATTCCGTTTTCCCGCTTGCTCCGCAGCATCGCTCAAAGTCTGTGTTTGCTTTCTGGGGAGATGACAGTTCCAGAATGTGGTTCCATTAACAGGTAACCATGTCATGTCAAAAAAATGTTAAAGTCAGTCAGCTGTTTATTATCATGTTAAATATGCATTTTACCCTAAATACCATACTTTTACACATTGTGTTATTGAAAACTGTTGCATATGATTTACAAAAATCATACACATCATAAACAAGACCTTTGTCTCAAAATGTATTCAATAATTTTAGTGAATACATAAATTCTCATTTGCTACTTAAATCTCCAATAGAAAAAAAGAGAGATCAAAATAGAAAAGAATCAACTTTTTGGAAGCATAATTACAAAAACATAAATTGAATTAGCACTAAAGCCTAATAATTGAATTTACATTATGATTGTAAAAGGTTTGCTAATAATTCTCTATATTAAGGGGGTTGGTAAAACCCCTTTCGAAGGCTTGATTGTGTTTGTGGGGTGCAATGTAACGTGTTCATGCTTAGTTAAAAAAAAAAACAACAACAACGTTATTTTTCATATAATTTAGCTTCATTCTATATTCCTTAGATTCCTACAATCAGACAAGAGTTTGTACATAACTTTCGATATTTATTGCCAGTGTTGGTCAAGTTATGTGTTACACTTTTTTTAAATGTTCAAATATGTAAAATAACACGTGAACTTGTGCTCATTGTTGATGTGCTGTCCACACGGCTATGGCTCTTTTTACGGCTATGGTTACCTTTTTATGTAACTGACTTAAATAAGTTATTAACAGGCTTGGGGGGGGGGGGGGGTATTCTTGACTACCTTTTAAGACTAGTCTAAGAAGTTTTTCAACCAACCTCAGATGTCTTACATTTTATTTTAGGATAAACTTACATTTTAAATTTCGAGCCGGCAGTCCAACTAACGACATATTACAATTATGACAAGATTAGAGATAGCGATCAAACTATTCTCATGAACAACTCTATAGAACACAAGCACGACAGTCCAGCTAACGACATATTACAATTACAATTATTAGAATAAAGACTGAGAGGGAATTTTCAAAAATTATTAATTAGGGCCCAAGCACCAATGGTGTGAGGACCCTATTGTAATTGCTCAGCCTATTAATTCTTCTTCTCCCAAATTAATCACAAGTTGGAAGGCCTAAACATGCTCAAAAACTGAAAAAAACTTTTACCCTCTCTGCAAAATGTAATCAGATCATCATCATATTTGCACAATCTAATCCAAAGGCCTTTGGGACGTTTAATTGCGAAGATCTTGATTTTTCCCTGAAGGGCATATCCTTGGCAGCCTCACAAATTTCGTCATGAATCATAAGATATTCAGTTTTCTCTGAAGTCTGTGTTTGAGATGTGCCTCGCCAAGAATGAAGTTCTCTTTGCTCGTAGTGGATCGGACAGATTAGTAGCGGATAAACTGGATGTAATTTAAGTTCTGTTGCTTTTATATGGGGGGGGGGGGGGGGGTCTATATTTTAATTCTTACACACATATATTCTTATTTCTTATGCATATGTTATCACTATTCTAATTCATTTCTATGTAAAGCACTTTGAATTGCCTTTGTGAATGAAATGTGCTATATAAATTGCCTTGCCTATAAGCAAACACTTAACAACCCGCTGCCTCTCACTATGGAAAACTCCAGAGTGGTAGAGTACAGCCTCTCTCAAGAAATGTGGTTCCAGACCCCAAGCTGTGAGTGGAGCTGAGCCTGACTATCTCTAGTTGGTACCTCTAAATCTCTCGCACAAGCTCAAGCTCCTTCCCCACCAGTGAGGTGACATTCCATTTCTACCCAAAAGACCAGGAGGTAAGAATAATATTTGAATTAGATTTAAATACAGTTGTTTACAGTGAATATCATAGATGATGTTATACTGTTCCCTATATCGAGGGAACTTCGCACTGCGTCGGACCGACGATTTGGGGATACTCCCTAAGCATGAATGCGTCTGATGTATGAATGAAACTAGTCCAATCCTTATTGGTCCTACGTCATGACGTAGATGTGACGGCATACCCGGAAGCTATAAAGGGGAGCCCGGCGCATAGTAGCGTCAGTTATCGCTCTTCAGCATAATGCTCTGTGTGTGTTTGAACATTGTCTGTCTATTTATTGTTGTCTGTCCCATATATATATATATATATATATATATATATATATATATATATATATATATATATATATATATATATATATATTATCAGTAAGAGACCAAAAGAAAGTAAATATGTCTAGTACAGAGTTTAAGAGGTGCGTGCATCCGTGTCCCCGCTACATCTCGGGAACGGACAAGCACTCTCTTTGTGTTCAGTGCCTGGGCGTTCAGCATGCTCAGGCGGCTCTCGAGGGAACCGCCTGCAGCCACTGTGAGCTGCTGACGCTCAGGGTGCTGAGGTCTCGGTTGGCGGTCTTCGATGAGGCCGGCCAACCACGCGAGCCCCGTGGTTCTGGGCCTGCGTCCGCCGAGGCGTCGCGGCGTCGCAGATCATGGGGCTCGCAGCTGGACGTATCAGCGGAGATTGAGACTGCCGAGGCACTTTCTCAATCTTCCTCTGATAGTTCAGAGGTTCTCCCACCTCGTGTGGAAGCCCGCGAAGCGGCTTCTTCCCCCGGGGTGGAGAACCAAATGTTGATTCTCTCCGGATCTGAGGATCCGGAAGATATCAACATCGAGGCGGGTGGGGCCGCATATATGTCAGGAAGTCCAGCCAACCAGCAGGCTGGACGATCGGTTTCTCTTGCGCCGGGCTCAGTCGCCTCGCCGGGGCTTGCCGTTTTTTCTGGACCTGCACAACAAGTTGTGTAGGTCCTGGAATAGACCATACTCCGTGCGCATTTCTAACCCCCCAGTATTAGATTATGCTAATGTTATGGGTGCGCGCGAGGCCGGCTACGGGACGATGCCGCGGGTGGAAGATGCTCTCGCAAGCTATCTGTCACCCGAATCGGCATCGTCCCTAAAAGCCCCGGTACTGCCCACCAAGCCATGCAGGGACACATCGGCTTTGTTGGGCAGGGCATATATGGCGGCGGGTCGGGCTGGTAGCGCTCTGCACACGCTGTCTATCTTGCAGGCGTACCAGGCCGACCTTTTAAAAGAGCTGGACGAGGGAGAGGGTCCCTCCCCGGAGGATATTTTAGAGCTGAGGAAGGCCGCTGATCTGTCTCTCCGCGTCACCAAGGAGACGGCCCGTGCCATCGGCCGCTCCATGGCCTCAATGGTGACGGTGGAGAGACAACTGTGGCTAAATCTGTCGGGGATGAAGGAGAAAGATAAAACATTTCTCCTAGACTCCCCGATCTCGCCTTCTGGCCTGTTCGGCGACGCCGTTAATTCGGTCGTCGACAGGTTTCAGGAGGCGAGAAAACAGTCAGCGGCCTTCCGACAGTTTCTCCCTCGTCGGCCAAAATCAGCGAAGGCTGCCACAAGTGGGCAGCCTCAGCCGTCAGCCAGCTCCTCGCACCGTCAGGTGCAAAAGGAGAGCGTCGCCTCTAGAGCCCCTCCTCCGGGAGCCTGGCAACAGAGGCGGTGCTCTCACCAGCAGGCTTCCGTGCAGAAGGGCGATCTAAGAAACGTCCTTCTCGCTAAGAAGGCTGCTGGGAAGAAGTCCTAGCTGCGGTAGGGCTTCTGAGAGCGGTCCCCTTCGCGCGGGAACAACCGAGGTTGTCTCTCGCGCGACGCTCTCGAGGGGAAAACGATGTGGTAATCCCGCCGTCACAGACGCTTCGGGCCACATCGTTTTCCCTAGGACACGTTTCGTTCCAGTCGCCTCGAGTGAGACCTGCGACTGGGCGGGACGAGTGTCCAAATACCGAAAATCGTATTTCGTCCCCTGCCGGGCATCCGCTTCAGGGGACGAAAAACGAGACTCAAGTAACACCCGAGACCAGCCTCGAGAGGCTGATTCCCTTAGTAGATTATCTCGGCACATGGAAATGCCTTCCGAATATATCCACATGGGTCCTGCGTACTGTAGAAATAGGGTACAGACTGCAGTTCGATCACCCCCCGCCAATGGGGTGACATGGACTGCAGTGGTGCCAGAGCGGGTTCGGGTAATGGAACAAGAAGTAAAATCCTTGCTGGCAAAGGGGGCCATAGAGTGGGTCCCGCCGTCGGAGAGGGAGGCCGGGTTCTACAGCCGGTACTTTATAGTTCCAAAAAAGGATGGAGGGCTTCGGCCGATTTTAGATCTGAGGTATCTGAACCGGTCTCTGAGGAGATTCAGGTTCAAGATGTTGACCATTCCCACAATCGTGAGTCAGATCCAGCCCGAGGACTGGTTCGTCACGATAGATTTAAAAGACGCCTATTTTCATGTCTCCATCCTTCCATGCCACAGGAAGTTTCTGAGGTTCGCTTTCAGGGGCGAAGCGTACCAATATCGAGTGCTTCCCTTCGGTCTAGCTAAAAAAAAAAGTTGATGCGGGCGCAACTCTCCCCCGCACGAATCAAGACCATTCTGGCGGTAGTCTCAAGAATAAAGCTAGGCCAGAGTATCACTGTGAAACACTTTCAGATAGTGTTAGGGCATCTAGCGGCAGCGTCCAACATTATTCCGTTCGGCCTGCTACACATGAGAGCTCTACAGTGGTGGCTGAAAACCAAGGGGTTTTCCCCCAGAGGGAACCCATTCCGTATGATCAGAGTCACGCACAAATGCCTTCGGGCTCTAGGTATATGGAAGAAAGCTTGGTTTCTGTCCCAAGGGCCAGTCTTGGGAGCATCATGTTGCCGGAAAACCGTTTCAACAGATGCTTCCCTTACTGGTTGGGGCGCGGTCATGGAAGGCCGCTTTGCGAGGGGTCCATGGGAGGACCATCATTCGACCTGGCACATAAACTGCCTGGAAATGATGGCGGTTTACAGGGCTCTCAGGAGTTTCCTCCCGGAGCTTCGCGGGTACCACGTTCTAGTCCGTACAGACAATGCGGCAGTCGTGGCACATTTGAACCACCAGGGGGGGTTGAGGTCGCGCCCGCTATGCAAACTGGCGCATCTCATCCTTCGCTGGTCACAAGACAAACTGTTATCCCTCAGGGCAATGTATATCCCGGGGATACAGAATCAGGGGGCAGATATACTATCGAGGCAGGGGCTGAGGCCCGGGGAATGGCGGCTCCACCCAGAGCTGGTGGAGGCGATTGTCAGGAGGTTCGGCCCAGTGGAAGTGGATCTGTTTGCGTCTCGAGAGACGTCCCATTGTCCACTGTGGTTCTCCCTCACGCACCCAGCCCCGCTGGGGTTGGACGCCATGGTACAGACGTGGCCGAGGCGGCGTCTGTATGCATTTCCCCCCGTTGCTCTGCTCCCAGGGGTCCTGGAGAGGGTTCGGCAACAGGGAGTCAGTCTCCTTCTGGTAGCTCCTTGTTGGCCAGCTCGAGTATGGTTCTCGGACATAATAGCGCTGCTGGCGGGTCACCCGTGGCAGGTCCCTCTGAGGAGGGACCTCCTATCGTAGGCAGGGGGCACAATATTTCACCCCCGCCCCGAAATCTGGAACCTTTGGGTCTGGCCCCTGAGGGGGCCAGGTACCGAGAGGAGGGCTTGCCGGCAGACGTTATAGAGACCTTGCTTAGCTCTAGCGCCCCGTCTACTAGGAGATTGTACAGCCTCAAGTGGAATGTCTTCGTCACTTGGTGTAGAGAACGTGAGGTGGACCCAGTTAACTGCCCAGTGGCTTCAGTACTGGAGTTCCTCCAAGATCGTTTCTCTGCAGGGCTTACCCCGTCCACGCTTAAGGTGTATGTGGCAGCTATTGGAGCTTTCCACGCTCCGTTAGGTGATGGGCCTTTGGGTAGGCATCAATTGGTTGTACGCTTCCTTCGTGGGGCGCGTAGGTTAAGACCTGTATGTCACATGCCTGTCCTGTCTTGTGTGCACATGTGGGTTTTGTCATGTCTCCGGTCTACTGTCAACCCCGCCCTTCTTGTTATCTGATTATTGGTTTATTTGCCCCACCTGTTCTCCCTCATTATCTGCCTTGTTTGTTCCCTTTATAATCTCCTTGTGTTTGTCAGTCTGTGTTGGATCCTTGTGTAATGTCTGCGTCTCCCGTTCTCCCTGTGATTCTGTTGGTTTGTTTAAGTTTATATTTTATTATTCTATTGTGTGTTTTTCCCCCTCGTGGGTTTTGTTTTGAGTTTATGTTTTATTTGTTATAAATAAATATATCCTTTTCTGCACTTGAGTCCTCGCACCATTTCCTTTGTGTGTACGTGACAGAAGGATCCAACCATGTTGAGGACTCAGCAGAGAGAGGACTCGATCCCGGAATCGCTCACCACCTGTCCTCACTATGAGCGGATTCTACGGTTTCGAGTCCTCCACTTACTTCACCAGGAGGGAATGGAGATTAGGAATTTTGCAAAGAAGTTCCTGGAGACAGCCAAGGGGCTGAGGCTCAGTGACTCTGCACTCAAAGACCTTTTTAATTATGCCCTAGATGAGCCCATGGAGTGGTGGCTCAGAAGGGCATATGACGGAGGCACATTTGAGGCAATGGTGGAAGCTATCGCCTGCCAGCAGGAGAGAGCTGCCAGGGAGATGGCCCCTGCCCTGGCAGTCCCAAGATCGGTGGTCCCTGCTCCAGTGGCCCCGAGGCGTAGGAGGAGAAAGGCTTCCTCTGCCCCCACTCCAGTGGTCCCAGTTCTGGTGGCCCCAGTTCTAGCGCACCCTGTTCCGGTGGTCCCGTTGCTGGTGGATCGTGTTCCGGTGGTCCCGCTGCCGGTGGAACGTGTTCCGGTGGTCCCGCTGCCGGTGGAACGTGTTCCGGTGGTCCCGATGCCGGTGGATCGTGTTCCGGTGGTCCCGATACCAGTAGATCGTGTTCCAGTGGTCCTGAAACGGAGGAGGAGAAGGAAGTCTCCCTCCGTGCCTGTGCCGGTGGTCCCTGTGCCGGTGGTCCCAGTGCCAGCGGATCGTGTTCCGGTGGTCCCAATGCTGGCGGATCGTATTCCGGTGGTCCCTATGCCGGTGGACTGTGTTCCGGTGGTCCCTATTCCGGTGGATCGTGTTCCGGTGGTCCCTGTACCGGTGGATCGTGTTCCGGTGGTCCCTGTGCCGGTGGACTCCGTTCCGGTGGTCCCGAGTCCGGAAACGGCCTGGAGGGCTGTGATGGCAGTCCTGCATGCGTGGAAGGAGCACAGGGCTTTATCCGAAGCCCCGGAGGCAGTTCCGGTGGTCCCAGTTCCGGTGGATCGTGTGCCGGTGGTCCCTGTGCCGGTGGATCGTGTTCCGGTGGTCCCAGTTCCGGCAGATCATGTTCCTGTGGTCCCAATGCCAGCAGATCGTATTCCGGTGGTCCCAGTGCCGGTGGATACTGCTGGACTGGAGAAGTTTCCACAAAGCCCTGCCTGCGCCGCTGAGGCGCCCTGCTCTCCGTGCGCCGCTGAGGCGTCCTGCTCTCCGTGCGCCGCTGAGGCGTCCTACTCTCCGTGCGCCGCTGAGGCGTCCTGCTCTCTGTGCGCCGCTGAGGCGTCCTGCTCTCCGTGCGCCGCTGAGGCGTCCTGCTCTCACCGCGCCTCCCTGGCGCCCCCTGCACTCACCGCGCCGCCCTGGCCGCCTGAACTCGGTGGGCCTCCCGACCTCGGCGGGCCGTCCTGGCCATTCGAACTTTTTGTTTTCCTTGTCCCTCCCTTGTTTACCCCTCCCTTGTCTGTTTCTTCCTGGTCTGTCCCTCCCGTGCCCCCCTGGTCAGTCCCCCCCGTGCCCCCCTGGTCAGTCCCTCCCGTGCCCCCCTGGTCAGTCCCTCCCGTGCCCCCCTGGTCTGTCCCTCCCGTCCCGCCCTGGTCTGTCCCGCCCGTCCCTAGTGGAGCGTCTGGTAGCCGCTCCTTAAGGAGGGGGTAATGTCACATGCCTGTCCTGTCTTGTGTGCACATGTGGGTTTTGTCATGTCTCCGGTCTACTGTCAACCCCGCCCTTCTTGTTATCTGATTATTGGTTTATTTGCCCCACCTGTTCTCCCTCATTATCTGCCTTGTTTGTTCCCTTTATAATCTCCTTGTGTTTGTCAGTCTGTGTTGGATCCTTGTGTAATGTCTGCGTCTCCCGTTCTCCCTGTGATTCTGTTGGTTTGTTTAAGTTTATATTTTATTATTCTATTGTGTGTTTTTCCCCCTCGTGGGTTTTGTTTTGAGTTTATGTTTATTTTGTAATAAATTATCTTTCTCTGCACTCGAGTCCTCGCACCTTTTCCCTTGTCTGTGACGTGACACTGTAGTGCGTACCAGAGTTCCAACCTGGGATCTGGCATTGGTTCTCGAAGGCCTGGCTGAGGCCCCCTTCGAACCACTGGAGGCAGCAGAACCTAAGAATCTAACGCTTAAAGTGGCGTTCCTCCTAGCTATTACCTCTCTCAGGAGAGTGGGAGATCTTCAAGCTTTGGCCACCACGCCAACCTGCTTGGAGTTTGCCCCGGGAGGAGTAAAGGCCGTACTGCACCCTAGGCCAGGGTATGTGCCTAAGGTTCCGTCCAGTACGGTCAGGTCTTTGGTTCTTCAGGCATTTCATCCTCCGCCCCACGTGACGGCGGAAGAAGGGAGATTATTCCTTTTGTGTCCAGTTCGGCCCTAAGGATCTATCTGGAAAGGTCAGCTCAGTGGAGGAAATCAGACCAGCTGTTAGTGTGTTTTGGCTCACCCAAGAAAGGGCTGCCTGCATCAACCCCTACTATTAGTAATTGGATTGTGCAGGCAATAGCCTTGGCATATCAGGTGCGCAATCTGCCTTCACCTATTGCCTTGAGAGCCCACTCGACTAGAGGCATGGCCTCTTCGGTGGCCCTTCTGTCCGGAGTCCCTATGCAGGACATCTGTGAAGCGGCTGGCTGGGCTACTCAGCACACATTCATAAGGTTTTACAGCCTACACCTCCCTGCGACCCCCGGTGGCAGGGTACTCCAGTCCTGATTGTGCCTGGTCTCCAGCTCACAATAGGGCAGGCGTATCCTTGGTGTGGCCTAGTGGGTACTCGTTCCCCAAATCGTCGTTCCGACGCAGTGCGAAGTTCCCTCGATATAGGGAACGGCTCGGGTTATGTATATAACCCTTGTTCCCTGAGAGGGAACGAGCACTGCGTCTCGTCGCCACACCGCGTATCGCCTAAGAGCATTATGCTTCATCGCGATAATTGACGCTACTATGCGCCGGGCTCCCCTTTATAGCTTCCGGGTATGCCGTCACATCTATGTCATGACGTAGGGCCAATAAGGATTGGACTAGTTTCATTCATACTTCAGACACGTTCATGCTTAGGGAGTATCCCCAAATCGTCGTTCCGACGCAGTGCTCATTCCCTCTCAGGGAACAAGGGTTATATACATAACCCGAGCCGTTCTTTGGTGTAGGCCCAGTCCATATTCCAAATCCGGAGGGTAGTGGATGTTTGCAGTTCCTGCCTGAAGATGAAGGTCTACTAATCCACTATGCACCAGCCCCTTATGATCCCTCCTGCAGGTGTTGAGCCCACGGTAGTGCTGCCCCACATCGCTTATTCGGGCTGCGCCATGCCGGGCAACGTCTCTGTCCTTTTTTATTTGTATTTTTTATTATCGGCTTTTAAACTGCTCTTAGTCTGGCCCGTCTCCAAAGACCAGTTTACATAGGGAGACTCTACCAGAGGCATATAGCTCCAGACAACATAGCTTCTAGGATCATTTGGGTACTCAAACCCCTTCACCACGATAAGAAGAGGCCTTTTTTAATGAATATCTAGAAGAGAGGCTTGACAATGCTGAATAAACTGAGAAAACTGAGAAACTCTGAGAAAATAACAAATAATTTGATGAATCTAAATCTGTGATTTGCTAATCTTCTACATGTTTTACACTAAAAAGTATGTTGAGAACTATATTTTACCTTGGTAAAAATGTAATTTTTTGTATTAGTATTTGTTGTACATAGTAGAGAATGTTGCGACAGCTAGGACTAATTTATGGAATTACCACCACCAGCAAATGTGTTTTGTAGTATTTAATAATTTGCATTGTGTAATAATCTAAAGAAAATTAACAATATTGATGTTTTTTTTTCTTTGACTTTTTACCAGTTATAATAAGACTTGAATGACAATGACTGCCATGCATTGTGATGCTAATATAATGCATTTTAATGAAAAAGAGAAAAATAATAATTTAATTATAAATATTGAACTATATTGTTGTTTTATGAAATATTATATATATATATAATAATGTGTTCTCTCTATGGCTTCCACATTTCAACAAATGAATTAAACTTGTATTGTAATGATTTATGATCTGATTGGAATAAAAACAGTGATCTGAGATGCATGCTGCGTAATATTCGGTTTTCAAATATGAAATTTAAACACAAGCTTAATGAATAGCTTTGAAGAATTTGATGATTCCTCATTCAAAGAGATAGGAGCTGTTTCATAGATGGCCGCTGAGTGAAATTACTTAAATTACTATTATTGTCTCAGCGAAAGAAGCCACGTTATTTTATTTTTTTATTGTTTTTATGGAAAATTTAAAAGCTTTCAGCTTCTCTCTTCTGCTTTAAAATTTGAAATGTATTATGACAATGACAAAGCTATTATGTAATTTTATAAATATAGAAATATTTCAATACTTTAGTAATAATGTCATTATTTTGATTGTTTTTTTTTTAAATAATTCCTCCAAGGATCACCCTAAAACAAATGTTTGCACTGGGTAAACACATTTATTTTAAAATAATTGTTTTAATTCTACAGAACAATCATATTATATGACATCAGTAGAGGCTCCCATCAGGTTTGAGGCTTTCACTCTTCTTTGGCCTAAGACAAAATTAAGCAAATTCACAAGTCATGTAAATAAGCAGTACATTTTCAAGCATAAGCTGAATACTATGTTTCTAGTCTGTAAATGTGAAAGGCATCTTCTGAGTACAGACTCTGGCATTATGCAACTGACCTTTCCAGCATCACGGCTCTTGGCTCTGAGCTTGTTGACCTGAGACTCAGCAATGTCAGCACGCTCTTCAGCCTCTTCCAGTTCATGCTGCACCTTCCTCAACTTGGACAGGTGAGTGTTGGCTTGCTCCTCCTAAAGAGTACAATTTTTACCATATTAAATAAACTGTGGAGCAGCAGTGAAATCTTCACCAGTAAATAATTAATAATCAATGTGTAAACATATATTTTACATACTGCCTCCTCAGACTGCCTCTTGTAGGCTTTGACCTTCAGCTGCAGCTTATCAACCAGATCCTGAAGTCTGTTGATGTTTTTCTTATCCTCCTCAGTCTAAAAATATTTTCATAGATTTATTCTAAATATTTGTCTATAGATGCATTTATGGATGACTCAATGGATATTGTCAGGGATGATCTTACCTGATAAGTGAGTTCTTTCACTCTCCTCTCATATTTGCGGACACCTTTAACAGCATCACCCCCACGTCTCTGCTCTGCGTCAACTTCAGCCTCAAGCTCACGGACCTTTTATAGCACAATACAGATCTCAGATAAGTGCAAGTGTAGTTAGTGCATTAGTTTGGGAACTTGAGATAATGTTTTAATTTTAGGAGAAACATCTTCTGGAAATGTTCTCCTAAAATATTGGTTGTTGTGGTCCTTTATAAGTTCTCACCCTGCTCTCCAACTTCTGAAGTTGTTTCTTTCCTCCCTTCATGGCCAGATTCTCAGCCTCATCCAGACGGTGCTGAAGGTCCTTCACTGTGACCTCCAGATTCTTCTTCATTCTCTCAAGGTGAGCACTGGTGTCCTGCTCTTTCTTGAGCTCTTCTGCCATCATTGCAGCCTTTTGCATAAATACAAACATTTATTAGATCCACATTTTTCAAGTACACAGGTGTCTTGTGGAACATTTGGCAGTTACTTACATCAGTGATGGCCTTTTTGGCCTTCTCCTCTGCATTTCTGGCTTCCTGTACAGTGTCATCAACTTCACCCTGGACCTGAACAAGGTCAGCCTCAAGCTTCTTCTTTGTGTTCAGGAGACTTGTGTTCTACAAAAATAAAAGCAACAGTTTTTTAACATTTTGGAAGATGGTCTCAGTTTCCTTTATTGTAAGTAGGAATGTTCTGGTCAGGATTTTTGCAGCCCATTCTGATCATTCGAGCTTTATATAATATGCAAACTCTCTGTTGACTCCTAACACACTGAAATAGGTTTTTAAGGATTTTAATTTTACGTGGCATTTCTTATTAATGCTTGAAATGATGACTTTTAGAAAGTATATATGACATCATAAAATTAAGTTTAAGCTTTTTCACAATCATGTGAACTGCTTCTGGACCAATTGTTTTGATGATATCTCAAAGCAATCAAAAGTTATGCATTTGAAACCATGGTAGCCTTTTTATCAAAAGTCAAAAAATCTCTCCAAACAAGTGATCGGAGTGTTTTACTGAACATAAGAAATATTTACATGTATAAACACTACAAAGCATAACAATAATTATAATAACATAGAATAGGAAACCAGTAATAATATCCTGAATAATGAGTGGTGATCTTCCAGCACTGTTTAGGCTGTGCACTCCAGTTGTGCTTTTGTCTCTGATAATGTGAAGGTATGAGCAACACTGTCAGAGTGATTAGATTTGCATCAATGCATTTGACTTATGCTGATAGGATTAGGACTGGTGATACTGAAATGTCTGGGGTGTGTCCCTTTACCTATACAACTTTTGCATTCCTTTGTTTAGATTCTCTCGTCCTCTACTGTGTAAATCCCTCTACCTGAAATGTTGATAAAATACAATGTATACTGTTTTGAATCAGACTTGATGACTGCAGTTAACAACAACACGTGTTCTCAATAAAGAGTAACGTCTGCTTGAAAGTTCTCCTGATCTTCACTTCTGAGTTTCCAACAAACTTTAAAATGTTGTTGTTTAAACATTGTGTCATGATCGTGACAGCCGGATCCTGGAAGTCCTATAGCTTTAGCCAAGCAGCATGTCATGTTAAAATCTTAAAACCTATGCATAATTTTATGCTGTGTGGAGCCTTGTTTGAATCGAAACACCCTGCTCTAAATAAGGATGTGTCATTAACTATGCTTTAGTAATGTTTTGCAAAGTTACAAAGCAGAACATCGTGCAAACTCAAATGTCAATAAATTGCAATCGGTTAGTGAAATGGGGCAAATTTAGTGACTACCAGTTGATTCATAGGATGTGATTATCAGCCGATTATTATGTCCGATCAATCAGCTTATCCCTAATAATAAGAAACAAAATTCCCTTACCTGAGAGTGCAACAGCCCAACACGCTCACTGGCGTCCACCAGCTCTTGTTCAGCCACTTTGCGGCCTCTCTCTGTCTGCTCCAGAGCAGCTCTCAGTTCCTCAATCTCAGACTGCATCAGAGTGTTTCTGCGCTCCACCATGGCCACCTGCTCCTTCATGTCTTCCTGACCTCTCAGGGCATCATCAAGGTGCACTTGGGCATCCTGAACATAACAATTGATTTACACATTTTTTAATGTGTTTTCTGTTGGTTAATTCTTAACATGGGTTAGATTAAACAAACATACTAACACATCCCAAAGCTGAACAGAAGTCATATACCTTGAGTTGCCCCTGAACGTTCCTGAGCTGTTTCTGGGCCTCAGCAGCCTGGCGATTGGCATGGCTCAGCTGAATCTCCATCTCATTAAGGTCTCCCTCCATTTTCTTCTTGATTCTCAAGGCATCATTCCTGCTCCTGACTTCAGAGTCCAGAGTGCCCTGCATGGATTCAATGACTCTCTGGCTGTTCCTCTTGATCTGCTCCATCTCCTCATCCTTCTCTGCAAGCTTTCTATCAATCTCACTTTTGATCTGGTTTAGCTCAAGCTGGACACGAAGAATTTTGGACTCCTCATGCTCCAGTGTACCCTATGAAAAAAAATTAAATAGCATTTAACAACACAGTAAAATGGTTCAAGCAACAATTAATCTCCAGATACTCACTTCAGCCTCCTCCAGGGCGGTCTGAATCTCTGACTTCTCAGTCTCCACTGTCTTCTTTGCCTTTTCCAGTTCATGGATGCTCTTACCAGTCTCACCTAACTGCTCTGTCAGATCTGAAATCTCCTCTACAAGTAAAAAAAAAAAAAAAAAAAAAACATATATATGATTATATACTATGAATCACTACACATTTAACCTAGTCAAACATTGAATCTTACGCTGCAGATTCTTGTTCTCTCTCTTGAGGGTCTCCAGCTGATCCAGAGTCTCCTCATAGGAGTTCTTCATCTTGAACAGTTCAGTGCTGAGTGAACGAGCCTCTTTCTGGGCACCTTCCAGCTCTGCCTGACCTTCCTCATATTTCTGCTTCCATTCTGCTAGGACCTTTGGTGGAGATATTTCAGCATCAGTTTTCGTATGTGGCCTTTTGAACACACCCTATTCAGGCCATGCTATTGAAAGGGAAATTTTACCTTGTCAAAGTTTCTCTGCTTCTTGTCAAGGTTAGCAGCCAAACCATTGGCTCTCTCCACATCAATCATGAGGTCCTCCACCTCACCCTGGAGTCTCTGTTTGGTCTTCTCCAGAGATGCGCATTTGGAGTTCACTGCCTCAATTTGTTCCTCTGCCTCTTGCAGACGCTGAGCCAGCTTCTTCCTGTTATATAATACACATTTTTTTTTTTAATTTCAATCTATAAAATAGCTGTGAGAATTATTATACAATAATATACATACTTAGACTCTTCAAGCTCCTCAGTGCGCTGGATGGCATCAGTTTCATATTTGGTTCTCCACTGAGCAACCTCACTGTTGGCCTTTGACATTCCCCGCTGCAGCTCAGCCTTTGCCTCCTGCTCTTCCTCAAACTGCTCACGGAGCAGGTCACAGTCATGACGGGCTGATTGCACACCATGGGCCAGTGCATTCTTAGCCTAGGAGACAAAGTCATAATATTGATGTTATATGTGATATTAGCTTTTTTATATTAAATTAGCTTTGATGTGTAGTAAGCAGAAATTATGTGTTTGTTTTGATTATGCTTTATTACCTTAACCTCCTCTTCAATCTGCCTCTTAAGCTCCTCAATTTGCTGAGTGAAAGCTTGTTTGCCTCTGGTGAGCTGAGAAACCAGAGCCTCCTTCTCCTCCAGCTGACGCCCAAACTCACCTTTATAGATTTAAATTCACTGTGTCAGATTATGTCTCTATCAGTTAATATCAAAATAAACTACGTGAAAGCAAAATGTAAATGTGTGTTTTCTTATGATAATTACTGTTTTCTTCTCAATTACTTTTGGAATACTATTATTTCCTTCATTAGTTACCATTTTCAGTTTGAAGTCTTGCTCTTTGAGCACTGAGGTCATTTATCTGGCGAATGTTCTCATCATTCTTAGATTTTATTTCACTAAGTTGGTCCTCAAGTGTGCGGCACATCTTTTCAAGATTAGCCTGTAAATACAAAAGTCATTAGATATTTGAAAAACTTCAGCACGTTATACATTTTTAAGACATAAAATTCCTTACTTTTCCTTTGGCAACAGCTTCCATGTTGCTGGAAAGATCATCAATCTCCATTTTGTATTCACTCTTCTCTTTCTCAAGCTTCTGCTTGACACGCTGCAGGTTGTCGATTTGCTCTCCAAGCTCAGCCACACTGTCTGCCTGCTTCTTGCGGAGGGCAGCAGCAGTAGCTTCATGCTGGAGGGTGGACTCTTCAAGATCACGACGCAGCTTCTGGAATTCAGCTTCTCTCTTCTTATTCATCTCGATCTGAGCAGCAGTGGCTCCTCCAGCCTCCTCAAGCCTCTCACTGATCTCCTCAAGTTCCCTGGAGAGATCAGCTCTTTGCTTCTCAACCTTGGCACGAGCAGCGCGCTCAGCCTCAATCTCTTCCTCCAGTTCCTCAATGCGAGCCTATGGCGGTAAATAGTTAATTTGATTTTCATGATCTGTATTTGATCATAATAATCTTTTTTTTTAAATCTAAAAAAAAAAAAAAAAAAAACTAACCTGAAGCTCCTTGATCTTCTTTTGGAGTTGAGCACCCAGAGATTGTTCATCTTCTATCTTACTAAGCAGCTGACTCGTTTCAAAGTCTTTCCTGTGGGTGTTCAGCAATAAGTGGTTTGTAAAACAAAAACTACCTTAACAATAATGCTTTCAAATATTTTAATGTTTAATTACTTTTTTATTTTCTCATCAGATTGCTGCTTGTCATTCTCCAGGTCCATGATGGACTCTTGGGCTAATTTCAGGTCTCCTTCAAGCTTTCTCTTGGCTCTCTCAAGATCCATCCGGAGCTTCTTCTCTTGTTCAAGGGAACCCTCAAGCTACAGGATAATAATATAAAAAAACATGTTCACAGCAGAAAACAGTTAATCGATGAATTAATAACATGTTTGCATAATCAACTCACATCATCAACTTGTTGCTCAAGCTTTGTCTTGGATTTGGTCAGGGTGTTGACTTTGTCCTCCTCGGCCTGAAGATCATCTAGTGTCTGCTGATGTGCCTCTTGGAGGGCTTTCTTCTCCTTTGTAAGCTTGGCAATGCTCTCATCCTGAGCTGCCATTTCCTCAGTCAAGTTCTTGACCTGTGTGATTTTTGTTCCAAATAAGCTTATATTTTACAATTCATATTCTATATCAACATATAAGACAGTGAGTAAATCCAATCTTAAACCAACTCAATCTCCAACCTTATTCTCGGTGGCATGTTTCTCCTTCTCCACTTTAGCCAAGGTGAGCTCCAGGTCATCAATGTCTTTCTTTAGCTCAGAGCACTCATCCTCCAGTTTCCTCTTCTTGGCTGTCAGTTCAGCATTGATTTCTTCCTCATCCTCCAGTCTCTCAGTTGTCTCTTTGAGTTTCGCTTCAAGCTGGATTTTGCTCTTGATCAGACCTTCACACCTCTCCTCAGCATCTGAGAGATTCTCAGCTTCCTGTTATGAAAATAAGTTGCTATATAATTGGAAAACACATTGCTAATTTTAATGAAACTATCGGTTCAGTTAATTCGAGTATAAATACGCACAGATGCTACTTGCAGCTGGAGATCATTTTTCTCTTGCAGCAGTGCTACCATCTTTTCTTCAAGCTCCTTCTTTTTGGCTTCAGCCTTGGCAAGATCTTCTTTGCATTTTACAAAGTCCTCTTTCATGTTTGCCAGCTCTTTTTCAGTCTCAGCACTCTTCAGCATTGGCTTAATCTTGTAGTAAACCTTCATCCATGGCCAGTGTTTGACATTCATGAATGAGCGGATGTTGTATTGAATGGTATAAATGGACTCCCTATGAATAATTCATCATTAAATCACATAAACATAATTTTTTTTACCGTTTGCACAGTAATTGTTGATTTATTCTTTATTCATACAATACTCACCTTCTTTCCATCATCTTCACAAACTCCCTTCTCATCACGTAGCCACGGCACAGAGCCTGAGTCATTGTGACCAGAGAAGCCAATTTCTCATCACGCATTTCCTCAAGAGTACCCAAAAGACCAGCTTTAAAGAACACCTGAATTTCCAAATAATCAAAATGTATTATTTTAAACCATATGAAGAAAAAAATACAGACATCATGATCAATGGATGTTTGAAATGTTGTAAAGCAGAAAATAACCTTTGTGTGTCCAAATCTGTACTCATCATGATTAACGTCAATGGATCCCAGGAGTTTCTCACTGGCCTTCTTGTTATCAATAAACTGTCCTTCTGGGATAACACTGGCATTCAGCACCTTGTATCTGAGGAAAAATTATAAAATTATAAAAAGTATTTGTCTTTTAATTAGGAACCTCCTACAGGAAATTGTGTTTACATGTAGTCCCATGTACCTCTGCTTGAAGTCACCATAGAGGATTCTGCTGGGGAAACCCTTTCTGCAGATTCTAATACCTTCAAGTACACCGTTACACCTCAGCTGGTGGATAACCAGGAAGTTCTCCATGAGACCTATAACAAACAGTTTACATCATGAACATGGTACATTAACTTCATAATATATACTGAGTGCCAGAATATCTGTAAACTTTTTAATACTTTACCTGGAGTCTTAGACTCATTAGGAATCAGGCAGCGCACAAAGTGAGGGTGAGTGCTCCTCAAGTTGGTCATGAGTTTGCCCAAGTTCTCCTGTGGAGAAAAGAAAAGGGTTGGCATGCTTTGCATTTATTTTTTCCTTCAAATACAGAAACATGTGATGTCATCTTTATACATACCCGGAACTGGGAGGATACAGTCTGCATGGAACCACCCTTCTTCTTGCCTCCCTTTTTACCAGCCTCTATTGAGATAAAAATAATAATACAACAGAACATGTATAGATGCAAAAACAAGAAAGATAGTGTAAAACTGAATCAAATTTAAATGTTTTATTCATTATTTTCATTATTGCTTTCATTACCCTCAACAACAGGTGGGTAGAAAGTAGCCAGCAGTTTAACAGAAGACTTCTGGTACAGCTGTACAACAGACTCGTTCAGTGGATCCTTGTTCTTGTCCAACCAGCCAGCAACATTGTAGTCCACAGTTCCAGCGTAGTGAACCAGGGAGAAGTGAGCTTCCGCCTTGCCTTTAGCAGGCTTTGGTTTCTGGAAAGCATTGCACTTGCCAAGATGCTGATCATACAGCTTGTTCTTGAAGGTAGTGTCTGAAGCCTTTGGAAACATGCACTCCTCTTCAAGGATGGAGAAGATACCCATGGGCTGTTTATGAAAGAATGTTATTTAACTATTACAATTTTAAAATTTTGTGCTTACAAATTGGAAACAAATAAGTTTATACACCAGTACAAACCTTCTCAATGAGCTCAATGCAAGCAGCCAAGTCCATGCCGAAGTCAATGAACTCCCAAACAATGCCCTCCTTCTTGTACTCCTCTTGTTCCAGCACAAACATGTGATGGTTGAAAAACTGTTGCAATTTCTCATTAGTGAAGTTGATGCACAGCTGCTCCATGCTGTTGAACTGGAGGAAGAAACAGAACCATTTTCTGACAACTGAATATCACTCAATATGCCAGTAAAAAAGAGATAAAAGAATCATTCTTACATCAAAGATCTCAAAGCCAGCAATATCCAGCACACCAATAAAGAAATTTCTTTGTTGTTTTGTGTCCAACATCTGGTTGATACGAATGACCATCCACAAGAACATCCTCTCATAGATAGATTTGGCCAAGGCACTAACAGAGTTGTTCACCTGTAGAATAGTGTAAATTGTATTAAGAACTTCAGATGGAGTCTTGATTTTCAGGTTGACATGCTGCAAATATGTCAGTATCTACCTGTGGCACGGTCTGGCCTTTGGTCACAAACTCATTTCCGACCTTGACTCTGGGGTAGCACAAAGCCTTCAGCATATCAGCAGAGTTCAAACCCAGAAGGTAAGCAACTTTGTCAGCCTCTGCAATTTAAATTATTTGTTTAAGAATAAAAAAACATATATCTCAGACTGCATTTTATGACACACATTAGTACTGTTTAGTCTCACCCTCTGTGCCATCAGGCTCAGCCTGCTCCTCACGCTGCTTCTGCTTGAACTTCATGTTGCCATGATGAAGCACAGCTCCAGTGAACTTGTAGATGCACATTTTCTCCTCATTAGTAAACCCCAGGATGTCAATAGCAGTCTGAAAATTACAGAGAAGAGCTTTAGGATCTGCTATATGTCAATATTCAAACAGCAATGACTCACATCAGTAGCAACCAGCTCCTCTTTATCATCAATGCTGGCCACTGTGATCTGACCCTGACTGCACATGGGGAAGTCATAGGGGTTGGTGGTGATGAGTGTCATTTCTGTAAAATAAACATTTTTTTAAATTAGTATTGAGTATCTTACAATTGTATCTGACATTTAAACATTGAATTAAATATGTGCACCTACCAATCAGCTCAGGCTTATGGTTGGTCATCATCTGGTAGAAGATGTGGTAGCCTCTCTCATCTGGAAGCTGGAATGTCACTCTAGACTTCTCCAGCAGATCTGTTGAGAGAATGTTCTTGAGTCACAATCATCTGAAGAGTGACAGACAAAGACAAATGTGCAGGATGGATCAATAAAATCATGTCCACCTACATGTCTCAATGTCAGCACTAGCCAGTTTTCCAGATGTACCGAAGTGAATTCTGATGAATTTACCCTTTTTGTAAAAAAAATAGCATAATACATA
This sequence comes from Pseudorasbora parva, assembly GCF_024679245.1. NCBI lineage: Eukaryota > Metazoa > Chordata > Actinopteri > Cypriniformes > Gobionidae > Pseudorasbora > Pseudorasbora parva. Next base: position 37,616,568 of record NC_090174.1, read on the forward strand.
AATATTCTTTTTAGAAAAATCAAACACAAATGACCAACTTGTAAAATAAAATATGATTAACTTACAAAACGAGAGGAGTTGTCATTTCTCACAGTCTTGGCATTACCATAAGCCTCAAGCAGAGGGTTGGCAGCAATGATCTGGTCCTCAAGAGACCCCTGTGTTGTTTGAAGGTTTATTGTTATTGTTATTGTTATTGTTATTGTTGTTATTATTATTATTATTATTATTATTATTATTATTATTATTATTATTATTATTATTATTATTATTTATTTTAAGTTATTTTACATTTCATGTCTAAAGACATTTCACAAAAACACATATCATATAGGTTGTGAGACGAGTGTAACATCTCTCAATAATACATGACAGTTTTATATCTCATACCTGCATTTTTCCTGGAGCCTGGTCTTTCTTCTTGTCACCACCTGCCACTGCAACTGTGGCAAAGTACTGGATGACACGTTTGGTGTTCACAGTCTTTCCAGCACCAGATTCCCCACTAGTTTAAGAGAGATTAGAAAGACATATAGGCTTTTTAAAGTTAATTCAGATTATATTTCATAAATTATACTTTAAATTTTAAATTTTTGTCAAACTTTAAGATTAAAAGAAAATACTTACGTAATCAGGACAGACTGGTTTTCTCTGTCTGTTGATTATAATTGGTAAAATATCTGGTAAATATTTCTTACATTAAATGTAATCTAATTTACCTAATTATCTAATTATTGAATTCAATTCAATAATGTCTTACCAGTCAGCATGAACTGATAGGCGTTGTCAGAGACAGAGAAGATGTGGGGTGGGGCCTCCATACGCTTTTTGCCTCTGTAGGCAGCCACAACTTCAGCATCATACACTGGGAGCCACTTGTAGGGGTTCACAGTTGCACAGAAAAGTCCAGAGTAAGTCTGAAATGAGCAGAGACATGGTCACATTGCAACAACATACACAAAATAAACTAAAATGCATTTTTATGTTGCTTCAGAATTTACATAAATCATCCAAGCAGCATAACGCTCTTTGAGGTTATACAGCACAGAGGCTTCATTGAGATGGGTCATCATGGCCATGTCCTCAATCTTGTCAAACTTGGGAGGATTCATTGGGTAGACATCTTCTTCCTTAGCAACTCTTTCCTATACATTTAAAAAAAAAATAGATATTAGATATAAAAGAAAATAAGTAATTTAAGTACTAAGTAATTTAATGAACATCTACATGATATTAAAAATTAAAACTCACCTCCTTAGTATCAAGCAAAACAACTGTGACTTTGCCACCGTCTTTGCTCTTGATCGTTCCCTTGAGGTACAACTCTTTGACATCAGCCACATAGCAGGCAGTCTTGGCATCAAATGGTTTGGTTTGAGCCTCGATTCTCTCCTTCTCAGGCTTACGAAGGTAAATGGCAGCCTTGCCATAAACAGCCATCTCTGCGTCCGTACTCATGGTGGTGGCTTACTTAAATTTGAAAAAGAAACATTCATAGGTTTTTTTTTAAACAATAAAATCACAATCGACAATCAAGCCATAATCATAACCATATGAAGTTCTATACAAGGTTGAGTACATAGTGCATAAGTGCATAGTGTATAGTGGGTCATTTGGGACATAACTATACTGCCCACAAACGTTATTCATAGAGGTTCTCATGTAGTTAAGGTCTTTTAAAATGTAAAAAGACAAAGCACACTAGTCTTTAATTTATGGTGTCTCTGATTAAATCTTCTGTCACAATATGCATTTTGCTAAAACATTCTTATACATAAAAAATGGCATAAACTAATCCAACTAAACGGTATTGTTTTTCAAGACTTGTTTTTGTTTGAGTTCTGTGTACTACATTGTACATTTGTAAAATGAGCGAAGTCTCACTTCAAATCTGCCAAAATACAATAACATAAAAAAACAGAACATCTGTGATAAGATAGAGCATCTGATCTTCATTCATCTGACAACATGCTAATTTTCAACAATGTCTTTAATGCAGTAATGCTGTGTATTGCTACCACCTACCTTTCTGCTCTTGGAGACCAGATGAAATTTGAACAAACCCTGTAAAGGAATTTAGTTAAACAAACTACATTTAGGCATAGATGGTAATAATATATTTTTAAATTCATTTTTTTAAACCGTCATATCTATTCCCTTAGTATGATCTCATACAAATAAAACAGCATCAAAAGTATTACAGCTACTTACCACAACTCCTCTATGAGACTGGCTGTGCTCCCCTTAGTACTTATATTAAGGTTAATTTGCACACTAAGCAGAGTCTATAAATAAATAAGCCTCAAGAGTCCTAATTTATGGTAAGAAGTTACACCTATTCTCAGTCATCAACAGATATGACAGCCATTAACACATCAGTTATAGGTATCAAATAAATTTGACAATATAATAGTTTGATAAGCTGTCCACATTTGAACGAATATCTAAAAAAAAAAAAAGTATAACAAAGGCAACTGTTTTTTAAAACAGACAAGCCTATATAAGGGATTGACTAAAAGGTTGCCACCCAAGTAGTCTCATAAAAAATACCATGATAGTTCACTCCCAGTGTATGAGTACTAGTGTCTATTTATACCAAAGCAGACTGATGCTTTTTATGATTGGGATGGGTAGACTATATTACTCGATGAGGGGAGAGATTCAGTGATATTTCCATATGTTTTGTCATGAACACTGCTGTGTTTACATTTTTTTTCTGTTAATTGCAATGTTTCCATATTTTAATGTTAGGCATCTTTAAACTTGGTACAACAGTGGTACAACAATTTGTACTTATTAGGGCCCGAGCACTGATGGTGTGATAACCCTACTGGAATTGCCCGGCCTATTATTTTTCTCCAAAATAAAATTTTGCCATTTCCTGACATTGCACTTTAACAAACTTCTCCTAGAGATTTATTCAGATCAACATCATATTTGGTCAGTCTAATCTAAAGGCCTAAAATTGAAAAAGATATTGAGGTCCGTGGCGGACTGACAAAGTTTGATGTTTCGCCATGAAAGAGGAAGCTATTATAAGTCAGGCATACTATGTCCACATTGCCCCAAATTTCACAAGTTTGATAAGAGTTCTTGCCTGTAGACATCTATATGCCAGTTTTCTGTTAGTCATAGTCCACCAGCTGGTAGCAGGAAGTGTGGCAAATACAATGACTGATGTAATTTTTCTTAAATTCATATTGCCCACCCATGTTCTTTTCCTAAAGCCATCGGGTGACGGTGGCATGGGTGCGAGGGCCCTTTCATTGCTGCTTGCAGCTTTAATTTACAGTTACATTACAATTAGCTGTCTGGAAATAGTAGCATTTCTGGAATACAACATTTTAAGATTAAAACCATATTTAAGTTTATGGTATATAAACCAGATTAGTATGTAAGATTAAAACCAGATAAATACATAAGTGTAGATGGAGTAGATAAAATATATTTTAGGCAGGATATGTCTAGAGTCTTAAATTACATGGATTTTATGACCCAGGTGACGGCCTATCACATGCATGTTCTGTTTTGCTTGAGTTCTTGTTCCTGGTTTGAATTAGTTTAGACCTTGTGACACTGACCTGGCAGCAGAACTGTGCCAAATAATTTCAAATTGCATACTTCGCAGGGTTCTCTTTCATCCATTCGGTATCTCACTATGAGAACTCCTCAGTTTGACGGACTGCGGAAGCATGAATAACATCACGTCTGTCAGACTGACAGACCAATCCCTACATTATTTGTGGCAGCTGCATCATTCTCACTTTCTTCCCAATGAAGTTTGTGGAAGCTGTACTCACTGACACATTATTGCATTTACCATTGAACAGTTTTCAGACGTAAATGCGGTAAATCTTATATTGCTGTTAGCTGAGTGTGTGTTGCTACAGTGGGAAAACATCCGTGTCAAGGCAAGATTTTCCATTTCAAAGGGAATAAACAACTTTATTTTCCCCTTGAATACGATCTGGTTCATATTGGATTTAGGGAAATGTAATTATTTTCAGAAAGAACTTTCTGGGGGATTGGGTGATGCTCTCGCGGGTATAGCAGAGGATGATGATGATAGAAGCAGGTGAGGTTTCCCTTAGAATAATCTCAAACAATAGGGTGCCTCAACTCTATGAAGATATAGACCACAGCTGTTACAACAGGAGCAGCTTCATTTACATTGGGGGTAGTAAATTGTCATGGGATAAAAGGTTTGATATTTTTTTGGGTTCATTCCGACTGATGCATGTAATTGGTCACTGCTATGCAACAACATACGTCTTCATTGAGATCTTCAACCTCCCCATGATTTTTTTTTACTACATTGGCGAGCCAGTCAGGAGGCATTTCCGAAAAGGTTTGAAAAGGTGGGGAAATATAAGAAAATGCGTTTTTCTTTATTTTTAGTATTTTTTTTTTTTTTTTTGTCAGGGAACCCCTTCAAATCCCAAATTTATGGAGAATAAAGGGAACCAGAAAGTGTGTTATAACTTCTGCATATACTGACTGATTTTAATGAAACTTCAGCTGTGTGTCCGGTGTAAGAGGCCAAACACATGTATCTTGTCACAGGTTCAGGGTGTGACACTGGCTCTTCCTGTTGTTTGTCCTGTCCTGTCATTTTCCTGCAGCTCGTGATTGGAGTAACTAGCTTAATCATGAGCTGATCTCACGCACCTGTCACTGGTTCCTTCTACCCTTTATATACCCAGCTGTGTCTATCTCTTGTTGTCAGTGGATAACTTCTTGTCACATTGATGTTTGATGTCTACACTACATTCTGTCTTGTGTCTTAACTCTTTTGACTCTGTATTCAGGACCCTTAGACAAGGAGTTGCAGCAAGCGTTGATTTCCTTGCTGGCTCGGTCTCGTCTACTGCTGGGTCATCCTGCCTCCTGTGCTCTCGGTGGGCTTTCCAGCCAGTGTGCTGGCTGTTGTGTACACAGACATAGCGAGAGCCACTATACAGTTTCCCCAAAGTGTTTCCAGTCTTTTTTTCCCCCTTTTTTTCTTTGCTGGTGTCTCAGGTTGGCCTGAATAAAGTTGTGTTTTTACACTGCAACTTGAGTCCTCCTTTCATCACCATCACGACAGAATCCACTGACCAAAGATGAACTCAGCGGAGGAACTAGAGTTATGACGAGCAATTACTCAACAGGGCATTATGTTGGGACAGCAGCAAGAGGTGATATCAGCGTCTCATCATGCCATTACGGAAATTTCGCGCCAGCTAGCAGAGATTACCCAGCGGCTTGAACAGCTACAGCCACACCCTACCGTGGTTCCCACACCGAGTCAACCTGGCACTGAGAGAGTGAATAGCTGCCGGGAGTCTGAACCTTGCCTGAACCCACCAGCTCCATATTCCAGTGAGCCCAACTCATGTCGTTCATTGCTATCACAGTGCTCATTGACATTTTCACTACAGCCCTCCTGCTTTGCAACAGAGAAGTCAAGGGTAGCCTTCGTCTTCCTGCACCTGACTGGGCTTGCGAGAGAATGGGGAACAGCTATGTGGGACAATGAGCATGATTGCTGCAGTACATACAAGGACTTCTCAGTGAAGCTGCGCAAGGTATTTGACCATTCGGCACTTGGCACCAAGGCGGCACAAGCATTGTCTCTATTACAGCAGGGTGCTGCTCGGTTCGTTTTAGAATACTCTATCGAGTTCTGTACAATCGCAGCATCCTGTGGGTGGAATGCTAAGGCTCAGTGGGACCATTTTCTTCATGGCTAAGCTGAGCACATTAAAGATGAGATTTACTTACTGGATTTACCCCCCTACCCTTGATGTTTTGGTGGACCTCACTATTCGGGTGGACAACCGGATTCCCATTCGTTCCCAGCATCGAAGGGCGGGGCTCCCTCAGAGATCCATCAGCAACGCACAGAGAATGGAAATGACTACATCACAGCAGTTTGGCCTATCTGAGGAGGAACCCATGCAGATTGGGAGAACTCATCTTACTGTCGCGGAGCGGCATCATCGCCTCACCAACAACTTGTGCCTCTACTGCGGAGAGGCAGGGACCATGGCGGTGATATGTCCCTTAAAGGGGTGACGCGCATCCTTCAGAGGACGACGCACAGTGAGCATTACTAACATGCTACTGCCATTTGGTGGTCGGTCCACACTCCCAGCTTTACTGCAGTTCAGGGGGGCAGCTCATCGAGTGTCAGCTTTAATTGATTCTGGTGCAGAGGGTGATTTTATGGATAGTGTAATGGCTGAGCACATGGGCGTTTCTCGCTCTCTTTTGGCTGAGCCGATTTCAGTCAGAAAATACCCTTTTACGCTTTTAATCTGGTGTTTGAAATCTCCTATTGCCCCGGTAGTAAGAACGGTAAGTCGGATGCGCTCTCACAGATTTTTGAGGCTGAGGCTAGTCCCACTTCCCCTGCAACAATTGTGGCCCCCAGCCAGGTGGTCACGGGGGTTACTTGGGGAGTGGAGTCTAGGATCCGTGAGGCGTTGCACGACATCACAACTCCTGCAGGGTGCCCAGTGGGTCAGCTGTTCGTGCGGGAGTTCGTTCGAACTGGCATTCTTCAGTTGGGTCACTCATCTGGTCTAGCTTGCCACCCGGGAGCGGCTCGAACGTGTGCATTAATCAGGCAACAGTTCTGGTGGCCTTCTCTGGCGCGGGATGCTCGGAAGTTTGTGTCGGCCTGTCCGGCGTGTGCGGTGGGTAAGGGCTCTAATTGACCCTCAGGAGGGCTACTCCAACCACTGTCAATCCCTTTGAGACCCTGGTAACACATAGCCATGGACTTTGTCATCTACCCCCATCTAGTGGCAATACCAGGGTTCTTACTGTGGTGGACAGGTTTTCGAAGGCGGTTCATTTTATCCCCATACCCAAACTACCTTCAGCGAGGGAGACAGCGGTCATTGTCTTAGACAAAGTTTTTCACATTCAAGGCCTCCCAGTGGAGGTGGTTTCTGACAGGGGTCCCCAGTTTGTGTCAAAATTTTGGACAGAAATCTGTCGACAGCTGGGGGTGATGGTGAGCCTATCCTCTGGTTATCACCCACAGACAAACGGTCAGGCTGAGCGAGCCAACCATGACTTAGGGTGTTTTCACACTTGGGTCCTCTTTAAAAGAACCAAACTCAGACTCCTTTAAGTGGACCAAGAAGTGAACCAAATGATAAAGGACCAAGTTCTCTTTACATTCACACGGTCCCTGTACCTGAAAGAGGACTCAGATACTTTTTGGTCCACTTTAGTAGGAATATGGTCTCTTTGTGTTCAGAATGTTGCTTTTTGTATCTAGTCCAGTTCAGTGTTTGATGGCTGACCCTACGTCTTCAACATTTGATCCCATTTGCTTACATTGTTTGTTCCTCAGTAACCAAGATATTTGTTTGTAAGGATTAGTATTACTTTATGACATTGCTACAAATGCTGTTGAATTAAGTAGTTTATCTACCCCCCCCACCCCATAATAATACATATTCGTAACACTTTATTTTAAGAGTCCATAATAATGCACTAGTTAAGCATTAATTAATGACTAACTTGTTCACAATTAAGCATTAGTTAAGCACGAACACACGTAATTAATGATTAATTTAACATTAATTATGCATTAGTTAAATTAGTAATTAATTATTTGTTTGTTCACAATTATGCACTAGTTAATCATGGAAACAATAGTAATTAATGATTAACTTAACATAATAGAAAGGGCATATTAGCCATTATTTACAACTTAATAAGCCATATATTATTTTTGTGTAGTGATGTAATTATATTTCTGTGCCATTCTGTTAAGTTAACTGAACAATAAGCTAGTAATGTTTAATTACTGCTGATTTTACCATTTATTGGCACTTATTGAGTGATATTCAGGTTTATTAACCAGAATAAGCCAATAATTAAGCCTAACTACCATTAAAACAGTACTGATAAAGGCAATTTGACCCCCTATTCTAAAGTGAAAGCATCCTCAATTATGGTTGTGATTTATATATTACGTAAAATATATTTTATATAAAATAAAAATGTACAATTTTCCTTTTACCATTTTATAGATACATGTTACTTCCCTAAACACAAACATAACAATTTTAAAGAGAATACAAATGACAATACAACTTAATGGGCAAAAATTTAATTAAAATTGTAGCAATATAGCAGTAAAATTATATGTTGAGCCACTAATCTCACTCAAACCTCTAAACCTACACATAACCATTTTTTTAATGAAAATATATAAAGAAAAACATAACTAACAAAAGTGTAATCACAATTATTTCTTTATTGTGAAAATGTCAAAAGCGGTACCAATAGTAGTCAGAGTGACGATGTGTTGCAGTCGCAGTCCTCTCTGGCGATATAGTTTTGTATGAGGTAACGTTACAGAGAACAATGTAAGTTATTTAATTTAAACTTAATTCGACTATTTGAAGGTGCGCGCGTTTCTCATTTACCACAGACTAAAAACTAAAACATGGCATGTCGCAATACGTGACGAAGCAGGCGAGAGCCAATGAGCGTTTGATATCACTGCCGTAAAACGCAATGTTTGAATTCCCAACGAGCGCGGGATTTGTTTACGGTCGCTGTTGAAAAGAAAGATGAAGAACGCTCAACGCTGGATAAAGAAGTTCCTCGTATGGATTCTAAAGATGTGGATTACACCGAACTCATTAAATTAGTGTCATTTGTGAATTTATGCTGCGTTTTGGTGTACTTTCTAGGCATTGTGTCCCATGGCAAGCAAAATAAGTATCACATGATAAATAATTGTTAAATGATTACAGAAATCTTATTCATTTTAGGGTTTTAAGGTGTAGTTTGTTTAATGTAAATCCTTTGAACCAAGTGTGCAGCAGAATGTGTATTGCTTTTAATGTTGTACGTATTAGATTCATGTAGAACCACACTTTACATAAAAATGCACATAACTGCTAAACAATAAGAACTTACACTTTAGAATAGAGGGTCAAATTGCCTTTATCAGTACTGTATTAACGGTAGTTAGGCTTAATTATTGGCTTATTGTGGTGAGTAAACTTGAATATCACTCATAATTAATGAGGATAAAACTTTCACTTTAGAATAGGGGGTCAAATTGCCTTTATTAGTACTGTATTAATGGTGGTTGGGCTTAATTATTGGCTTATTCTGGTCAATAAACTTGAATATCACTCAATAAGTGCCATAATTGATGAGGATAAAGCTTTCACTTTAGTATAGGGGGTCAAATTGCCTTTATTAGTACTGTATTAATGTTAGTTGAGCTTAATTATTGGCTTATTCTGGTTGATAAACTTGAATATCACCCAATAAGTGTTATAATTAATGAGGATAAAACTTTCACTTTAGAATAGGGGGTCAAATTGCCTTTATTAGTACTCTATTAATGGTAGTTAGGCTTAATTATTGGCTTATTCTGGTTAATAAACTTGAATATCACTCAATAAGTGCCACAATTGAGGAGGATACAATTTTCACTTTAGAATAGGGGGCCAAATTTTTGCTTTATTACACTATTTTAGCCATTTATAATGGCAAAATCAGCAGTAATTAAACATAACTATAGCTTATTGTTCAGTTAACTTAACAGAATGGCACATAAATATAATTACATCACTACACAAAAATAATATATGGCTTATTAAGTTGTAAATAATGGCTAATAAGTTAATCATTAATTACTATTGTGTCCATGCTTAACTAATGCATAATTGTGAACAAACAAATAATTTATTACTAGTTTATCTAATGCATAATTAATGTTAAATTAATCATTAATTACGTATGTGTTCGTGCTTAACTAATGCTTAATTGTGAACAAGTTAATCATTAATTAATGTGTAACTAGTGTATTATTCTGGACCCTTAAAATAAAGTGTTACCACATATTCTTGCAAAGGCTAGTAGCTATATAATAATAATAATAATAATAATAATAATAATAATAATAATAATAATAATAATAATAATAATAATAGAATTTATTTATAACGAACTTTTCATTCCGAAGAATCTCAAAGTGCAACAATGGAAAAGGGAAAAAACACAAAAAAAAAAACGAGTATATGTTGTGAACTAAATTTTTTTAGAGAAGAAAGAAGAATCAGCCGTGATGAACAACTGATCTGTACAGAGGCATCTGATGACCAAACTACTTTGAAATTTGCTTACAGAAAAATCAAGCAAGCCCAGAGCAGTTTGTGTGTTTAGACTGTGTGTTTTTAGCGAACTGTACCATAAGATGAGATCGAACCATACCCAGACCACCTCCCACGATGGTCTTGGCTCGGTTTGCTTTAAAGGGGTCTGAGATCTTTAGGAGTGTTTACATATGGGCCAAAAATCACGCAACCTGCACTCAGACCCCTGAAAAGGACCAAGTGTGAAAACACCCTTAGAGAGAGTCTTGTGCTGTGTGGCATCGCAGTGGTGGTAAGAGTACTGAAAAAGCATACTCAAGTAGAAGTACTGTTACATGTCAATTTTTTTTTATTTAAGTAGAGTAAAAGTACCTGTCCTAAATACTACTCAAAGTAGGAATAAATAGTAGCTGTTTTAAAAGTACTTCAGAGTAGTGAGTAGTGCGTATAATGCTAAGAATGTTAGTCCACCTTATAGCCTGTCAAATTACAAATGTAGCTTACTCTTTTATGGATGATTCTCAGTAAGAACAAAAAATCATGCTATCACCAAAAAATATTTAAATATTTCCTTAAACTTTAATTTTTGACTGTTAGCACTAAAAACACAGCCATGTAATATTTGAGAAATCAACCAATAATCTGGTAACATTTATGATAACCATTCTGTAGAGGTTTTCTTTCGGTTAATTAAAAAAGTTGCAAAGCGTTGTAAATTAACAATTTTACAAAAAAAAAAAAAAAAAAAGTATTAAAAAATCTTTCTTTTCAAAGAAAAGTTCTTTCTTTTTAAGACGCATTCATTGTGCTGCTTTAATTTTAATGGAGGTTTTCTCTGTAAAAAGAATATAAATCAGAATCGAGTAACTCGAGTAAATGGTTTTCACCACTGATTATTTTTGCTTGCAATTAAAAAATAAACCTCTAGGCTGGTCGCTATGGTTGATTTGACCTCGCTATGGTTGATTTGACGAGAGTCACAGGCGTGACACATGGAGACACAGGACTGATTATTTGTCCTAGCCAATCACGTTGACAGGAAAAATAAATAAACATAATCTAGCAAAGCCAGGTTTAAAAAAGCGGAAAATAGCACAGTTAAAAGTTAAAAGTTAAAATAGCACAGTAAAAAACGATACAGCACTCAAATTTTCCTCAAGTAAAAGTACACTGTTTAAACTACTTAAAAAGTACAATTCCTGAGAAAAACTACTCAATTACAGTAACGAGAGTATTTGTAATTCGTTACTTTACACCACTGGGCATCAGCAGAGCCGTCGACTTGGAGTTACAGGTTAACCATGGTCGAGTATGCACGTAAGTCACTCCCAGTCTCGTCTACGGGGTTATCACCCTTCCAGTGCTGTTTTACCAGCCCGCATTACTTCTTTCCCAAGAATCCGACGGCCATTGTTCTATCTGCGCACTTGTTTATTCATAGGTGCCTTCGTACTTGGAGGCTCGCCAGAGAAGCCCTTTCCCAGACTGGCAAAAGGAACGAGGCATTAGCAGGCTGTCACCGTTCCCCCACTTTACGTGTGTGGTCAAAAGGTTTGGTTGTCAGCCCAGGACATACCCCTAAAACTTCCCGCACTCTTGGACCAAATTCATTGGACCGTATATTATTACTAAGGTGTTTAACCTGGTGATTGTTCGACTCAAATTAGCCCCCCCTCTCCCCGTTTTAAGAGAATTCACCCAGTGTTTCATGTTTCCAAGGTCAAGCCCGTTATTCGCTCCCCACTTCAGACCCAGACCTCTGACCCACCACCCCCCAGACTCATCGAGGGGTTGCCTGCCTACAAGGTACGGCGACTTCTGGATGTGAGGTGGAGGGGCAGAGGTCATCAGTATCTGGTAGACTGGGAGGGCTATGGTCCGGAGGAGAGATGCTGGATTCCGGCTCGGGATGTGCTGGACTGTGTAATGGTAAGTCCTCTGGGGACGCCAGGAGGTGTCCCTGAGGGGGAGGGGTTCTGTCACAGGTTCAGGGTGTGACACTGGCTCTTCCTGTTGTTTGTCCTGTCCTGTCATTTTTCTGTCATTGTCCTGTCCTGTGATTGGAGTACTTAGCTTGATCACGAGCTGATCTCCAGCACCTGTCACTTGTTTCCTTTACCCTTTATATACCCAGCTGTGTCTATCTCTTGTTTTCAGTGGATCACTTCTTGTCATGTTGAAGTTTGATGTCTGCCCTTGTGTCTTACCTGTTTTGACTCTGAATTCAGGACCCTTAGACAAGGAGTTGCAGCAAGCGTTGATTTCCTTGCTGGCTTGGTCTCGTCTACTGCAGTTTCCCCAAACTGTTTCCAGTCTTTTTTTGTTTTGTTTTCTGTTTATTTGTTGGTGTCTCAGGTTGGCCTGAATAAAATTTGTTCTTTACACTGCAAAGTCCTCCTTTCATCAGCATCACAACATATATGACTATTTAAGGGATTGAAGTAAGGACAAAAAAGGGAAATAGAAAATGTCTCAAATCTTGTCAAATCATTGTTTGATTTAAATTAAATTAAGATTGCATGATTGATTGAACCTGGATGAATTTAAAATGAATGTACTGTATTTCAGATCAATATATTTGTTTTCTTTAAAATATTTCTTCTGAATCTCAACATCCCTCTTTGTCCACCCCCCCCCCCAATCCCTAAGTCTCTCTCTCTCTGATGAATTGAGAAATCAACTTCCCCTTGAGCTTTTGATATATAAAAGATTATGTTTATATAAGAATATCCTGCAATTTGCAAGGCTGAAAAACTCCTTTTTAGTCAAAGAAAAGCTTTCACAGACACCAGGCCCAGAAAATGATTGTGTGCCGAATCTTCACGTCATCGTGTGGAGAAACACCGCCTCTACAGAATAATAAGCACGTTTAACTCAGTAGCCCTGCCCACCGACTCATGAATAAATATGCCGAAGAAGATAGCAAGACATTGCGCTATTTCTGGTAATGGAAGAACACAGTCGCTGCATAACATTCCTTCGGATCCTAATATTAGTATGATACTTCGTTTATTTTTAATGAAGTTCCAGCTCACATGGGGAAGTCATTATGTGTTTGCTTCATTTCACTGTGGAATCGTTTGTAAACAAGTGAAATAATATTCCTTTCTTGATCTGGGCACGCATGCACGTGTGTGAGTGTTTGTGTGCGCACGCCAAGTAATACAAAAAAATATATATATTCCAATCATTTGCAGGTGGATGAGAAATAAATCAGTGTGTTTGTTTGATAAAGATGTTTACAAACCCTGTGATCAAGATAATCATTACAGTTGCAGCTTTCAAAACTGCAAAGCTGACAAGCTGATTTGTTAATTTGCATACAAAGTACTGGAGCTGTGAATAAATGAAGCTAGCAAATTCTGCCAGGAAGACTCAATCGTTATGTCACTAATTACCTTCTCATCTATCCAATCATATCCTTTACCGTAGCATATAAAGGTTGTACTTACTCATGTCTAGATTCTCATTTTTTTTAGTCAATTTCTATACAGAGGAGTATTATTTATTCAATCCAAAATCCGCGCACAATTTAACTGTCTTTACAATGATTGCATCCTGTATAGCAATTAAACCACAGCGCAGAAACATAATTATCAAATCTTTTATGAATTCAGTAAGTGAGTGGAGGGTGCTCCCTTTATAAATGCATGAACTGTTAAATGCTTAATTGCAGCCAAAATCCTTCTCTAACGTAAACTGTTTTGTCTAATCTGACTACACTGCGAATTGAATCTATTGCACGCCTACTCTACATCGGTTGAATGTGTTCCCTCGCAGGCAAAATTAACAGTTAGTGAATTATCAAATAACTAATAAAAACATGTCAGCCAGGGAAAAAGAAGTTCCCTTTCAGTCAGTACACTACGAGTTATGTCAGTACTGACGGAATGGGGGTTTCGTTTAGAAAGCCAGCTGCCTTCAATTTTAATCAAAACGATCCAATGACATGGAAATGTCATGGGTCTGCGGAGTTTGCCTAATGCAAGCCCGCCCCACAGCGTGTGTATAAAACGGTGTTGCATAGCAGTCACGCATGTTTCTGCTTCGGAGCCAAGTTTAAACTTGCCTACCTTAGCGATCTTCTCTTCAAGACGAGCATCTCCCCAGAGTGTTGGTGTGACGGCGCATTCCAGCGGGTTCCGCATTCCTGTCAATCTGTGCATTGGTCTGTGCAGGTCTGTGTGTTCTCCCTGGGCATCTCAGCACTCTGCTTGAGTAAAAACTCCTCACAAAAAGAGCTGCACGTGGCACGTCTTTTTAAAGATGTCTCGCCCGTGTTCCGTTCCTGGGTGTGGTCGGCTGGTTAGTCCGTTTGACGGGCAAGAGCGCTGCTTGGTTTGCTTGGGCTTAGTGGATGCTGAGCGGACTTTCATGGATGCGTCATGTTCCCACTGCGGGAAAAAACAAATCTTTTTCTTCGGCTAAGATTTATAATTATTTTACCCAACGGATCTCCTCTCTCTAAGGCCGGTTTCAGACCCACACCTCTCATCTTTCCTATAAGTTGCAGTCTTTCCACCCTTCTATACCAGACATTCTCTAGGATTGAGGCAGCCACTTCAGCAGCCGAGTGCAGCTGTCACATGCCTGTCCTGTCTTGTGTGCACATGTGGGTTTTGTGATGTCTAGCATGTGCTCCTGTCATTGTCAGATCCCTCCCCAATGTTATCTGATTAGTGTTGATTTCTCCCACCTGTTCCCTCTTGATTTCTTCCCTTTATAAGCTCCTTAAGTTTGTCAGTCTGGGTTGGATCCTTGTTGTATGTCTACGTCTCCCGTCTTCCCCGTGATTCCTGTCTGGTATGTTTTAGTTGTGTTGTGTTATTTCTAGTTAATGTGTTTTGCCCCCTTGTGGGTTTTGTTTTGTATTTATGTTTCTTTTTATAATAAATTAACACTTCTTTTGCACAAGTCCTTGCACCTGTTTTCTCGTGGGTGTAATGTGACAGAAGGAAATCGAGAGGGAACAGGTGGGAGAAATCAACACTAATCAGATAACATTGGGGAGGGATCTGACAATGACAGGAGCGCATGCTAGACATCACAAAACCCACATGTGCACACAAGACAGGACAGGACAGGCATGTGACCGCAGCATCTCTACAGCAGCCATCAGAATCCTCGGCAGATGGTCTTCTGCTTTCGAGTCTATATAAAACCTGATTCAAAAATCTTCCTCGAAGCTTAGCAAGCTCTCCAGTAATGGTTCAGGTAATTTCCTATTCAACTACTGGTGGTGGTGTTCCGAGCCTAATTGGCAGGACGTTATGTTTCAGTGGTCTTATGCTATATTAAAGATGGTCTGTGGCACATATGTCCTATCAAAAGATGGTTTGTGGCCATGCGACCTATCAGAAGTTGGCCGTTGGACCATATGTCCTATCAAAAGATGGTTTGGGGCCATGCGTCCTATCAAAAGTGTGCCGCTGGCCCATGCGTAATATCAAAAGATGGCCTGTGGCCCATGTGCCCTATCAAAAGATGGCCTGTAGCCCATGTGCCCTATCAAAGATGATCTGTGGACATGTGTCCGATCAAAAGATGGTCTGTGGCCCATGTGTCCTACCAAAAGATGGCCTGTGGCCCACGTGTTCTATCAAAAGATGGCTTGTGGCCTATATGTCAGTACGTCATGTTAGCTGTGAATCTGGTGTCAGGAAATACGATTGCTGGTGGTTTCGAATCTTAACCTAAAATAGTATATGGTCTACCCACTATGCCACACCGAATCAAGCCTGTCCTAGTGTGCAGCTGGCCCCCCCAGGCACACTTATGACACAAGCACCCTGGCGCCAGGAGTCGAAGAGAGATACAGCTTGTAGAATCTGATAAAAGTGTGAGGGTTGGCCCAACCCGCCGCCTCGCAAATCTCAATATGCGAGGCTCCAGAAAGGAGGGCCACAGAGGAGGTCAAGCCCCTCGTAGAGTGAGCCCTCACAGCCATGGGTGAAGGCAAATTGCACACCCGATAAGCCGCGGCTATAGCCTGGACGATCCAATTGCTGATCGTCTGCTTTGCAGCGGTCTGCCCTTTCTTGGGTTAGCTGGTCCGATTTCCTCCACTGCGCAGACCTCTCACAATAAATTCTCAAAGCCCCGACCGTCACATGAGGCAGAGGATGAAAAGCCTGAAGAAACACTGACCTCATCCCCACCGATGGAATCTTGGGCACATAGCCCGGCCTGGGCTGTAAGATGGCCTTCACCCCACCAGGGGCAAACTCCAAGCAGGTTGGCATTACCGCCAAGGTCTGGAGGTCCACCACTCTCCTCAGAGAAGTGATGAAGAGGAGAAAGGCCAAATTAAGGGTCAGGTTTCTCGCCTCAGCTGATTCCAATGGCTCAAAGGGGGCCTCAGCCAACCCTTCAAGAACTACTGCCAGATCCCAGGCTGGGACCCTTGAATGAACTGCAGGCCTCAACCTCCGAGCCCAACGGAGGAACCGTACAACCAAGTGGTGCCTTCCCAAAGGTTCCGAGTCTATAGGCGAGTGGAAAGCCCCAATGGCAGCCACATACACCTTCAGAGTGGATGGGGTTAGGGCGGCGGAGAAATGGTCCTGGAGAAACTCCAGCACTGAAACCACAGCACAGTTGACTGGGTCCATCTCCTGTTCTCGACACCAGGTGGAAAAGACTTTCCACTTTAGGCTGTACAGTCTCCTCGTGGCGAGAGCCCTAGAGCTGAAAATGGTCTCAATGACACCAGCTGACCGGCCATCCTCTGGGTCAGGGGTGCCCGACCGTTTTTGAACAAAGATATACTTTTCAATTTGTCAGTGTGTCGAGATCTACCCTGGTTAAATTAAGATTAGCCTACTAGCATATACTATTGCTTTTCCTGACAAATATTTATATTAAAGCCCCTAATTTCATTGCTGTCAATAAAGTTATAAGTTATAAGTCACTTATAAGTAATTAGTTAATGATTAACTCATCATTAACAAATCATGACTTTTTTATAACAATAAATGGCATTTTAACAATTTACAAATGTGCTGTTATCTTAAAAATAAATCAATCATGAAATAAATCAATACAGATCAATAGATGTTTGATGCGTTATTAGATGATACTTTATTTATAATATATATCTTTAAAATATTTTTGTCAAAATTGTTTTAGTATCATCTCAATAAACAATGGTTAATTATGAACAGACCATTAGTAAATGATCAGCATAAGCTGGTCTATGTTCAAAAGCACACAAATGCAGGTCTGCTAAAACAGAATTTTTATTTAAAATAGAACAGCAATGTATTTATTTTCAAGGGGACAATTTATAAATGACTTATAACTGAATAAACAAAAAAAAATCATAAAATTTTAGCATATTACTTATTAATAATTTATGAATGTATAATCATGGTTTGTAAATGATTAGTTCATAATTTACTAATAAGTGACCTATATCTGAACATTATTATTAATTGTTACAATTTTTTTCAAAAAGCAATGCTATTGGTCACCCTTTACATCTGTCAGTGGATTTGACAAATATTTAAACAATGAAAAGCACTTGTGTTAAATCTCATTACTCTGTTGCAGTGTTCCCCAACCTTTTTTATAGCACCCTTTGAAAATGCTCTATATTTTGTGGCACCCCCTCGCATACATTACACTAGGGGTGTAACAGTACACATTGCTCACGGTTCAGTTTGTATCACGGTTTTAGGGCCATGGTTTCAGTACGGTTTGGTATTTGCTATGTTCAGGGAAAAAAGATATAGAATACTGTCCAATAAAAATAAAGAAAATAAGAACAAAAAATATAAATACAAGCAGCAGCACAAATAAATACTATCGGGCAAAGATACTACTAATAAAATAAACAATACTTTTCATGTTTTTCAGGTAGGTCTAATATTAGTTTTCAGGTACAGATATTGAATAAAGTAATTAAATGTAAAATAACTGCATATTTAACCGTTTAAATTAAAGATTAATCCTTATTAAACTTACAAAAGCTATTCAATCAAGAGTAGTGAGTGATGTCTTTATCTTTTGTTTGACATTAATCAGACAGCAATAAAGGCTACTGCCCCTTTAAGACCTAATACAGGGATATGCCTCGTCTTTCTCAACATATACAGGCTTGTCTTCTAGGATACTCATCAGAATGGACATGTTGACATACTACTTTTGTAAGTTTGTCTGTTTAAGCACAAGACTTGAAAGATAACTCAATATTTGCGCGCTGTGAGATGAGTGCATTCTTTCGGATGATGCACAGAGACAGCTCTCAGCGCGTGAGTTCTCATTCGCGTCTTCTGTCTTAACATGCGGGTAATGACGGAGAAAATGACGGCTTATACTCGAACATATGGCAGCACTCGTCTCGCATGCATTGAACAAAGTTTACAAAGAGAGATCGTTTTGCCCACGTTTTTTCTTAACGCTGTTGTAATGTATCACAGAGTAGCCAGCACGTGTATCATCGACAGAAACATAAATAAAGCATTATTTTCAAGTTACAACCCATATCATAGATGTGCATCAGATATGAGATTAACCGGTGCGTACACGGCACCCCTGCTCATGTAAGACGGCACTCTGCCCCCCGGTTGGAAAGCTCCGCCCCTCCTCCGGCACACACAGCTCAGCGCAGAACGTAATCAGTGATCTTGTAAGGGTAAATAAATAACTTTTTTAATAGGCTAAATACAGCATTTTCTTTTTTCAAGAAATAATATGTTTATAATGGTTAATATAGTATGTATTTGAGGTGTGAGACGTGGGAACGCTGAAGAGAGAAAGGGCAAACCAGAGTGCAATTTACTTCCGCGATCGACTGGAAGATCGACTGGTCGACCGCGATCGACCGGTTGAGCACCCCTGCTCTAGGTACTGATCCCCCGCAAGGGCCAGACCCAGAGGTCCCACAACTCCGGCCTGGGGTGAAAGATTTTGCCCCCTGCCTGAGACAGAAGATCCCTCCTCAGAGGGACCTGCCATGGAAGGCCGTCTAAGAGTGCCATGATGTCGGAGAACCACACTCATGTCGGCCACCGGGGTGCTACTAAGAGAAGGCTGATGCTCTCCCGGCGGACCAGCTCCAGAACTCCCGGGAGCAGAGTGATCGGGGGAAATGTGTACAGACGTAGCCTAAACCACGTCTGAGTCATGGCATGCCTGGCCACCTATCAGAGAGCACTGACGGAAGCTAAAGGACAATATCTCTCCTATCTCATCAACAGCAATAGCCACCTCCCTGGAATTTTATTCAGTACTATTAATTCTGTCATAAATCTGGTGTCTGTTGCCTTAAATGATGTTTCTGAAAATACATGCAATGCATTCAAACTGTATTTTTTCCTCGAGTTGAAGTCTACCCCATGCCCTCTAGACGCCGTTCCTGCAAGGATTTTGAAGGAGGCTCTTGACATCATAGGTCCCTGCCTTGTCCCCTTCATAAACAGCTTTCTTAGTTTGGGTACTGTTCCTATTGCTCTCAAACATGCCATTGTTAGACCGTTGCTCAAGAAACCCAACCTTGATCCCTCCATACTGTCCAACTTCCGCCCTACTTCTCACCTGTCATTTCTGTCTAAGTTGATGGAGAAGCTTGTTTTCGCCCAGCTCCAGGCTCATCTTCAACTGCACGTCATTGGTGAAACATTTCAGTCTGCTTTCAGGTCTAGACATAGCACTGAATCTGCGTTACTGAGGGTCCATAATGACATTCTTGGAGCGCTGGATAGTAAAAGCTCTGTGGTTTTGGTGTTACTGGACCTTACAGCTGCATTTGACACTGTGGATCATGCCATCCTCATCTCTCATCTTCAAGATGTTGCTGGTCTGCAGGGTGCGGTGCTAAATCGGTTCTCCTCATACCTCACTAACAGAACTTTTTCAGTAATGCTTAATGACTTTTCCTCCTTGGCTGCCCCTATGTCTTCTGGTGTGCCTCAAGGTTCCATTCTCGGTCCTACTCTGTTCTCACTCTATATGCTGCCACTTGGTCAAGTCATCTCCAATCCCAATGTTCAATTTCATTTCTATGCAGACAACCTCCAGATATATCTCCCTGTGATTCTGAGTAATCGTTCTGCATTGGAACCTCTCCATAACCATCAAACAATGGCTTTCCCAGAATTTTCTTCATTTGAATGAAGAAAAGACCGAGTACATCCTGTTCAGCCCGGATTCATCCAGCAGTTCTTTTAGTTTTGGTCCTCACACCTCAGTTTGCTCCCACTGTGCATAACCTGGGTGTTATTTTTGACAAAAATTTGCTGTACGATAAACAGATTGGTGCAGTAGTGAAGGCAAGCTTTTACCAGCTAAGACTGCTCAGTAAGGTCAAATCATTCTTGTCCCGACCTGACCTTGAAAAAGCAATTCATGCCTTCATCAGCTCAAGCATAGACTACTGCAATGCCCTCTACACTAGACTAAATCTATCCCTCCTCAGTCAGCTTCAATTGGTACAAAACGCGGCAGCTCGTCTTCTCTCCAACACCCCCAAACGTTCACACATCACCCCTGTCCTCTGCTAGCTTCACGGGCTCCCAGTGCGGCTTATGGTGGAGTATAAGGTCTTGTTGTTCAAGGCCATCTATGGTCTGGCCCCGGCCTACCTCGCTGGGGTTTACCAGCCGCCAGAACTCTCCGCTCCTCTGAATATACCTCTCTTATTATTCCCAAGTTCAAGTATAAAAAGTTTGGAGGCCAGTCATTTGCCTTCCAGGGACCAAAGCTATGAAATGCACTTCCAGCACACTTACGAAGCATCTCAGTGTTGAGTGTTTTTAAATCGCAGCTGAAAACACATTTATTCATAAAAGCTTTTAACATGTAGCCTCAGACTTGACTGTTGTTTTGTGTACTATTATGTTGTTACTTTCTGTTATCCATTGCTGTTTTTACTGGAAAGTGCCTTTTGCTCCTTTTGGTTGTTGTAAGGCACTATATATATATTTTTTATTATTATTGATTGTTTGATTGATTGATTGATTGAATTATAAACCTGTATATAGTACAAAACGGATTCCAAAAAAGTTGGGACACTGTACAAATTGTGAATAAACACAGAATGCAATGATGTGGAAGTTTCAAATTTCATCAGAATACAACAAAGATAACATATCAAATGTTTAAACTGAAAAAATGTATAATTTTAAGGGAATAATAAGTTGAATTTAATGTTCATGGCCAACACATCTCAACAAATTTGAGACAAGACCATGTTTATCACTGTGTGGCATCCCCTCTTCTTTTTATAACAGTCTGCAAATATCTGGGGACTGAGGAGATAAGTTGCTTGAGTTTAGAAATAGGAATGTTGTCCCATTCTTGTCTAATACAAGATTCTAGTTCCTCAAATGTCTTACGTCTTCTTTGTCGCATCTTCCTCTTTATGATGTGCCAAATGTTTTCTATGGGTGAAAGATCTGGACTGCAGGCTGCAGACGCAGCCATGATGTTGTAATTGTTGCAGTATGTGGTCTGGCATTGTCATGTTAGAAAATTCAAGGTCTTCCCTGAAAGAGACGACGTCTGGATGACAGCATATGTTGTTCTAGAACTTGGATATACCTTGCAGCATTGATTGTACCTTTCCAGATGTGTAAGCTGCCCATACCACACACACTCATGCAACCCCATACCATCAGAGATGCAGGCTTCTGAACTGAGCACTGATACCAACTTGGGTTGTTCTTGTCCTCTTTAGTCTGGATAACATGGCATCCCAGTTTTTCAAAAAGAACTTCCAATTTTGTTTGTCTGGCCACAGAACCGTTTTTCTAGACTGGGTAAACCCAGCCTGATCTGCCAGCGATTTGATTTTGCCCTGCACATCGATCTGGAAACCCATACATTTATTTATACTGCTTCTGTTACACTTTTGCGGGAACCAATCATAGACTGGCTTATCCACATGGCGTGCTATTGGTGGGTTTAACATGATGACAGATAGAGAAGCGATGGATTGATGCCTGTTGATTATGCCTCTTGGATGATTGGTTGAAGGACTATCCAATTGCATAGAGAGTCATTCGAATAATCCTTATTTATCACGCCTCTTGTGCAGTAGAAAATACAGAGCAGACTCCCCAGACCAATGTTCAATTTTAAAATGAGCTTGGTCTGGGGATAGCCAGACAACAGTTTTCCATTTTGCTACAGTCCATTTTATATGAGCCTTGTCCCAGAGAAAACACCTGCACTTCTGGGTCATGTTTAGATATGGCTACTTTTTTGACCTATAGCGTTTTAGCCAGAAACGGCTAATGGCACAGTGGATTGTGTTCACCGACAATGTTTTCTGGAAGTATTCCTAAGCTCATGTTGTGATTTTCATTACAGTAGCATTCCTGTATGTGATACAGTGCCATCTAAGCACCCAAAAATTATAGGCATCCAGTATGGTTTTCCAGCCTTGATCCTTACGCACAGAGATTGTTCCAGATTTTTAGAATTTTTGGATGATATTATACACTGTAGATGATGATAACTTCAAACTCTTTGCAATTTTTCTCTGAGAAACTTCTTTCTGATATTGCTTCACTTTTTTTGCCGCAGCATTGGGGGAATTGGTGATCCTCTGGGAATCCTGACTTCTGAGAGAAAATGCCACTCTGAGGGGCTATTTTTAAACCCAATCATGTTGCCAATTGACCTAAAAAGTTGCAAATTTGTCCTTCAACTGTTCCTTATATGTACATTCAATTTTCCCTGCCTCTTATTGCTACCTGTGCCAACTTTTTTGGAATGTTTAGTGCTCATGGAATGCAAAATTAGCCAATATTGACATTTCATGACATTTCAAAATGTCTCACTTTCAAAATGTGATATATTATTGATATTCTTCTGTGAATAAAATATAAGTTTAAGAGAATTTGTAAATTATTGCATTCCTTTTTTATTCACAATTTGTACAGTGTCCCAACTTTTTTTAAATCTGGTTTTTAGTTCTTAGTTGTCCTCTGGGACCACGTTTAACTGAGCACTTTTACTTGGTAATTTGTAACTTAGTAAATTAGTAATACTCCCTTTCCACCAGAATGAACCGGGTGCTAGTTCAGAGCTAGTGCTAGGGCCAGTTCGTAACTGATTCGACTGACGAGCCTTCTAAGAACCCCTTTTTCTGGCTCGGAGCTGGTGCTTTGGGTGTGGAAACACAAAGAACCGATTTGAAACTAGGCTCTGGCTCCGAACTAGCACCAGCACTGCATTGGTGGAAAAGGGATATAAGAGTTTATTGTTATTTAATAGTAGTTACTGCATTACTCTTTTGTTTGTGTAATTATTCATTAATGACAGAACAGTATTCTAAAGTGTTACCGTGTTAAGTTTTATGAAACCTTTTTGTGGAACCTTTAAAAGTTCACATATGGATTCAAGAAGCCCTTTATAAT